>NC_090266.1:443309048-443618214 GCF_040414725.1 Anabrus simplex | reverse complement strand
CGCCGAAATTTGTACAATAATGGCAGAAACCAATTTAGGTAACTCGTTTGTTTTGTGAAGTGTCACATTGACGGGACTGATTGGTTGAATAATTATCAGAACAGGTATTCAGATAGAGATACATTATACTACACGGAAGAGTGTTGCAAACCTCTCGAAGCTCTGAAGAGAACAATATCATGAAATGAAGTATAGAGAGCATATAAATATTGTAACTGCTTTCTGGCCTTACCAGTAACAGCTAAAATACTACAAGAGCCATGCTGTCTAGATTTCTATTGTATACGTAGTCAATTTCGAAGAACAGTATAAAAATCAAAATCATTGCTGAGATTTTCTGAGTGAATAAATTTTGAGATATAAATTCGCAATGTTCTACCCCACTAAACGACTTCATATGTAGTAAGAGCTTCCATAACGTACTTCTCTGATTTGGGATTCTGGAACAAGTCTGTAAGAAATTTGGATAGTGTGAACTGGGACTAAGTTAAAAAGTATGCTTTAGCAATAGAATAGAGTAAGAATTAATTTCAGTCGAACTTTGTCTCTACAATGTAAATGTATCTTCCGTACTTACATATACATAAATAGAATATTGGTACAAATTAGGAAGTTTCTTTCACTTCACTTCAAAATTTCGATACCAATTAAAAGTTAGTAATTTGTACATAACGCAAAGCATCTCAAGCTACTTCCATTTTGAGGATAGCTATCACGTTTAGTTATTATCACGTCACTAGAAATAATAATAATAATAATAATAATAATAATAATAATAATAATAATAATAATAATGGTGATACCGAGATGAATTGAGCGTTCCAGTGACTTGTGATCGTCCTTCGATATGCGGCAGATGCAATGAATTGTAATTGTTCTGAAAATTACTGATCAAGAACTCAAATGTTCAAATATGGTTCAAAAGCAGGGTGTTTTCAGGATATACTCATTACTTTCAGAAGCCTCCTGAGTGTCCAACTATACTTCATTTACAGCCAATTGAGTTCATCTCACGACTGTCGAGAAGTTAAGTAGTCTTGTAGGTCACCAAGCTATAAGACGCTGGTTTATGAACGGAAGTCATGGATAGAGGAGACTGAGCTCGAGTGTTGTTCCATGTAGTGAGACTGCACGTGCACGTCTTGTCCTGACCCTTTGACTAAGTTCCAAGAGTGTGGAAAGGCCTCCTTCTTGTGCTGATAATGGGAGAACTTGTGTAATTAACCTACATTAGATTCGAGAGTTTACCGACGAGACTGGCAAGGAGACTATAGCGTCATCCGACAACTATCTGTTTGCAAGGAATAATACTGACGACTACGATTTACTGACCACTTTGACGATTATGTGTTGCATATTCCGTATTCTCATTTCTACATTATTTGAAAACATACATACATCATCATTATGAACCGTTATGCCTTTCAGCGTTCAGTATACAAGCTTCAGTGATTTTACTAAACGTCGCCACAATCCTCTATTTGCAGCTGGTGTTGCGGCCTCATTTAGCTCTACACCGCTTATCCGTCAATCTTTAGAATCTGAGTCTAACTATCGTAGCCTTGGTCTCCCTCTACTCCTCTTAGCCTCCATAACAGAATCCATTGTTCTCCTAGGTAACCCATCCTCCTCCATTCGCCTCACACGACCCCACAGGTTTATGCGCACAGCTTCAAACATCGAGTTCATTCCTAACCTACCCTTTATCTCCTGATTCCGAGTAACCTCCCACCGTTGTTCCCACCTGATGTTACCCGCAATCAGTTCCGCAACTTTCATGTCTTTTACTTCTAACTTTCGAATAAGATATCCTGAGTCCAACCAGCTTTCGTTCCAGTAAAGCACTGTTGGTGTGAAAACAGACCGATGTAGAGATAGTTTCTTCCGGAAACTGACTTCCTTCTTACAGAATACTGTTGATCGCAACTGCGAGCTCACTGCATTAGCTTTCCTGCAACTTGGTTCAATCTCACTTACTTTATTACCATCCTGGGAGAACCCTCATCCTAAATACTTGAAAGTATCTACCTCATCCAATTTTGTGTCACCAATCTGACATTCCGTTCTCTTGGATTTCTTACCCACTGAGATCAATTTAAATCTTCGAAAGGCTAATTTTCATACCATACCTATACCTATACCTATTTTCAAGTTCCAAGATATTAGACTACAGGCTTTGGGCACAATATGCCATTAAGACCGAATCGTCAGCAAAGGGCAGACTGCTTACTACATTTCCACCTGTCTGAATCCCTCCCTGCCACCTTAAACGTTCCTTGTATATCGCTTGTAAGTACCTTGAACCAGGAACTCATTCTGCCATCAATTGTCGCTGCAACCAATTGTCAACAATAAATGCCTTCGATTGATTTTAATAATCCACTCTTAATCGACTAGTGAACCAGTATGTCTTCTACCTTTTCCCTCGGTACCCTGTCATATGCTTTCTCATGGTCTACGGACCATAAATATATATCTGTTTATTCCCCTCGTAGCATTTCTAAATTACGTGGTGCATACCGAAAATCTGATGCTGACACCCCCTCTGTGGTCTAAAACCACACTGGTTTTCATCTAACATCCTCTCAATCACTGATCGCATCCTCCCTTCCAAGATGCCAGTGAATATTTTGCCCAGTATACTAATCAATTATGGGCTGCCTGCCCGAGGCGGTAAAGGCGTGCTCGGTTCGCCTGGAAGGACGTGGGTTCGAATCCCCGTCAGGAAGTCGTAAAATTTAAGAAACGAGATTTCAACTTCCGGAGGTGCATATGGCCCTGAGGTTCACTCAGCCTACACCAAAAATGAGTACCAGGTTAATTCCTGGGGGCAAAGGCGGCCGGGCGTAGAGCTAACCACTCTACCCCATCACGTGCCGCGGTTAACAATGGTGGAAGCCTTACCTTCCACTCCTCCAAGGGCCTTCATGGCCTGTACGGAGGTGTATTTGTCTTTGTATACTAATCGATTAGATACCCCGATATTTTGGCAATCCTTCCTGTTCCCTTGCTTATAGATAGGTGCAACTACTGCTTTTGTCCAATCTGAACGTACCTTACCAACACTCCATGCAAACCTTGTTACTCTATGAAGCCATTTCTTCCCTGCCTTTTTCCTGCTGCTTTACGACAATGAAGTACATTGACAACCTTTTCCACTTCCTCAAGCGTAATTCCACCAATAAATTTTCCTTCTCCCCATGAGCTCTATTGTTCGCGTCACCACCAGGAAGATTTCCATTTACGTTGAGAAGATTGCCAAAACATTCCCTCCACCTATCCAGTGATTCCCTGGGATCGATTATGAGTTCACCTGAATCACCCAAAACAGTGTCCGACTCGTTGTCTGAATGGTCAGCGTACTGGCATTCGGTTCAGAGGGTCCCGGGTTCGTTTCCCGGCCGGGTCGGGGATTTTAACCTTCAGTGGTTAATTCCAGTGGCCCGGGTGCTGGGTGTTTGTGCTGTCCCCAACATCCCTACAACTCACACACCACACATAACACTATCCTCCACCACAAGAACACGCAGTTACCTACAGATGGCAGATGCCGCCCACCCTCTTCGGAGGGTCTGCCTTACAAGGGCTGCACTCGGCTGGAAATATCCACACGAAATTAAAAAAAAACGGTATTCATTTCCTTTCTCTCTCCCTTCCGAAGATTCTTTATTATTTTTCCAGAAAGGCTTCCGTGCTGCTAGACCTAGCCTTTCCAGGTTATTACAAAAATCTTCCCACAAATTATTTTTGGATTCAACAACTATTTGCTTCGCTCTGTTCCTTTCATCTACGTATAATTCCCTGTCTGCAACAGCAATTGTTTTAAGCCATTTCTGATAAGCCTTCTTTTTAAGTTTACAATCTGCTCTCACTTCATCATTCCACCAAGAATGACGCCTTTTCCTATCTTTACACACAGTTGTTCCTAGGCATTCCCTTGCTGTTTCTACTACAGCAGCCCTGTATGCCATCCATTCTCTTTCTATATCCTGAACCTGCTTACTGTCCACTGTTTGAAACTTCTCACTAATCATATCCACAAACTTCTCTTTAATTTTCTCGTCCTGGAGTTTTTCTACTCTTATTCGTTTGCAGACAGATTTCACTTTCTCTACCCGAGGCCTAGAGGTTCTTAGTTCACTACAGACCAAATAGTGGTCTGTATCATCGAAAAATCCCCGGAAAACTCGTACATTCCTAACAAATTTCCTGAATTCTAAATCTGTTAAGATATAGTCTATTATGGATCTGGTACCCTACCCTCCCATGTGTAGTGGGGAATAGCCTTATGCGTGGAGAATATAATGGCAACTGCTAAGCCCGTACTAGCACACAGGTACGGCAAACGCTTTCCATTCGTATCACCTTCCATATCTTCCCCACATTTACCAATCAACCGTTCGTATCCTTCAGTTCTCTTTACAATTCTCGCATTGAAATCGCCCTTTAACACTATCCTACCCTTGGTGTTGACCCTGATTACCATGCCACTCAATACTCTATAAAACTTGTCAAGTTCATCCTCATCTGCACCCTCATATAGTGAATAACCTGAGAGAATTCTAGCCCTAATTTGTTCAGCTGCCATACCTACCCACATCATTCTCCCATTCACGTGCCTAACTTAAACTTTGTTGCTTGCAGTAGCATTCCTGATGAAAAGACTTACCCCACACTCTGCCCTTCCCCATTTAACACCCGTCAAGTTTTACAATCGATCTCTTCCTCGTTATCTCCCCTTACCCGAGTATCACTTAGCCTACTCCAACCACATCCAGATGCATAATCTTTGCTGACTCAGCCAGTGATGGTTAAAATTCATCTCTTCATTACGATGTCTCCTTAGTCAGTTCAAGTGTTTTTTAAGTCTAAATCGCTGGATTTCTGTCTTCAAGATGGACATTCTGATACCCGTAAGATCTTCACGGATTGTTGTGGACGATCCTTTTTTAGTTTCCTTCTTCTCGTGAAGACGCCCTGCCGTGAACGATAGGACACAAATTTCACTAAGAGAGGTCGGTTCTTCCTGGAGATTGAGGCCCTACTCTGTTACACCTAACGATGTCATGACCCACATCTGCT
This sequence comes from Anabrus simplex, assembly GCF_040414725.1. Lineage (NCBI taxonomy): Eukaryota > Metazoa > Arthropoda > Insecta > Orthoptera > Tettigoniidae > Anabrus > Anabrus simplex. Next base: position 443,613,132 of record NC_090266.1, on the reverse strand, counting down.
TTGCACGCGTTGAGCACTAGTTCATCACAGTTTTCGTTCGAATTTTCAGGGATGCCAAACATTCTTACATTATTTCTCCTGCTATATTGCTCCAATGAATCACACTTGGCATCCATATCATCCTCCAGTTTGCGAATTTTCGCCTCCTTATTATCAAGTTTTTCAGTTAACTCTAACAACGCTTACATATTAAATTTTAAACTTTTCGATTTATTCTATGACCACTTCTGTTATGCTGTTCGAAATGGCCTGAAAAATTTTAAAAATTGGCTGTCCGGGTTAATGTAGTCTTCCAGCGCGCACTTCATGAGGTGTTCTACGTTGGCATTACTGGTAGTGGTTGGGCTTCCAACTCCGTTATTTGGGCGACTAATTTTTTTTGCAATGCTAATTTGGAAGAAAGATGAAATCAACACCGACAAAACTTGTGGGTATATTGAATAGTAAATACAAATGTAACATTTCCGCAAATTTTTTTCACTTTTACTGCTGTATAACACCTTCAAATCACTTGATTACTGTGGAGCCTCACTCACTCACTCACTCACGTCCGTCGCTAAGCATGATAAATATTTTAAAAATTCAAGGAACAACCGGGATTCCAAACTCAGTCTTCTGGGTAACAGCCAGAAGCTAAACAACTGAGCTGATAATCCTCACTACCTCACCACTGTCAATTTATCTAAATAGCCGAAATATACTATAATCTTTTGACAACAGTGTTTCAATCCGAGAGAGAGTGCTCATAAACTCAGCTTTATTGTTGTTCCCATCCAGTACTTCCACAGAAATTAAACATATATTTTGGAAATGTATCCTTCCAGTCCTATCCTATGACACTGTATGACAACACAACATCAAAGTTTCATTCATGACCAAGTTATTTTAGAAAGCATTAATGTGTATGAGCTCACCTCTGGTGCAGTTTATGGTTTAAAAATGGTTTTACGTGGAAATTTGATATATTTTTTATTACTAAGCATTTTAATGATTATGACTATCAGTACTTTTACAGCAACATATAGTCTCTGTTTGGGTAAAAGGTTATACCTCACAATATTCTTCCTATCCATTATTTTTCTTAAGACTGGTCGTGCCTCCCAGCCACATATTGATATGCAGTCCATCAGAACAATTTCGATGCTTTTATTTTCGTATGCTAACGTATAAAGGAAAATGAACCTTCAGTATATTATACTGTACTATTGCGTAAATAAACCCTGCAAATATACGTTCCTAGAGTGAGGTGCGGTATTACTCTTCTGTTTTTTTGAAAATGCTCCCAACTATCTACATAGACAGAATAATCTGCGGTCGACAATGCAACGAAAGTTTATATTTCAGATGAATCCCCCGTATACAAAACGGCTTATGGGTGTATGTTTTTTCATCATCAGTTCATCCTCATCATGAAGCGCAGGTCACCTACGAGCGTTAAATCAAAAGACTTGCACTTGCCGAGGCGAACTTGTCCTTGGGCACTCCCGGCACTAAACTCCATACGCCTTCTTCTTATTTTTAACCGCTTATCCCACATCTGTAGTGTCGCGGGTGCGAACTGTGTCGCACATGTGGATTTGACCCTGTTTACGTCCGGATGCCCTTCCTGACGCCAACCGTATATGGTGGGACGTAATCACTATTGCGTGTGGTTGGTATTGTTGTGTGTTGTCTAAATATGGAAAGGAAAGTGTTAGAACAAACACAAACACCCAACCCCGGGCCAGAAGACTACACATATGTACACTGACTGACAGAGCAAATGCAAAACCAAGAAGGAGTGGTCAGAACTTTATGCCAATCGCAGGGTAGACTGATGTCACTGAGGTATGCTCATGATGTGAAATGCGCCGCTGTGCTGCGCACGTAGCGAACGATAAATGGGACACGGCGTTGGCGAATGGCCCACTTCGTACCGTGATTTCTCAGCCGACAGTCATTGTAAAACGTGTTGTCGTGTGCGACAGGACACGTGTATAGCTAAGAATGCCAGGCCGCCGTCAACGGAGGCATTTCCAGCAGACAGACGACTTTACGAGGGGTATGGTGATCGGGCTGAGAAGGGCAGGTTGGTCGCTTCGTCAAATCGCAGCCGATACCCATAGGGATGTGCCCACGGTGCAGCGCCTGTGGCGAAGATGGTTGGCGCAGGGACATGTGGCACGTGCGAGGGGTCCAGGCGTAGCCCGAGTGACGTCAGCACGCGAGGATCGGCGCATCCGCCGCCAAGCGGTGGCAGCCCCGCACGCCACGTCAACCGCCATTCTTCAGCATGTGCAAGAAACCCTGGCTGTTCCAATATCGACCAGAACAATTTCCCGTCGATTGGTTGAAGGAGGCCTGCACTCCCGGCGTCCGCTTAGAAGACAACCATTGACTCCACAGCATAGACGTGCACGCCTGGCATGGTGCCGGGCTAGAGCGACTTGGATGAGGGAATGGCGGAACGTCGTGTTCTCCGATGAGTCACGCTTCTGTTCTGTCAGTGATAGTCACAGCAGACGAGTGTGGCGTCGGCGTGGAGAAAGGTCAAATCCGGCAGTAACTGTGGAGCGCCCTACCGCTAGACAACGCGGCATCATGGTTTGGGGCGCTATTGCGTATGATTCCACGTCACCTCTAGTGCGTATTCAAGGCACGTTAAATGCCCACCGCTACGTGCAGCATGTGCTGCGGCCGGTGGCACTCCCGTACCTTCAGGGGCTGCCCAATGCTCTGTTTCAGCAGGATAATGCCCGCCCACACACTGCTCGCATCTCCCAACAGGCTCTACGAGGTGTACAGATGCTTCCGTGGCCAGCGTACTCTCCGGATCTCTCACCAATCGAACACGTGTGGGATCTCATTGGACGCCGTTTGCAAACTCTGCCCCAGCCTCGTACGGACGACCAACTGTGGCAAATGGTTGACAGAGAATGGAGAACCATCCCTCGGGACACCATCCGCACTCTTATTGACTCTGTACCTCGACGTGTTTCTGCGTGCATCGCCGCTCGCGGTGGTCCTACATCCTACTGAGTCGATGCCGTGCGCATTGTGTAACCTGCATATCGGTTTGAAATAAACATCAATTATTCTTCCGTGCCGACTCTGTTTTTTTCCCAACTTTCATCCCTTTCGAACCACTCCTCCTTGGTGTTGCATTTGCTCTGTCAGTCAGTGTACATACATGCATCTGTATACATATACGAATGCGATGGTTAACGGACAAGTTGTCTTATATGGCAAATGAATTAATCAAGGGCGATAAAAATCCCCGACCTGGCCGGGAATTGAACCCGGGACCCTCTCAACCGAGGGTCGCAACGCTGACCATTCAGCCAATGGGTCGGACGCACTAAAAGCCATACGCCATTTCGTTGTGTTCCTTTTCCTATGGTAAAGTAAAAAAGGAAAATGCAACTTAAATATACGGCACACTAGGTTTGCGCAAATATGTAATGCAAACATACATTCCTATAGTAGCGTACGGTATGGTTCATTTTCCCTTACACAACAGCATATATAGGACTGTCGTCAAGAAGCCTTCTATCCGTAAAATATGGCCCAGTATACATGTGTGACACATTTCACAACTCTGAATCTGCCAGATTGTTGTTGAAAATGTGGTGGAGGAATAAACACGGAAGAGATTACTGTATGGCATTGATTAACATGTGAAGTTAGGGGCCTTAAGCGTAATGAGATAGCCGATGGCATTCCACGCTGATAGCTGAAGGCCGAATCCCAGGCGATTCCAGCTTGAAACGTTTACCTGAAAAAGCATGTGGTGTCAAAAAGGACATCTCGGATATCAGGGCAAACACCGAAGACAGTTCAATGAAAGTCATACACTCTATGAAAAAATGTTCATGGCAATAAAGGATACGATATTAACATGTTTCATAGTTGTAATTGTATCTCTGTGGACTCAAGTGAAATTTGAATTTAGTCATTGTACAATGCTCACAAGGAATGCAATATTCCAAACTTCAACAATATTAAAGGCTCTAAAATATTTTGCTAATGGACTGTTAATCCTCAGTGAAGTTTGTATTAAAAATTCTCAATGTGCTCCACATAGCTCACATTGTGCAGATAATCACAGGATTTTTCACAGTGTAGATTGCATTGTCATGATTCACGCTAATCACTGCATTGCAGTCTGAAACTCAATTAAGATTCTATAAATACAATCATACGTTTGGAATGTTCCTCGGTTTTGTTGTATTACGGGTGACTAGCCTATCAAATACCGCTCCAACAAGCTAATGATGAGAACACTGTAATCCGAAGCGTCCAATGTTTCTGGTTGTTCGTGTAATCCTTGCCATTTGTAACCCGATAGTGTGTATGTGCTACGGACCGCTGTGGTGAGTTGATGCGATCGTCTGCTGCTTCAGATGATGAGCAAGATTTCAGATAACACTGCAGCCTCCTCTAGAGTACGAAATAATTCTCCTGGAAAAAAGTATGATGAATATCATTCGGAGAGCATTGGAGACCAGTGTACTATATATATATATCGAATTCAGTTAGGCACGATAATTTAATCGGAAAATTTAAAATTATGGAGTCATCAGTTTCCTCAGTTTTTTAGTGCAACGTAGGCTAGCCATTCCGTGCTTAAATACAACACGTGTGGTGTATAAAATGGATGAGGGTAAAAAAATGAATAATACAAATGTAATGAACGAGATATTCAAAGGTTCTGGAATAATTCTTATGATTGGGATAACACAGATAGAGGTATAGCGTGAAATGTTTCCTGATTTGATAAACATTTCCTAGGCAGTTTCACACAAACACTTCTTTACTGAAGTATCTGAAAACTGTTTACCACTAATAGAAGTGTGAATCATTTTCTGAAGCAGATAAAGTATATAATAAAACACGTTATTGTGATAAACATACCGTCGGTGAAGAAACAATATCTCATATGTCACACTCGCTATTCCTAACAATTATTCTCTTGAAGTCGTGTGACGCCTCCCAGCCATATTTTGATATGGAGCCCATCAGAACAATGTTCGTAGTGTACATTTTCCTACGAATAAGTGTAAAGGAAGAAGAACATTAAACGCAGTATAACTTAGGAGTGCGTAAATACGTCTCGTGAACATATCAATGGCATACTTATAAAACCTCGTATCTCCCAATGCACTTCCTATCCATTTTCTTCCTTAAGACTGCTCACGCCACCCAGTCACAATTGGATGTACAGTCCATCAGAACAATTTTCGTTGTGTTAATTTTTCTATGGTTGTGTGTAAAGGAAAATGAACCTTAAATACGTTGAATGTAGGAGCGCTAAAATTTGCCACGAAAACAACACCCCTACTATACTGTACGGCAAAGTCCATTTTCCTTAACACGTCTGCACAGGAAAATGAACACTACGAAACATGTTCTGATGGATTGCGTATAAATATGTGGCTGGGAGGCGTGACCAGTGTTAAGGTATATAATGGGGAGGACGAACATTGTAACATACGAGGTTTTAGAAGTAAGTCGACGATATATTCTATTCCTACACTACGGTAATTCTCGCTAATTTCATGTGTGATACTTCTGTAATAACATATGAAAATTATATCCTGATCCCATCCAGTTTGAACTCCCGTAAAGCAAAGTTTTTCTGAAAAGGGGCCGGTGTAAATATAGTTTCGTCCAGGAGCTGACTTCTTCCTTACAGGATAGAGTTGATCGCAACTGCGAGCTCATTTCAGTAGCCATGCGACATACTGATTCAATCTCATTTGTTATAGTACAATCCCGGGAGAACCAAACCAAACGCCATGGCACTACAGCCCTTGGGGGGCCTTGGCCTACCAAGCGACTGCTGCTCAGCCCGAAGGCCTGCAGAGTACGAGGTTTAGTGTGGTCAGCACGACGAAACCTCTCGGCCGTTATTGTTGGCTTTCTAGACCGGGGCTGCTATCTCACCCGTCAGATAGCTCCTCAATTCTAATCACGTAGGTTGAGTGGACCTCGAACCAGCCCTTAGGTCCAGTTAAAAATCCCTGATCTTGCCAGGAATCGAACCCAGGGCCTCCGGGTAAGAGGCAGGCACGCTACCCCTACACCACGGGGACGGCATCCCGGGTGAATACACGTTATAAATACTTGATGATGCTTGTTGTTTAAAGGGACACAGCATCTAGTAGATCCCACCAACCACGTTAATGATCTTAACTCCTCCCTACAAGGTAGACATCTTACCATTATTCACTTCTTCGACCACTTTAAAGCTTTTAAGCGAAAAGTACTGCTGTGGGTGAGTCAGTTCGTGAATGAAGACACAAAACATTCTTCCACTTTGACTGCAGAGTTGTGTTTAGCTACAAACTATTCCTATAAAACACTAGAATAATATAAAGAAGTTTTAATGTCACTATATGACGAATTTGAGAATAGGTTTCACGATATTCAGGCCTTAGAAAAAGGATCTGCTGGCGTTCGCAACGCCCTTCTCAGTGGATGTAGAAACGGTTAGACCAGAACTGCAGCTAGAGCCGATTGACTTACAGTGCGATACTCAAATGAAAGGTAAGTTTGCAAACACAAACAGTTTGACTGAATTTTATGTTCGTTTTCCACGGGAGAGAATTCCTAGATTGCTAAAATTTAATGCATATATTTTAAGTATATTTGGATCAACTTATTTATGTGAACTGATGTTTTCATTATTGAAGATTTGTAAATCTAGACAAAGAAGTAGGCTCACCGATGAAAACGTGAAATGTTTTTTTGCGACTTGCCGGTATGCAAATGATAGTATAAAACATTGATGCAATACTATCTAAACGAGCCCCAAAGGTACCGTGAATAAAATTGAATTGAGAAAAAAGTCAGTCATCGTAAAATGTGTACATACAGTATATATAAAACTACGAGCACAAAAACGTTTGCAACCACACAACATTCCCAATATTTAACTTGTAATTTGTGTAAACAGTTTGGTTTGATACTCGAGCCCATTCGGAAGTTTTGGAATGGTTCTATTGTCTCCTGTAAAATTTTACTTTCTGGCCTTGACCAGCTTTTGTACCCAGGCCTTCAATTGTCTCAGTCTATTCCCCATATTACGGTGAAGATGAAGATGAATATGAAAAGTTTATGAAGCACAGAGTGACGTATTGGCCAGGGTCGACAGAAAGGATAGTGTTATTGGGTTATTTCAATGCCTGAGTGGGAAATAGAACAGAAAGTTATGAGAACTTAATGGGTAAATGTGGGCAAGGTACGGAAGCAAATATAACTGGGAAGCGCTTTGTGAACTTCTGTGCTAGTATGGGATTAGAAGTTACGAATACCTTATTCAAGCATGCGTTCATTCACTACTAAACATGGGAGGGCAGGGGCACGAAATCTATTATATACTGTGGTTGGTCGCCATTGTGTCTGACTCGGTCTTACGAGGAGCGATACAATCTGCCTTCATGCCACGAGTGAGGTCACCTCTCACGGCAAGGTCCAATCACTTCAGCTACAACCACTCTTTCGGCCCATCCTGGCGGCACCAGAAACGAATAGAAGGTGTAACTAGAGCTTTCGACTCCCCGAAGGATCTAAGAACTCCTCCTCCTTCGAAGAATCTGGAAGGTCTGCCCCCTCCCCCAACCTTATAAATGGCATACTGAACTAGTCCCAGCCGAACTGCCGTAGGGACCGAATGACAATTGCAGGAGTGTGTGAAGTGTAACTGTTTTATCTCATAGGTGTCAGGGTAGAATGTTAGTGTAACTGAACTGCGAGAACACACACAGAGAGAGATAGAGAGACGGAGAGAGAGAGAGAGCGCGCTAACTAGACTGATAGGGTGATTGCGTAATTCAATAGCAAATAGTGATAGTTAATAATTTAGAATAAACGCTGCCAATTGTTCATTTATTTATATACCACCCGGCGTTACATTATTATTATTATTATTATTATTATTATTATTATTATTATTATTATTATTATTATTATTAATGCTATTTGCTTTATGTCGCACCGACACAGATAGGTCTTATGGCGACAAGCAATATTACATCAAAACTGGCGTTGAAGTCAGGTAATTGGTTTTATACGTGCGGGTATTCCGGGGAACTGCACACGAATACGGTTAGAAAATTGCCAGAACAAGAAAATTAGAATTATTTGGATAATAATAATAATAATAATAATAATAATAATAATAATATTAATATTAATAATAATAATAATAATAATAATAATAATAATAATAATAATAATAATAATAATAAAAGATTTACGTCTTACTAACTACCATTAAAATTCTTCGGAGATCCCGAGCTGACAGGATTCAGTCCTGCCGGAGTTATTTTACGTGCCAGTAAATCTACCGGCACGAGTCTGACGTACTTTTCACTAATCATACCCATGATATTCGCAGGATGGTGTAGCTCAGACGGTTGAGGCGCGGGCCTTTGAACCCCAACCTGGCAGGTTCGATCCTGGCTTTGTGCGGTGGTATTTGAAGGTGCTCAAATACATCAGTCTAGTGTCAGTAGATTTACTGACTCGTAAAAGAACTCCTGTGGGACAAATTTTCGGCACCTCGGCGTCTCCGAAAACCGTCAAAAAGTGGTTAGTGGAACGTAAAAACAATAACATCATTTTAAAAAAGGGTTCAGGTGATGTAAGTTGGGAGGAAATCTGAGAGATTTGAATGTCAGCTCGGGAATATAAAAATGGAACAGGCAGATCATTTCAAGTGTTTAGGATGTGCGTCCTTCAAGGATGGAAATACAGTAAGTCAGATTGAATCAAATTCCAGAAAAGCTAATGCCAACTTTGCTCTACCGGAGTGAAAACTGGAACTACTTAGTATATGCCATTCATAAGTTAGAATCAACAGACATGAACTTAGCGAGAATGATTGTTGGTACAAAACAGATGGGAACAATGTCAGGAGGGTAGTCGGAATGACGAGATAAAGGCCAAGTTAGGAATGAACTCTGAGGATGAAGCCATACGCCGTAACCGACTTGGGTCCTGGGCCTATGTGAGGCAAATTGAGAAGTATAGGCTACACAAGAGAACAATGCACTCCGTCATGAAGGATAAGAGAACTAGAGGGAGACTAAGATGCCGGTAGTTAGACCCTACTTTGAATGAGTAAATATACCATGTATGCAAATATACGAGGCGACAGAACAGGGCTAGTTAAAAAATATTGTATTGTAGAGGTGATTAGTAAATTCACAAGGGCATGCAGAGTGAACGCTGAAAGGCAAGAGAGTCTATAATTATAATGTACAGTGCCTGACAAAAGCATTTAAGCACCTATAAGAAGTGGTAGAAAATGAAACTACATATCGTCGTCGCCGGGAGATAACCTCCTACCGGGCGAGTTGGCCGAGCGCGTAGAGGCGCGCGGCTGTGAGCTTGCATCCGGGAGATAGTAGGTTCGAATCCCACTATCGGCAGCCCTGAAGATGGTTTTCCGTGGTTTCCCATTTTCACACCAGGCAAATGCTGGGGCTGTACCTTAATTAAGGCCACGGCCGCTTCCTTCCAACTCCTAGCCCTTTCCCATCCCATCGTCGCCATAAGACCTATCCGTGTCGGTGCGACGTAAAGCCCCTAGCAAAAAAAAAAAAAAAAAAAAAAAAGATAACCTCCTATGTGATAAATTGTTTGGAGATATACTGACCCGCAACACATACATTATGAAGAGCGAAAATGCCTTAACAATATTCACACAATATTGCACCTTAGATGACAGAACCTTACCGGCCAAAGTTCTAAGCTAAAATATTTCACATAGGAGGTTTTGTCCCGGCAACGACGATATACTGCAGGACCATGTGACGTTATTGAACTGATTACAATAAGGGGTGAAAGAGACAAAGCCGTTGGCAGTTACAGGTGGTATCTTGACCAATCTGGACGTAATGCATGCCCCTATGCAGTTCGGAATGGTGTTAAACAGCCTTGAGATCCTTTGCTGTGGCAAGTTCATCCACAGTTGTTGCAGCCTTTCCTCCAGATTCATTGGGTTGGTATTGGGACGGAGTGTCCTTCCACTGTCATCTAGCACGTGTACAATGATGGACAGATCCGGGGATTTGGCTGGACACTGGAAGACCTGAACATGCTCTGGGCAGTCCATAGACACACGTGCTGTGTGTGGACATGCATTATCTTGTTGGAATACAGTTCCAGGGTGCTGTGTCATGAGGGGTAGGACGTGCGGACGCAAAATGTCTGTGACGTATGGCTGTGTCGTCAAAGTCTGCCGAATCACTATTAGAGGGGACCTAAACGAATATCCTATGGCTCCCCACACCATGATGCCAGGTATTACACCTGTGTGTCTTTTCACAATGTGGGCAGAATCTGCCCCCCTCCCCGACGTAGACGAACCCGTACACGATGGTCATCTGGGGTTATGAAGAAGCGACGCCTGTCATCCTCTGTCCAAGCCTCCCGGGCAAGGCACCACTCCAAACGCAGGCGTTGGTGTTCTGGTGTCAACGGCAACCGACGCATGGTACGGTAGAGCGGCAGTACGGCGGATGTGAGTCGACGAGACGCTTTGCGGGAACTCAGAGGATGTTGTATAGTCTGCAGTACGTGTTTGCGGACGGCGGGTGCCGCAGTTGCGGGATCCCGCAATGCTTGGCGCACGTCCTCCTTCGAGGTGGTGTTTCTTGGTCGACCCGAACCTGCACGACGTGATTGGGTGCCCTCATGTACCCATTGAGTCCAACATTGGGCCACTGTGGCATTTAAATGGCTCACATGCCTAGCAATTCCATGACAGACCAACCTGCCTCATGCAGACCCACAAAGCGGCCTCTGTCAAATGCTGTCAATTGGTGGATGGGCTGTCTAACGCGTCTCCGAGGTATAGCGGATGCTTAGTACTGAACGTAGTCTTTTTTGCACGTCTTGCTGAACTGTCTAACTCACAGCAGTTGACTGGTAACAACTTATCAACAACAGGGCGGTGTCATCCTAATGCATGCATGTAGGCATTCTACACATTACAGATCCTTTAAATCTAATCATTTACTCACACATCAATGGTGTGCACGTACACCAAAATTGGGTAATATTGGACCACTCCTTCTGGGTGCTTAACGTTTGTTAGTCCGGCGGTGTGGATTGTTAACTAAGTCATTGCTACAGCTGCTGAGGAAATGGGAATACCAGTTCAGATTATACTCTCTGCTATTTCTTATATTACACTCTTTGCCCTTTTTAGAACTCAATCCTGGCATAGGACACGTCACTTTGGGTCCTATGTGAACAGGTGTTACATTTTAGAGTAGATAAAAATATTAGTCACATTCTCATCAGTATTGCAAACTAAGAACCACATTCTTCTTCTTATGATTGTTCTCTTCGAATATACCACTCCGTGTGTTTGATCACTTCATTTTGAAAATGTATGCAAGCATAACTTATTATGAGTATAATTATTTTGTCGTTGAAAGTGACATAGATTAGCCACCTGATCTGTCCTCGGGTCTGTGTAAAAAATAAATACATGAATATTACAAATGCATGCAGACGACTTCCTGACCCGTAAGTTTTGTGTTACAGGTTGAAAAATGAACATATAGGATGAGCCCATCAACTGGTTATAGTTTCAATGCGTCACGAATAAAAATACAACATTAATCAACATCCAGTACCAGAATACTATCCAAGAGAATATTCCTTTTTCAGAACTCAGCCTAAATCCTAAGCCATATGGCCTTCTCTGGGCGTTCGGAACAGTTCAGCGGGATAGCTATTCAAGGGGCCAAGGACCATCAACTCCATGGGGAACAGATATATCGATGGCTAACTTCTAAAACCTCGTATCTCCCAATGCACTTCCTATCCATTTTCTTCCTTAAGACTGCTCACGCCTCCCAGTCACAATTGGATGTACAGTCCATCTGAACAATTTTCGTTGTGTTCATTTTCCTATGGTTATGTGTAAAGGAAAATGAACCTTAAATACGTTGAACTGTAGGAGTGATAAAATTCGCCACGAAAACAACACCCCTATTATACTGTACGGCAAGGTCCATTTTCCTTTACACGTCTGCACAGGAAAATGAACACTACGAAACATGTTCTGATGGATTGCATATAAATATGTTGCTGGGAGACGTGACCAATGTTAAGGTATATAATGGGGAGGACGAACATTGTAACATACAGTGTTTTAGAAGTAAGCCGACGATATGCTCTTCTTTCCTCCAGCGTATTACTGGTACTTTGGAGATAACAACGCGTCGAATGAGGTGAGCGATGCGGTACCTCCTTCAGGAGACGATCACGATCGATGGTCAATCCATTGTCTATGAACAGAAACTGAAAATAACTCACTGAGTCATGCGTCGTTGTGAAATTAAAAATAATATTGGGATTAAGTATTGAAAATATATGTTCCCTTAATCTCAATTCAAACCGACAAGCGATAATTTGCACATCGTTGCTGCGCGAACAATACCGCGTATCCGACGATTTTCTTCCTATCGATTATTTTCGTTAAGACTGGTCACGTCTCCCAGCCGCAATTGGATATGCATTCCATCAAAAAAATGTCATTATGTTCATTTTTCTATAATGAAGGACAAGAGAAACTACTTTACCATGTCGCAATGTAGCATGTATGTTTGCATGACGTATTCATGCTCTCCTGCAGTATAATGTATTTAAGTTTCATTTTATTTTACATATGATCATACGAAAATGAATACAACGAAAATATTTCAAATGGTCTGTATACCCACATATAGCTGGGAGGCGTGACCAGTCTTAAGAAAATAATAGGTAGAGTATTGCCAGATGTGCGGTATTGCTAGCGAAGTGACGATATTATGTTAGTGATCTATGTAAATATCAACCTCTTTTAACGGTAAAACAATAAATTTTACTTCTTTAGTTTAAATGGTTAATAGATCATATTTTATTTTACCTGGAAGCAAATTGAATGGTTTTAATTACGTACGAGCTTGTTGCTGACGGCTTGGAATAACGAATTGTTTTCTAAACAACTACGGGAACATGACTTACCTCACCTCTACTCCAACCCCTTCATATGGTGATATCTAGTGAAAAGTTATAATTTCGTACATAAAATTTTGTTGAATTTTTAAAAGAGTTTAATGGACAACATCGTACATCATAAATATATTATACAAAGTATCTCATCATGTTTTTCTGTACTTTGCGTGTTTATTAATAATATTTAAAATATTAATAATAGTAATAATAATGTTAATTTTAATTCAAGTGCCGTGTATCAATTATATGCTTATAATTTATATACCATGTTTTGAACTTACAAATGATTGGCTGTTGCATACTTTAATATTATTGGAAGTGTTATTGAAACGACTTACCTTAGAGTACCTTTAGAAATATGAATGTAAAATCTTCCATATTCCATCATTCTAAACTGCTGCGGAACACGATTTAAGCCCATTCCGTTTGCCCTTCCTTTCGCGTTTAGTGACGAATTTTGTAACTCGGCGAATGGGATGCTTTCGTGTTAGGAGTGCATTCATCCATCATTCCAGTAGTATCATATTTCTTTTAGAATGCCTTAACAACACGTTTAAGAATCATAGTGTGTGGTCTATGGGTAGTAATACTTAGCAAGAATAATGGCTGGGGCAATAAATTATTAAAGCAATGTTCCGAAAGTCTATAGTCTATACGATTACTCGAATACTTCAGCATGAAGTGTTTTTCGATAAAAGTAATACGGAGAACATGTATAATAATAATAATAATAATAATAATAATAATAATAATAATAATAATAATAATAATAATAATAATAATAATAATAATAATAATCGATTTCAGAAAATACCGTTTCATAGAAGATACAGTATTATTCCATTTTAAACATGAACTATTGTATGTAATAACACCAGGTGTGTTAACGAGTGACACACGTTTCGTTAACAGATGCAACTACACCTTCAGGTGAGGGGCACAACTACGCAGCGACGGAGAACATTTCATTTTTCAGCCCTTCCACGAGAGTGATTGATCGGCAACGTTCAAGAATATTGGTATATTCCTCAGAAATGTCACCATATTGCTTCTTATATCTGGCATATTCAAGATATCATAGAGAGATTCAATGGTGCGAACCACAATGAGAAGTGCAGACTTGGAAATAAATATAGTAGTAAAACACTATTCGTTTAACGTCTCAATTTATGTTGAAATGGCGTATGGCTTTTAGTGCCGGAAGTGTAAGAGGACAAGTTCGCATCGCGAGATGCAGCACTTTTGATGTGACTCCCGTAGGCGACCTGCACGTCATGATGAGGATGAAATGATGATGAAGACGACACATTCATGCAGCCCCCTTGCCAGCGAAATTAACCAATTATGGTTTAAATTCCCGACCTTGCAGGGAATCGAACCCTGGGCCCCTGTCACCAAAGGCCAGCACAGTAACCATTCAGCCATGGAGCTTGACTCAATTTCTGTTCATTTACAAAGACTCGGAGTGTTGAAACCGTATCATGCTGAAATGTCTACATGGTCGGTGAAGAAAAAATGCATCGTACGGCACAGTGTAATTCCTGTCCATTATGTTCCTTAAGATATCTTTGCTCCTTTGCCAATACTGCGAAGTGATAACGCTTTTCATATCCATTACTTCACTTAAGACTGGTCACGCCTGCCACCACATGTTGATATGCAGTCCATCAGAACAAATGTCGTTGATTTCATTTTCCTATGCTACTTTGTAAAAGGAAGATGATCCTTACCGTACCGTACTGTAGGAATGTATGTTTGCATGACATATTTACGCTCTCCTGGAGTACGACTTATTTAAGGTTCAATTTCCTTTACACACCCGCAAAGGAAATTGAACTCAACAAAAACTGTTCTTATGGACTGCATATCAATTAGTGGCTGCAAGGAGTAACCAGCCTTTAGGGGAAATAATGGATAGGAAGAGCATTGTCACATTCGTGGTTTTGGCATAGGAGCAACGATATGTCCACTCCTGTCCACATATTGATATGCAGTCCATCATAACAATGCTCATTGTGTTCACTTTCCTGCGTGACTGTGTAAAGAAAAAGGAACCGTGAATAGAGTATACCGTAGGAATTCATAAATACTTCACGTAAACATAGATTCCTACAGTACGGTATTTTCATTTCCTTTTACGCACCTGCATTGGAAAATTAACACGAAGAAAATTGTTCTGATGGACTACATATACATGTGTGACTGGGGGACGCGACCATCCTTAAGGAAACGAATGGATAGCAAGATAATTGTGAGATACGATTGTTTGTTTCTTCAACGAAGATACGTAACTGTGAGCAGCTTATCCAAACATCGCAATAGTACACTAGAAAACGAAATTCCAAATTACAAGCCATCATAAAAGAAAATGTTTTGCTTCAGGAAAATAATATACTGGAAAATTTTTGAAAATCGTTTCATATTTGTGAAAAGGTAAACTTATAAAGTGAATAGCTGCTGTATACCCGTCGCTGACGGCTAGCTTTTTACAGTAGCAATGGTATCCAGCGTAGATGAGTAGCGGCAAAAGAGGCAGATCACACCTCAATTATCCAAAACAGTCAGTCAATGCAACCTTATTGTTGATAAGTTTTAGGGGCTTACGCCATTTTAAGCCATTATATTTGATTTACTACCGGCTCCACGACTTTATGTTATTCGAAGCTTAACATTTGAGCAACTTCCTAATAATTCCTTTTCCCCTCATTCTTCGAGTAATCGTTTTAACTGCTTAGGTCACTGAGCGTAACCATCACGTCGTTGTGCCTGCAAAAAAAACTACGTGAAATAAGTTAACTTACAACTGTGGTTCGTGCCTGCCTCCTACCCGAAGGCCCCGGGTTATGTTTCCAGTCAGGTCAGGGGTTTTGCCTGGATCTGAGGGCTGATTCAAGGTCCGCTCAGCCTACGTGATTACAATTGAGGGCTATGTGACGGTGAGATGGCGGCTTCGGTCTAGAAAGTCAATGAAATGAAATGTCGTATGGCTCTTAGTACCGGGATATCCCAGGACGGGTTCGGCTCGTCAGGTGCAGGTCTTTCTATTTGACTCCCGTAGGCGAGCTGCGCGTCGTGATGAGGATGAAATGATGATGAAGACAACACATACAACCATCCCCCGTGCCACTGGAATTAACCAATTAAGGTTAAAATCCCCGACCCGGCCGGGAATCGAACCCGGGACTCACTGAACCGAAGGCCAGTACGCTGACCGTTCAGCCAACGAGTCGGACAGAAAGTCAATAATACCGACCGAGAGGATTCGTCGTGCTGACCACACGACACCTCATCATCTGCAGGCCTTCGCGATGAGCTGCGGTCCCTTGGTAGACCATTGCCCTCCGGGTTGTTGCGCCATGGGGATTGGTTTGGGTTTGGTTTTTTAACATTGTTCGGTAAGTTTCTCTCATCTTCTTCTTTTTCTGCCGCTTTTCTCACATCTGTGGATTTGCGGGTGCGAACTGTGTCGCACGTGTGGATTTGGCCCAGTTATACGTCAGGATGACCTTCCGGACGCCAACCCCATATGGAGGGATGTAATCACTATTGCGTGTTTCCGTGGTGTTTGGTAATGAAATGTGTTGTCTGAATATGAAGTGGAAAGTGTTGGGACAAACACAAACATCCAGTCCCCGGGCTAGAAGAAATAATCAGAGGCGATTTAAATCCTCGACCCGACCGGGAATCGAACTCGGGACCCTCTGGACCGAAGGCCTAAATGCTACTATTCAGCCAATGAGTCTGACTAAGTTTCCGTCATCTAATTTTCAATAATGTCAATAATGCTGCGGGTCGGTATTTATCCGTAAACATAATCACATAACGGTTTTCGCAGGCTCAACGACGACATTTTCTTTTCCTCCGTGTCGTTGATATTGTGGCAGGAGGTTACTTTTTTATGTGAGGAAGTAAAGCCATCTAGTGAAGATACCTGGCAGCAGATGGGACAGACAACACCTATGTTATAGTAGACCAGGTTTTTTGGGCGAAGCCTTTGTAGGCCACCACATATAGCTTTCCCCTGGCTGGGAGATCGTGGGGCCCCCGAGGTCTAGGAAGTCTTTCTTTTCTCCATCATTCTATGTTTACTATTTCACTTCTTCTTCCTCTCCTTCGCGGCTTTCCATCTCATTTTGATCGTCGCCTTAGTATCTTCCTGTTATACACGAACTAGTAACCACGAGGTTTTGCAGCTGATGAAACAATCACAATAGCGATCATTTCGCCAGAAGTCGTTACCGTGTCGATTGAACAATATTCCCAAGTCAGCGATGTTCAAAATTGATGAATTTTGCACTGAAAACATAAATTCGCCAATAGCTTAGTTATACCCCCATGCAGTAAAAACGTTTGAGAAAGAAATCGTCAGACTTTGCAGGAGCTATAACTTATGTTGAGTACAGTTTTTAGATGGAACGAATATTACCGGAATATTTTCGCTTTTTTGAGAAGCGTAATAATAGCGTTAATCTCAGTTGAAGCTCCTCGCGCAGTGAAAACACATGCAAAATATTGAAAATTATAATAAATAATATTTTGTTCAACTTTGAGAGAAATTTGATATTTCTTCCTGCTTCGATCCCCATAATATTGTTTCGGAACTGTATACTAATCTAATAATACAGTATGTAGCCCAGTACACACACCGACTGTTCTTGAAGTTAAATAACGAGTTTTGGGGAATTTTTGTTTTGTGATTTGCCCGTGATGTCACCAAAACAAACAAACAAACAAACAAACAAACAAACAAACAAACAAACAAACAAACAAACAAACAAACAAACAAACAAACAAACAAACAAACAAACAAACAAACAAACAAACAAACAAACAAACAAACTAACTAACTAACTAACTAACTAACTAACTAACTAACTAACTAACTAACTAAAAGGGAACAAACCAAGAGACAGAGAGATAAATAGATGTAAAAGTACTCTCGAATCCACTATGTTTAATTCGAGACAACAGTAGTATGAGGCAAACATTTTGAAGTGTTCAGATAAAATTATAATTTAATTTGAAGTATATTGATTAGTGTGCGGATCTTTGCGATCCTTGTTTTCTCAATAACGGGATGATACACAGTCTATGTAGAATACATACTTGTGTTGAAATTAATAAATATTTTTGTTAAAATTAGACACTGAGGCTATGAGCCCATAAATGTCACATCTTCTTTGTTCGTGTGGCTATTTCTAACCTGGTGCTGCCCTTCAAATGCAGACAATTTGGCAAGCGTGCGCTGCATCTGACATGTGTAGGAAACTGCATGTTGTTGTAGTTGAAGACGGTGTTGTATGTGGTGTGAGAGTAGTAGTGGTGTTGGAGACTGTAAAAAGTCCCAGTCCCGGAGCCAAGATAATTAACCATTTAACGTTAAATTCTCCGACCCGGCTGCGATTCGAAACAAGGGCCCTGTGAACCGTAGAGCACTACGCTGACCATTCATCCAAGGAGTTGGACAGCATATACATTGAATACAATATACAGAACAATTATTAATCCATGAAGGAAGGAAAAAATAACCTAAAGTTTAAACCTAAAGAACAAACTAAAAACGTATACGGTAATCTACTTAAAATACTCCCAAATATTACACTGAAACAAGCGTTACCAGCATCGAAATACAGCAGGTTAACTTGGTTACAAGGAGCGATGCTGATTATTAACAAGGAGTTAATCTAATTGTAAACAAGGTACTTGCCTTAAATGCCGCCAGAAAAAGGAATCAATTTCACAAGTAAAAGAAATTACTGCTAAAAAATTAATAACTATAATAGTAGTAATGATATCTGCACTATGTGTCATGTAATCTGAATGTTGAATTATATCTACCTCAAGACGTTATAAGGAAGGAGAAGCCCACGGTTTCAATGAGAACAACATGCGCTTCACCGTTGGTGTGGGTCCACATGATGCTGGATTTAGGATGTTAAACTAGTAGTATTTCTTGTTATATTTCCTTTCCATGGGATTGCTTGTTGTACTCCTGTTGTTGTAGTTGTTGTTGTTGGGTAGTTATGTTTTAAGTTTACTTTATTATCACTTGCAATGTTAAGCTGGTAGTAAGCTCGACCTGTAGTATTGTAAGCCATCGTGTTTGGCAATGGAAATATTTAAGTTGTGTGTGAAATTGTACATGATGCTGGGTTAGAATGTAAAACGAGCAGTATTTATTGTCGTATTTTCTTTCCATTGAATTGCTTGTTGTAGTCTAGTTGTTGTAGTTGTCTTGTTGGGTAGTTAGGTTTTAGCTACACTTTATTAACACTTGTAATGTTAAGCTAGTAGTAATCTCAACCTATAGTACCATAAGCAGTAATTTCAAGCACTGGATATACTTAAGAATATTAAACTAGTAATATTTCTGTGATATTTTCTTTACATTGAATTGCTTGTTGTACTCTTCGTTTGTTGTTGTTGTTAATGGTGTTCTCGTTAGGTAATTATGCTTTAACTTTACCTTATTATCACATTACTGTAGGTGACCATTGCCACCGGGAAATTTCCCAATTGCGATGAATTTGTTAATAATAATATAATACTTCAGATTGCTTAATTATCATTCAACGAATTTACGTTTTAATTGCAATATTGTACGAGATCATATAGGCCTATAGATCTAGACTGCCATATGCACACAAGCAGTGGATCAATGCAAAGGGTAATAACGTAAATATCTGTAATGGAAACTGATAGATTGCCATTTCCATTTATTTCTCTGTCACAATCGAGGTCATTAGTAACTGTCTGGCTCATTCCGTGACTTCAAAGAAGTCTAATAGTCCGTGATTGGTTCCTGCGTATGATATAATGGTGTGTTTCCGACATTCAATCTTTCAGACAATTAGAATGTAGTAGATGAAGGATACAAGCCTTCTTTGATCTTCAAGTTGTATATGAAGGACGGGAAGGACGTAACCATATTTTTGACAATGCAAACAACGCGAGGAATTATTATCGTGAAAAACATACAAGAGACAAACATATTGAGATCTATCTGAATAACTATCAAATTGCACTTTCTCCTCTACTAGAATGTGAAGAAACGTACCTCGAAAAACAGATTTAGGGTTACGTAGGCTATTTACGAAAAACTCCTAAAATGACGACTTGAAACACCATCTTAATTCTTATTAAGCAAAATGCCAATAAACTTCTCATAGGTGCAACTTGTGAACATACAGCATCCTACCTATACTTAAGAACGCAAAGGAGACAAACATTTGAAGTGCCATTCATTTTTCGGAGGATTATCGATACATAAATTATTAACCAAGGAAAGTAAATTGTGCATTACGTCATTATAAGTAATCAAAGGAAATAAGTGAAGTCAAGTTAAGTCAAGTCAAGCACATGAATTGTTTTGGAATGTGATGAGCATTTTATTAGATGCAAACAAATCGCAGTTTATGTGCTTAAACGGATTCCGCATTTAAGTTCACTCCAATTTTTCCATGTCTGCAGCCATACTTCTCGTAATTTCGAAATTCTTTTCTCACAGAACTAGGCTGACTTCAAGATAAAAAATTTATTGATGTCTGGCGGATAATGTGGTTATAAGGGAATATATATGAATAAAATGTGGGTTTACTATTCTGACGGGCACTGCTTTTGGAGAATATTCCGAAGGCCACATCTTAACTGTTCGTTTTATGCACCATCACGGCAAGTTATGCATGCCTTTGGAGATATTTTCCGTTTTTTCACCCATAATCGCAACGTATGAACACACAAACTCCACTGATAGTTACAGAAATATTCTGATGAATGCTGTCAAATACCGGGTCATGTTGCTTCAAAACACATCATGCTTATTGAACACCACCTTACTTATTATTTGTTATTTGTTATTTGTTCATTGATTTATTTTATGTGGCGTGGTTCAGGCTACGAAGCCCAATGTTATGCCAAACCATATTATATGCGGCACATTTTACAAACTACACAGTTTAAAGGTTCCTAATTATATATAATTACTAGCAAGTTACCCGTGTTTCGTTACGGTATAATAATCAAATTTATAACTGAATGCTTAACGTTTTATATATAATCCGCCGAAATTCGCGATTTAACTCGTTTTCTGAGAGAAGCCGCCAAATTCGTGATCTGATTTGTTTTCTGAGAGATTAGGGCAAAGTTCCTCCCATTTTTCAACCTTTCTTTCCAGCAATCGATTTCGTACCTCCGGGGCTAGGTCCAGATATTCCACCCGGCCAGTTGGGTCCCTAAATCTTTGCCATCTTTTCCTATAAGCATTTTAATATGGATCAAATCCTTGAGGAGATCCGGCGTGGTGTCGTCTTGGGTGCCTTGGCGGTACTGAATCAGCGGCCGGACTACAATCGTAGTCATTACCCGGCCAGGACCCGTTTCCAGCGCGGTCCGCACATTTTAACGACAGTCCAGAACATTATGATTATTATTATTATTATTATTATTATTATTATTATTATTATTATTATTATTATTATTATTACTAGCTGATGTACCCGTGCTTCGCTACGGGATTCTCAGAAAGACTGACTTGGTGGTTTTCCTAACTTAATCCAACATAGGTCATTACGAAAACGTCAGTAGGAATGTAGCGATTGAAAGCAATGTTATCATATAAAATACTCGATCAAATGAAACACCGCAAACTTTCTCACTTTCAACGAACAGTACTACGGTGCCGATCTAAGAGTCCGAAGTTCCAGAGCTGGAATAACCAGGTCGCAGACTGCCGTGAACACTCCTCTGTCATTATTCCGTTAAACATGCACACTACTCATTCCAATCAGTGCCTCCGAGGAGGGATTGAATAGCTCGAATACTATGATGAACCAATGTGTTACGAACCAGATATATCAGAAAATGTATGAACCAGAGGAATGGCATGCTACTTCCCGCCAATATACAGGCAGGCTGTTTCAGTCGGTACGACCAGCCGAATTGGCCGTGTGGTTAGGGGCGCGCAGCTGTGAGATTGATATATATAGATTTATCTATACGACCACTAATGACATAAATAACTTATTTGAGAATTACATTTCAGGCCTTCCCCTAAACTACCATTTCACTCAGCGTGAATAAAATAATTTATAGCCTAGATTGTAGTGGATCATCACCCGACATTACATGACGATTTTCATTAAATTCTCTTCAGCCGTTTCCTCTTGATGCGTGTACATACATACATATAGACGGACAGACAGAAATTACGGCAAAGTAAAAAAATGCATTTCCTTGTTACTGTAGACATGACAGATACAGAAATACCATTCATTTCAAATTCTGAGCAATGTACAGGCAAAACACTTATTTTATATATAGATTACATTTCAGGCCTTCCCCTAAACTACCATTTCACTCAGTGTGAATTACATTATTGATAGCCTAGATTATAGTGACCTATTCCCAGACTTTGCATACCAATTTTCGAGAAGATACGACCACTAATACAATAAATGTTTGACAATTAAATTTTAGGCCTTCCCCTAAACTACCATTTTTTTCAGCGTGTATAGCCTATATTGTAGCGACTTATTTCCAATGTTTGTCTACTGATTTTCATTAAGGCACGACCACTAATAACATAAATATTTGAGAATTAAATTTCAGGCCTTCCCCTGAACTATCATTTCACTCAGCGTGATCAAAATAATTTATAGCCTAGATTGTAGCGGTTAATCACCCGACTTAACATTCCGATTTTCATTCAATTCTCTTCAGCCGTTTTCTCGTGATGCGTGTACAGACAGACAGACAGACAGACAGAAATTACGGAAAAGGAAAAAATGCATTTTCTTGCTACTGTGAACATGACCGATACAGAAATACCATTATTTTCAAATTATAAGCAATGTACAGACAAAACTCTTATTTTATATACATGGTGAAGCGAAATTCGCGCACTCAGGCGTCGCAGCGCGACTGCTCACATGCCAGCAATAAAAAAATGTCTCTCACAAAAGTTCGTCCTTCGAGTATATCCGGCAGAAGAAGGGCGTTGAAGAGTGGCAATCTGGCAACACTGTAACCACAAGTAGGGTAACTACCTCTGTCAGCACGTACTCTTTGTGCTGTACAGTTGGTGCAGTGGTTACAGCTTTGGGTTAGCATTCAGGAGGTCGAGGGGTCGATCCTGGGTTGAAGCGTATTTTTTTTATTTCATAAATGTAGTCCAGGTGGTATGGTATCTGGCAACTAAATCGTCAACAGCCATTGCAGCGGGTCCTCTAGAAACCCTTTGCACTTACATACTACGATCCTACAAATGGATGAACAATCGTTTCCCTTGGTCAGCTTTGAAAGACGTCCTTTCCACGTCGTGGGCGTGAATTTATTCGCACAAATTCATATACTACATGCGAAACCTGTTTTCTTTCCACCGTCGTCCAACGATCTCATAGATTAGTAGCAACTGTTATTCTTGCCTCGTTCAAGTCCATTGTATTTCGTAAGGGCTTACGTTACCAGTAGGCCTAGCAAGGTATTTGTTGTGTTCAGCGTTACAAAATGTTGTAAATGTAGGATACATGAGACCTAAGGTACGGTGTCTTACTGTATTACAGTATGTAATGTCCGATGGAAATTAGTAAACAAAAAATTGCGCCTTAACCCAGGATCGAACCCTCTACCGCCTGCATGCCAACCCAAAACCCTATCCAATGCACCAACTGCTCAGCACGGATATATGATGCTGACAGAGGTACTTACCGTACATGTGGTTACAGTGTTGCCAGATTGCCACTATTCAACGTCCTTTCTCTGCCTGATATACTCGCAGGACGAACTTTTGTGAAAGACATTTTGTATTGCTGGCATGTAGGGAGTCGCACTGCGACGCCCGAGTGCGCCAATTTCGCTTCACTCTGTATATAGATTACATTTCAGGCCTTCCCCTAAACTACCATTTCACTCAGTGTGAATAACATTATTGATAGCCTACATTATAGCGACCTATTCCCCGACTTTGCATACTAATTTTCGTGAAGATAAGACCACTAATACAATAAATATTTGACAATTTAATTTTAGGCCTTCCCCTAAACTACCATTATTCTCAGCGTGTATAGCCTATACTGTGGCGACTTATTTCCCATCTTTGTCTACCGATTTTCATTAAGACACGACCACTAATAATAAAATATTTGAGAATTAAATTTCAGGCTTCCCCTAAACTACCATTTCACTCAGCGTGATTAAAATAATTTATAGCCTAGATTGTAGCGGTTCAAGACCCGACTGTACATTCCGATTTTCATTAAATTCTCTTCAGCCGTTTACTCGTGATGCGTGTACAGACAGACAGACAGAAATTACGGAAAAGTAAAAAATGCATTTTCTTGTTACTGTGAACATGAACGATACAGAAACGCCATTCTTTTCAAATTCTGAGCAATGTACAAACTCTTATTTTATATATAGATTACATTTCAGGCCTTCCCCTAAACTACCATTTCACTCAATGTGAATAACATTATTGATAGCCTAGATTATAGCGACCTATTCTCCGACTTCGCACACCAATTTTTGTGAAGATACGACCACTAATACAATAAATATTTGACAATTAAATTTTAGGCCTACCCTTAAACTACCATGTTTCTAAGCGTGTATAGCCTATATTGTAGCGACTTATTTCACATGTTTGTCTACCGATTTTCATTAAGACACGACCACTAATAACATAAACATTTGAGAATTAAATTTCAGGCTTCCCCTAAACTACCATTTCACTCAGCGTGATTAAAATAATTTATAGCCTAGATTGTAGCGGTTCATCACCCGACTTTACATTCCGATTTTCATTAAATTCTCTTCAACCGTTTTCTCGTGATGCGTGTACATACATACAGACAGACAGACAGACAGACAGACAGAAATTACGGAAATGTAAAAAATGCATTTTCTTGTTATTGTGAACATGACCGATACAAAAATAGCATTCTTTTCAAATTCTGAGCAATGTACAGACAAAACTCTTATTTTATATATATAGATTATTATTAATAATAATGGTCTGGAAGCCACAGCAAGATGCAAGACCGCTACTTGGCGTTAATTACATCCTCTGCCAGTGTCAACGCTGACAATGTGACCAGCACCATCGTCGCGCGTAGGCAGGTGCGCGAGATTTCTGGCGACGCGAATGATATACTTCCGTGAATTACTGACCTTATTATAGGGGTGAACAATTGTACGGTCAATATCATTCATATCGTTTTTTTCAAATCTGTTTAAATTTTTATTTATATGCAAGGAGAATCTACTGTAATCTAAATTATGTACTCCAAAGGAAAAGATGGCTCTTGAAAACGAACCAAGGAAAGATTAAAAGTGATCAGTTTATGATCGGAATAAGTACATTATGAACAGTAAAATCAATTGGTCTCAGCTCCTTTTTCACTCCCACTGCCGTAAATTGATGTACTCCCTCACCCCCCAAAAAAGAAGGCGTGTTCCCTTATGTTTAAAGGAGATTCCAAATACCTATGTTCACGTCTTTTACCTTCACTTCTGAGATATCAGTATCCCCATAAAAAGAATTCACTTGCTTTCACTTCCTTTAACACCCCCCCCGCCCTTCAGTGAATTTCCCCTTTAAAAACACCTGTCCCTATAATAGTAAAGGATCTTCTAAATACCAATTATCACGACTCTAACACCCTCAGTTTTTGAGATATGTGTCCATATAAAAGGAATTCAACTCTTTTTCACTCCCTTCCCCAAAATGATTTCGCCCAAAAATGCTTTATTTCTTTGTTTTTAAACGAGATCCAAATATCAATATTTACGTCTGTAACAACTTTAGTTTTTATTTGATGTAAGTATCCTCATACAATTAATTCAATTAATTTTTCAAAATCCACCTCCCCCAACCCCATTCATTTGATTTTCCGAGAATGCGTGTTTGTTTAATTTTAAAGCAGATTCCAAATACCAATTTTCACGTCTGCAAAATCTTTCGTTTTTGAGATAATCGTACCCTCATACAAATAATTCAACAAATTTTTCAATTTTCCTCCTCCCTTTAGGTAGATTTCCGAAAACAAAAAATTCGTATTACTTTATTTTTAAAGGAAATTCCACATACCAAATTTCACGTCTGTAACTACTTCAGATTTTGAGATATCAGTATCCTAATTAAAATAATTCAACCCAATTTTCAGTCACTTTTACCCCTCCACCCAAGTGGTTTTCAGAAAACCAAAAATACATGTTTCTTCATCTTCAATAGGGAAAAATTCTATTTCTCACTTCGGTAACATTTAAGGTTTCCGAGATAAAATGTAGAAATGATCATTTTTAAATTTCACCCACCATTTAGTTACCCTTAAGCGGAGTTTCCAAAAACAAATCATCTATGTTTCTTTGCTTTTACAGGAGATTCCAAATACCAGTTTTTACTTCTGTAAGATTTTACGTTTCTGAGATATACTGTAGATACAGTCTTTCTAAAAATTCACCCCAGTTTGTCACTCCTGTTTAACCCCCATTAATTAGATTTTCCAAAAACAAAAAAATACATGTTTCTTTATTTTCAAAGGAGATCGCAAATACCTATTTTCAGGTCTGTAATATCTTTTGTTTCTGATATATATGTATCCTCATTTAAGGTATTCAACCCCTTTTTCACCCCTCCTATTGGGATTTTACGAAAAAAAACGTAAAATGTGTTTCTTTATTTTTAAAGGGGATTCTAAATACCAATTTTTACATCTGTACACTTTAAAAGTTTTGATATATATATATATATATATATATATATATATATACATACACTCATTTTAAAAATTCACCCCCATTTTCAACACCCCATTAATTGGATTTTCCAATAAACAACAAATGTGTGTTTCTTTATTTTTAAAGGATATCCCAAATACCTGTTTTCAGGTCCGTAATATCCTCAGTTTCTGAGATATATGTATTCTCATTAAAGGCATTCCACCCGTTTTTCACCCTTTTCCACACTTCCTATTGGGATTTTCCGAAAACAAAAAAATACGTGTTCCTTTATTTTTAAAGGAGATTCTAAATACCAATTTTTGCATTTTTAAGCTTTAAGAGTTTTGAGATATAGATACATTCATTTCAAAAATTCACCCCCTTTTCACCCCCCATTAATTGGATTTTCCAAAAACAAAAAATACATGTTTCTTTACTTTTAAAGCTGATCCCAAACACCAATTTTCAGGTCTGTAATATCTTCAGTTTCTGAGATAAGGGTATCGACATTAAAGGCATTCAACTCGTTTTTCACACCATTCCACGCCCCCCCCCAATGGGATTTTACGAAAACAAAAACATACGTGTTTCTTTATTTTTAATGGAGATTCTAAATACCAGTTTTTACATCTATAAACTTTCAAAGTTTTGAGATATAGATACACTCATTTTAAAAATTCACCCCCCTATTCACCCTCCCATTAATTGGATTTTCCACAAACAAAAACATACCTGTTTCTTTATATGTAAAAGAGATCAAAAGAACCAATTTGCTGGTCTGAAATAGTTTTAGTTTCTGAGATATAAGTACCTATATCCTGATTAAAGGCATTCAACCACTTTTTCACCCCTTTCACCCCTCCTATTAGGATTTTCTTAAAACAGAAAAATACGTGTTTCCTTATTTTTAAAGAAGATTCTAAATACCAATTTTTACATCTGTGACTTTTAAAGTTTTGGAATATAGATACACTCATTTCAAGATTTCACCTCCCCCTTTCACCCCCTTGGCGACGGTGTACCCGAAAATCCTCTGTTAGCGAAAGCCTACATTTTAATATGAATATATTCCCAAAATTTCATTTCATTATGCCCAGTAGTTTTGGTTCGGCGATGAGGAATCCATCAGTCAGTCAAGACAAATTATTTTATATATATATATATATATATATAGACTAGTAAGATACCCGTGATTATTGTTTTATAAAAAATCCGACGAAATTCGCTATCTGACTGTTTTTCTGACAGAATGCGACAAAATTCGCGATCTGACTCGTTTTCTAATAGATTACGGCACGTTTCCTCCCATTTTTCAATCTTTCTTTACAGCAATCGATTTCGTACTTCCCGGGCTAGGTCCAGGTATTCCACCTGGTCAGTTGGGTCCCTAAATCTGTGCCATCTTTTCCTATAAGCATATTTAATATGGATCAAATCCTTCAGGAGATCCGGCGTGGTGACGTCTTGGGTGACTTGGCGGTGCTGAACCCGCGGCTGGACTACATTCTTACTCATTACCCGTCCAGGAGTCATTTCCAGCGCGGTCCACACATTTGACGACGGTCCAGAACATTATTATTATTATTATTATTATTATTATTATTATTATTATTATTATTATTATTATTATTATTATTATTATTATTATTATTATTATTATTATTATTATTATTATTATTAATAGATGTTCTGGACCCCACAGCAAGATGCAAGACCGCTACTTGGCGGTAAATTACATCTTCTGCCATTGTCATTGTTGACAATGTAACCAGCACCATTGTCGCGAGTAGGCAAGTGTGCGGGATTTCTGGCGATACGAATGACATACTTCCGTGCATTATTGATCTTATTATAGAAGTGAACAATTTGACGGTAAATCTCATCCCTATCGTTTATTTCAAATGTCTTTAAATTTTTATTTATATGCAATGAGAATGTACTGTAATCTAAGAACGTTCTCCGAAGGAAAAATTGACTTATAAGGAGCCTCCGTTGCTCAGGCAGCAGCGCGCCGGCCTCTGAGGGCTGAATTCCGTGGTTCAAATCCCGGTCACTCCATGTGACATTCGTGCTGGACAAAACGGAGGCGGGACAGGTTTTTCTCCGAATGCTCCAGTTTTTCCCTGTCATCATTCATTCCAGCAACACTGTCAAATATTTCATTTCATTTGTCATTCATCGATCATTGCCCCAGAGGAGTGCTTCGGCAGCCGGCAAAATTCCTATTGTCACCGCTAGATGTGGCTTTATTAATTCCATTCCTGACCCTATCGAATGATTGGAAACAGGCTGTAGATTTTCGATGTACTTATTCCGATCATAAACCGATCATTTTTAATCTTTCCTGGGTTCGTTTTCAACAGCCATTTTTCCTTCGGAGAACGTTCTTAGGTTACAGTACATTCTCCTTGCATATGAATAAAAATTTAAAGGCATTTGAAATAAAGGATAGGGAAGAGATTGACCGTCAAATTGTTCACTTCTATAATAAGGTCAATAATGCACGGAAGTATGTCATTCGTATCGCCAGAAATCCCGCACACTTGCCGACGCGCGATAATGGTACTGGTCACATTCTCAACAATGACAATGGCAGCATATGCAATTTACCGCCAGGTAACGGTCTTGCATCTTTCTGCGGGGTCCAGAACATCTAATAATAATAATAATGTTCTGGACCGTCGTCAAATTGTGCGGACCGCGCTGGAAGCGGGTCCTGGCCTGGTAATGTCTACGAATACAGTCCGGCCGCGGGTTCATTACCGCCAAGGCACCCAAGACGACACAACGCCGGATCTCCTTCAGGAATTGATCCATACTAAAAATGCTTATAAGAAAAGATGGCAAAGATTTAGGGACCTAACTGACCACGTGGAATACCTGGACCAAGCCCGGGAAGTACGAAATCGATTGCTGGAAAGAAAGATTGAAAAATGTGAGGAACTATGCCGTAATCTCTCAGAAAACAAGTCAGATCACTAATTTTGGCGGATTCTCTCAGAAAACGAGTCAGTTCGCGAATTTTGGAGGATTACATATAAAACGTTAAGCATTCAATTATAAATTTCAGTATAATACCGTAGTGAAGCTCGGGTATCTTGCTAGTTTAATATAAAACGGATGCATGCAAAAACACCCCTATGAAATTTAGCGCTAAGTGTGGTGTTTAGGTTGTATATCACATCACCATAATACATGGGCAGAAGCTCTGAACAGGTAACTTCCTCGTATTTAGTGGAAGGAGATGCCGTAATCCTTTAAGGAATTGCAATGCAAAGAAAATTCGCAGGCTGGTTTCCGTAGTGCGCTCCCTCCCGTTTAAGCGTTTATCAAAATTGGTCAAGGTTCTTTACACTTTAATCCATTTGTATAGGTGTTGCGTGCACTAGGATAGGAGTAATTTCGACCAAATCAAGGTAATGGCAGACATCTTTTTAAAATGTGATAACTTCAGAAAGTGAACTTGAGGGGAACGTTTCAAAATATTTTAATGTAAATTTCTAAAGTTCAATACCACCTTTTAAATGTAAATTTTCAGGCAAGTATAAGGACGCTACTGAAATCCCTACTTGCAAATATGAACCTTAGGGAATGAAGAGATGAAGAGTGTTCACCTTCTTTTAATTCCCATTCAACTTGCAGTGCTGGTAACTGATTTTTTGAAACTCTCGAATTTTAACTCTATTTTGGAACTTAATATTTTGAAATCTACTCACCCTCTGTAGTATAGGAGTAGCCTCTCTATCTTCGGGCCATCAGCCCATATAGTATTTTAAGTGTTTTTCAAAGTGCATTTCAAAAGGATTGCATGTATTTCGCCTCCTAGCATTTTGTTCGTGGCCGATTTTTTTAAACATTTTCCTTTTGCACATTTAGGCCATTTAGAATTGACAGTTATTGCCCTGTTTAAATTCTAGTTATTTATAGGCAATTGTGGATCAGACTGTCGATCGGAAATGGCAGCAAACACTGTTCTTGAAGTTATCTGTTGTAATAGTTGGATTAAAAACGTATGCCTTTGAGAGGCTGGACTGTAGTTAATTTTGGAGCTGAGTGTCCTATAGTGTAAGTGAGAGGAGAAATTATGTTCTTTGATGTAGTGTACAAGTACCTTTAGAGCTATAACACTCATTCTTTGTAAATTGTTGTACCTGATCTGGACTTAAAGTCCAACCTTGCTGTTCGCACTGACGAGCTCCTGAATTGCTATTATTGTTACTTACCCAGATTATCTATCAAATTTTAAATTCAGAAAAAGAGGGAAAGAAATAAAAATTCAAAATTCAGTGTTTTAAACCATACTCGGATTTTTTCTCTGTCCACCCTTTCACTCCGGTACCTTATTAAACAGGTGGAAATCACGATATTCCCGTAGCAAGTGGTAGCAGAGCGTGGTTGAATGGGTATGCACAAAGCCCCTTTCGACGACATTTCGTAAAATCTGAATGTGAACTACAGAACTTTTCTGTTTCCTGATTTTCTCAAATTTTGCGCAAGGAAGAACTAATTTATGAACTGTCTATTAGAAGGGTTCAGTCTGATTGCATGGTTGCAACAGACGCATCTAGACTTACATTTTTTAGAGTTACCCATCAGTATTCCGATGAATGGGGAGAAAGAAATTGGTGATGCTCTATCCACAATCCCTGTTGATATTACTAAACTTTTCTCGGTTCTTAGCGTTTTTGAAGGCGGTGAACCCTCAGGAAATCATATTGAGCGTGTTCAAGCTAGGATATTCCATTTTAATAATAGAATGGGGGACCTATTGTCTCTCTGAAAAATAATGAGGAGCATTATAGTATTTCTAACACTCTGGTTGAACGTATTTCTCAGTTGTCGAATAAGGTTGATCAATTGTTGTCTGGATCCGCTAGTGCAAAGTGTGACTATCCTCCTCCGTTAAATGTACCAACTGAATGGGAACCTAGTAAGTCTTCCCAGAGTGTTGAATCTGTTGACCCACAACAAGCTTCAGACCCATTCGAACAATTCGTTGGTAATCCACAACAACTTCCTCCTTTCATTGTCAATAATGCAGCTTTTGAACCACCTCAACCCCCGGCGCCCTCTCCGGTTATATCACCAGGCGATGTCGATTCGAAATTCAGTGTTTTAAAGTATACTCTGATCTTTTCTCTGTCCACCCATTCACCCCGGCACCTTCTTAAACCTCTGGAAAATTCAATATTCCCATAATAATCATATTAATAATAAGCAGAAGAATAATGGTAATCATTTACTATCACAGTCTCGTCGAGTCATTAGGAGAATATGAGTTTTGATTCTTAGGTATTCTAAGGGAGGGATAATATATCGCCTGAAGAGATACGGTTTAAACCATCTGCGACCACATTGTCAGATCCCTGAATGTGCCGCACGTCAAACTGAAACGCCAGTATATAGCAAAGTATCAACGTGAAGATCCGCTGTTGGCTCATGTAATGGGAACCCTTTCTGCTGGGGAATATGTTGTCCCTTATGTTCTGAGGAATGGGGTTCTGAGTTGCCCTTTGAGGCAAGATCAAAAGTTGAAAATTGTAGTTCCAGCTTTTCGTGTGCCTATGATCTTCAAGTATTACCTCGAGATTAGAGAAATGTTCATCTGGAAGAGTAAGGACGGTGAGGTTAGGGAAATTGTTAAGGCATATAAATACTGTTTGTTTAGCAGTCCCACATTGTCTACGAAAGTAGGGCTAATGTCATCTCATCAAGCATCTCTCCCTATGGAGCGATTATACGTAGATTATATCGGGCCTTTCCCTCAATCTAAGGGGAACGAGAACAAATTCAGCCTTGTGTGTGTAGATTGTTTCACACGGTTTTCATGGCTGTTTACGACTATGCTTGCCACCGCTCAGTCCACTATTTCTTGTCTTAATGCTATTTTTGTATGTTTCGGTCCTTGTCAATATATAGTTTCTGATAACGCCAAGGCATTCAAATCCAATTTCCTTCGTAAATTCTATTTTGATATATCCATCTCACATGTCACGACGACAGCCCTCTACCCACAACCACCTGTAGTTGAGATAGTTAACCGTAATCGCCGATGTGCTCTGATCACTTTTCACCATGAAGATCATTCTCGTTGGGAAACTTCGTGGCATTGGCTAACTTTTGCATTCAATTCCGTGGTTTACGTGTCACACAAGTTTTCTCCCGCATCTCTTATGTTTAAGCTCGGTCTAATTACTCCGATGTCCAATTTATGGCCAATCAATGAGATCTTACCAGAGACAATAGTCTCGGATAATATCAGCGATCAGCGGATAAAGGCCAAAAATAATCTCAAAGCCTCTCATGAAAACGTGAGAGAGAGATATGATCTTGAACGGAGACCCACCAACTAAATGTCGGAGATCAAGTCATGGTAAAATAATTCGTTCCAGCAGGCAAGCTTGCCCCCAGATTTCTTGGATCGTGTATCATTCTTGATTTCTTAACCCTTAACTTGACGATGTGCCATTTTTGGCACACTAATATTTAAAAAATATTATCAAATCATCAAGTCAAGCTTTGCATATTTCCTTAAGACCATGTATTTGTCGGACATTCTACAGCACGTGGAAAGAGTTATGTCTCCATCTGCCGGTGCAATTGTGTACTGCATCTACTTTGAGTGAACATGGCGGAGAGAAAGCGCGGTCACCCGAGACAGCAGGTAAATATATGTTTCAAATCGTGTTCGTAGAGCTAAAACAATAGTTTCCAGTTATCAAATTATAAGCAAGAAGGTTTAGAATTTTGGCTAATTCTTGTTATTTTCTTCTAAACACTAAATTAGAGTAGTTATAGTAAGTTGAATTATAGCGTGCCATTTTTGGCACATTACCAAATTTACGAGAGAGCTTCTATTTGTACAAGTGTGCCAGAAATGGCACAGTGCCAAATATTCAGTAATACCTGTAAGTTTTAGAATTCTCTGAAATATTCAATATAGCTCCTCTGTTTCAAACTTTTGTGCACAATGCATATGATTTTTATTCAATTTTCTGTGACAGAAACCATATGTTATAAGTTACATATTTTATGTAACATTTTCTATACGATACTCATTTCAATTTTAGGAAGTAAATGAGTCATTTTCCCATCGCACAAGGAGAATAATGGCGTTAATTCCTGAGCCAGGATCATCGGACATTGGTTCAGATCTTGATGACGAAGAAAAGGATGAACTTCATTATTTTTTGGAAGATGCCCATAAGGAGACTGCAAGTGACTGTGAATCTGATAGTGACAATGTGAGTTCACCTCCACCATTTCTTCCAGACGAGCTTGTGGAAATGCTTGACAGTTTTGATAAATATGACTTTTTGGACACAAAAGATGGTATTGCTTCAAAAATAAATGAACCTACAGAATTTGGGGAAGATACATTTTGTGACAATTCGATTCCAGCAGTGGTTCCATCTCCTCACAATATCATGGGAAGTGAACTGAGTAGAAGTATTGGAGATTCTGGCCTGGTGGCTGCTGGTTGTAGTGCTGAGACCGTTGCATCTTGTTGTGAGACTGGTCCTGAAACTGTTATTTCTCCATTTGCTGGCAACATTATTCATACTGATGGATTCGTTAGCCGAATCCACGGAAAGTGTGCCTATATCTAATCATCCAGGTTTACTGGCTTCAGACTTTGCACAAGTTTCTAATTCATCCAAGGAATCATCTTCTACTTCAGGTATGATAACACGTTCGGTAAAAAGTAACAACAGTGAAAGTGTTGAACCAAATTGCACTATTACTTCCAACAGCATAAAACTAACTGGATCATCAAAAAAAACGAAGAAGTTTCACACCACCTGCTGGATATCAACCTGCTAACAAAATGTCCCACACATCCAAAGACAATGCTAACAAATCTATGAAAGATCTAAGAAAAAAAACAACAGTGCATAGTGAAAACTACCAGAAAAATAAAATCAAAGACTGTACCCAAAGATAAATACAAATGGAGACCTGGGTCTTTAGCGGATAAACCAGACTTTGTACGTAGGGACCTGCAAATTCCTGATACAATCAAAACTCCTTTCGAATATTTTAAAACATTTTTCTCTGATACTTTGGTGGACTTGATTGTTTATATTACCAATCTTTATTCGGTACAAAATAGAGGCAAATCAATCGGTGTTACCAAAGAAGAAATATGTGACTTTATTGCAATCGAAATATTGATGGGCATAGTTTCAATGCCTTCTTACACTGACTACTGGTCTTACAAATTTCGGTATTCAGGAGTAGCTGATGTCATGTCTCTAAAGCGATACCAACAGATAAGACGGTTCATACATTTTGTGAACAATGAGGATGTGAATGATGACAGATACTTTAAAGTTCGACCAGTCTGTGATATTATTAGACAGGGATGTTTATCTATTCCCCAAGAACAGCGTTTCTCAATTGATGAAATGATCATTCCATACGAAGGAAGGAAAGCAGGTTCTAGAAAGCAGTATTGTCCGAAAAAACCTAAGAAGTGGGGTATCAAAATGTTTGTTTTGGCTGGCATCAGTGGAATTGTATATGATTTCGTGTTGTATGGCGGTGAGAATACATTCCTTGAACACACTTTTAGTGAAAAGGAGTCTCAATTTGGTCTTGGAGGAAAAGTTGTGATAGCACTATGTAAATCTATTGTCGATAGTCCTTTATCAATGGTGTACTTCGATAAATATTTCATCTCAGTAGATTTGATTCATTTCCTGAGAAATGAATTGGGGATTTTCAGTCTTGGAGTAATAGCCAGCTACAGAACACAAACTTACGACTTGCCTGATCAGAAAGAGCTAAAGGAAAGGGGGAGAGGATCCATCAGCCAGATTGTTTCAGAAGAGGAAAAAATTAACATTGTTCGATGGCAAGAAAATAAGCCTGTGACTATCATAAGCTCTTTTGCTGATGCTTACCCTGTCAGTAAAGTAAAGAGATACTCAAAAGAACTGAAACAAAGAGGTGAAGTAGATTGTCCAAATGTTGTGAAAGAATATAACACCCATATGGGTGGTGTTGACATTGCAGGCATGCTAGTTGCACTCTATAGAATTTGACTCAAAACAAAACGTTGGTATCTTCAGATTTTTGCACAGATGATAGACATCTGCCTCAATAATGCCTGGTTGTTACGGAGGAAAGAACTACGCCTGAAAGGTCTCAAAAACAAGATGACACTGAAAGAGTTTCGATATGAAATATATCAGTGTCTTCTGAAATGTAACAGAACGAGAGAAAATGGAAGAAATGTGAAAAAAATGAACCTCTCAGAGAAGATAATAAAGGAGCCATCAGTTCCAAGACCATCAGAAGATGTCCGTCATGACTTTGTTGCACACTTCCCAGTTTATACAACCAGAGGGAGGTGTAGATATTGTGTGAAAGGAAAATCAGTAATCCAGTGCAGTAAGTGCGAAGTAAGATTATGTTTAAAGGAAAACAGTAATTGCTTCGTAGGATTTCACAATAAATTGTGAAATTGTAAATTAACAGTGAAACAGTAAGTTGTAAGTTGTGAAAAAGATGAAAAAGATGAAAAGATGAAACAGTGAATATAAAATTCCAGACTAAAAACTACTGTATACAGTGATTTTTAGGCAAAATTTGGCATATACCTTGTTTTGGGTTTATGTTTTATGTTTTTTGATTATGTAAAGTATTACAATGTTTAATAAAATTAATTCTACTATGATGAAGTTCTTAAATATAGCATATGATTGACTAAAATTTACTGATTTTCCCTCTACCTTATATTCTCTAGTACTTAGCAATGTGCCATTTTTGGCACACACAAAACAGTGGTTATATTCTCTACAACTTAGCAATGTGCCAGAAATGGCACATACAAGAAAGTGAGTTTAAGGAATTCCAAAATTTTTAAAAATATTTTTCCCACATTCCTTAGCATCAATATATGCAATAAAAAGTATAAAACTATTTGTACACAAAATTATTTTTCTCTGCCAATTTAAGGGTTAACGTCGGTCACCCTTTTGGCGAGCGATCCCGAAACAGAACGTATCTTTGAGGTTCATCTGTCCCCAGTAAAACCTGTGTGAACTCTGTTCATGTCAGTATAGGCCACCAAGTGATGGCATGGCGAATTTAATTATATTTATTTTCTTGGTATCTTAGTAATGTAAAATTTGGTCCAGTAAGTTTAAATAAGGAGGCCTTCTGCCCCTGTTAATGGTGAAAATGTGTAGGTAGTTAAGTAATCTTCAAGTCTCATTGTATTTTTTTTTTGTAGAAAACTTCCCTGTAATAATTTCCTTCCTGTCAGGCCCTACCTTCCCCTGCCTCCAATCCTGAGCCAGAAATTCCGTGCACTCATCCTACATGCTGCCAACCTCAAACGCTCCATACTAAACACTGTCCATAAAATCAGTAACTCTCGCCCAGAAGTTCATTTTTGCAGTTCCCCAATTTCAAATGAGGCCGTGGCTAGAAGTGCCGGCGCGGAGTAAGGGCCCGCCTCGTTCCGGTCAAGTCTCCTTCTCAACGGTCAAGGCTGCCTCTACCTCAACTTACACCTTTTGCACTCTGCACTGGAGCGATGAAGAAGACACAATGGGCCGTAAGCGCCCAGCATATATATCTAGTGGGAAATTTCAGGAACCATCTAGGCAGAATGCCTGTATACACCTCCAATTTTAATTGGCTACACAAATATTTCCGTCGTCGGAAGGCTCGCCAGCTCAAGGTAATAGCAGAAATCTTTTAAAAACGTGATAGCTCCAGAAAGGTAACTTGAGAGGAACAATTCAATATTCTTTTTAATGTAACTTTCTAAAGCCTAATATCCAATTTTAAATGTAAATTTTCCGGCAGTCTAAGGACTCTATGTAATTAATTAATTAATTCCTATTCAACTTGGTATGGGGTTGACTATGATTTTCTGAAACTCCAAATTTTTAACTCTGTTTTGAAACTTATTATTTCGCCATCTAGACACCCTCTGTAGTATAGGCCTAGCCACTGTAACTTCCGGCCTTAAGCCCATATAGGATTGTAAGTGTCTACCAAAGTGTATTTCAAAAGGAGTGCATGTGTTTCGCCTCCTACCATTTTTTTCTTGGCCAATTCTCTTAAAACTTTTCTTTCTACATTTAGGGCATTTAGAATTGACAGTTATTGCCCCTGTTAAATTCTAGTTATTTATAGGCAATTGCGGATCATACTGTCAATCAGAAATGACAGCAAACACTGTTTTTATGTTAAATATTGTAACAGTTGGATAAGAAACGCGTGCCTTTGAGAGGCCGAACTGTAGTTAATTTTGGTGCTCAGTGTCCTAAAGTGTAATTGAGTGGAGAAATTATGTTCTTTGATGTAGTGTACCTTTAGAGCTATAACACTCATTCTTGGTAAATTGTTGTACCTGATCTGGACTTAAAGTCCAACCTTGCTGTTCGCGCTGACGAGCTCCTGAATGGCTATTATTGTTACTTACACAGATTATCTATCAAATATTTAAATCAGAAAAAAAGGGAAAGGAATGAAATGTCAAAATTCGGTGTTTCAAAATTATACTCTGATGTTTTCTCTGTCCACCCTTTCACCCCTGCACCTTCTTTCGCCTCTGAAAACTACGATATTCCAGTAATAATAATAATAATAATAATAATAAGAAGAAGAAGAAGAAGAAGAAGAAGAAGAAGAAATAATAATAGTAATACGTATAAGAAGAATGGTAATCATTTATTATCACAATCTTGTCTAGTCATTAGGAGAGTCTGAGTTTTCAATTTATTTCTTTTGCGTAAGATAAAAGTATTAATTTTATGCCAACTTGCATTAATCATATGAACGGATACCCAGGCAAATGAATCAACAGATGCTAATACATGAATTGACGAGAAATAAATAAACACATCTCCGTTAAAGAAGGAATCCTCCGTGGCTCAGGTGGCAGCGGGCCGGCCTCTCACCGTTTAGTTCCGTGGTTCGAATCCCGATCACTCAGTGTGAGATTTGTGCTGGACACAAATTGAGGCTGGGCAGGTTTCTCTCCGAGTAGGTACTCCGGATTTTCCTGTCATCTTTCATTCCAGCAATACTCTTCAATATAATTTTATCTATCAGTAATTAATCATCGTCCCAGGGGAGTGCGAAAGGCTTCGGCAGCCGACACAACTCCTATCCTTGCAGTTAGATGGGAGCTTCATACATTTTATTTCTGACACGGTCAAATGACAGAAAACAGGGTGTGAATATTACATCGAAGTCTGTTGTACTTTTCAGAGTTAAGCCCACAAGCCACTGTGAATTTCACGAGCACGTTCATAGTCGTCTACTTGTAACTGACTTCATGTCATCGTTTAGTTTCACACCTTTTATCTTCAAAAAATTAAAAGACGGAAAAATCAGTGATTGAAATTTTCTCAAGAATTCCAACGAGTTGCGATCTTGTACTAGACCTTGTTTAAATTATGCTCTGAGAGAATAATAATGTGTATTTACATTTCTATATGACGAAAGAAATTCGATTCCACGTTTGCTCAAACATATCAAATGTAGTTTTCATTCCTTGTCAGAATAATTGGTTCATTCCAATCCTGTGTCTTTTAAGTAATCCTGGCACGTATTAAATTGGTGTATAAAGAATTTTCCTAAGCTTGACCCAGATATTTTTTCGGGTTGCTGGAGCAACCAAGGCTCCTTTGGGTTTTGGCCGGGATGTACTCCCGATGCCATGTGATTTGTGAGATGAACTTATTAACTCTGTGTCGACTAGGATTCGAACCTCAGCCTCCGGGGTGAGAATCTAGCATCTAAGGCGTTCGTATCCCCATCCCTCTCAACACAGGCTGTGAGAAAGTATTATACACTGACTGACAGTGACAATGCAACACCAAGGAGGAGTGGTTCGAAAGGGATGAAAGTTGGGGAAAAACAGAGACGGCACGGATGAATAATTGATGTTTATTTCAAACCGATATGCAGGTTACACAATGCGCACGGCATCGACTCAGTAGGATGTAGGACCACCGCGAGCGGCGATGCACGCAGAAACACGTCGAGGTACAGAGTCAATAAGAGTGCGGATGGTGTCCTGAGGGATGGTTCTCCATTCTCTGTCAACCATTTGCCACAGTTGGTCGTCCGTACGAGGCTGGGGCAGAGTTTGCAAACGGCGTCCAATGAGATCCCACACGTGTTCGATTGGTGAGAGATCCGGAGAGTACGCTGGCCACGGAAGCATCTGTACACCTCGTAGAGCCTGTTGGAGATGCGAGCAGTGTGTGGGCGGGCATTATCCTGCTGAAACAGAGCATTGGGCAGCCCCTGAAGGTACGGGAGTGCCACCGGCCGCAGCACATGCTGCACGTAGCGGTGGGCATTTAACGTGCCTTGAATACGCACTAGAGGTGACGTGGAATCATACGCAATAGCGCCCCAAACCATGATGCCGCGTTGTCTAGCGGTAGGGCGCTCCACAGTTACTTCCGGATTTGACCTTTCTCCACGCCGACGCCACACTCGTCTGCGGTGACTATCACTGACAGAACAGAAGCGTGACTCATCGGAGAACACGACGTTCCGCCATTCCCTCATCCAAGTCGCTCTAGCCCGGCACCATGCCAGGCGTGCACGTCTATGCTGTGGAGTCAATGGTAGTCTTCTGAGCGGACGCCGGGAGTGCAGGCCTCCTTCAACCAATCGACGGGAAATTGTTCTGGTCGATATTGGAACAGCCAGGGTGTCTTGCACATGCTGAAGAATGGCGGTTGACGTGGCGTGCGGGGCTGCCACGGCTTGGCGCCGAATGCGCCGATCCTCGCGTGCTGACGTCACTCGGGCTGCGCCTGGACCCCTCGCACGTGCCACATGTCCCTGCGCCAACCATCTTCGCCACAGGCGCTGCACCGTGGACACATCCCTATGGGTATCGGCTGCGATTTGACGAAGCGACCAACCTGCCCTTCTCAGCCCGATCACCATACCCCTCGTAAAGTCGTCTGTCTGCTGCAAATGCCTCCGTTGACGGCGGCCTGGCATTCTTAGCTATACACGTGTCCTGTGGCACACGACAACACGTTCTACAATGACTGTCGGCTGAGAAATCACGGTACGAAGTGGGCCATTCGCCAACGCCTTGTCCCATTTATCGTTCGCTACGTGCGCAGCACAGCGGCGCATTTCACATCATGAGCATACCTCAGTGACGTCAGTCTACCCTGCAATTGGCATAAAGTTCTGACCACTCCTTCTCGGTGTTGCATTTGCTCTGTCAGTCAGTGTATAAATATTATAATCACTTATTGCATTTGCAGAAAATGTATTTCGAACTTCCCTGAGTAATATTTTCAAACCGACAACTTCAACGTCAGTAACTGGTATGATTTATCAGTATTACATTTTATACTAATTTTTAAATAATATAAACGGACACCAAGGTAACTGAATTAATAACAAATATATGAACTGAGTTAAAATAAAAACGTGTACTACATTTTCTGTATGAGAAAGGAAATTCGATTGAATGTTTCATCAAGGAAAGGCTAACGTCTTTGTCAGCAATAACAACTTCATTTAAATGTCACGTGTGTTACCTAAAATTGACATTGACACCTTTACAATATAAATCTTCAAATATCACTTCATAGCTATTTAGGTTCATTACAACAGTGACTATCAACGTTGTAGGGAACGTATGAATTCTGAATATTTTTTCGTTGGTAGGTATTATGCCATATAGGAGAAGAATGATGACTTCTCCCTTTGAATGTCAACAAACTGTATGTACATTATAAAACATATTTTTAAAAGTCACTTTCGCATATTCCTATGTTTTAAAAAGTCACTCATATTCTAAGCTCTACGTAATCTCACAGATTTGGTGAGGATTATTGATATCAACTTTAGTGACAGTGGAATTTGCACTTTCAATACAAAATTATTTTATATAATCGTACATAAAATTATTAAGAGCATTAATGTATTAATGTAAGTGGCAGTGCTGAATCAATGCAGGCTTGAATATTTAATTAAGGGGACCATCTATTTGAAGTTTACAAGATTGCAAAATGACATTAATAATGTAAACTTTCATAGTTACTTCTTATGTAAAAATGCCATAGTAAGTATTATGTTTTCTGCAGATTGAAGTCTTAATTCAACTCTTATTCCCATCGCATTGCATTGATCTTCTCTGGAACTTTCATCCTAGTAGTTAGCGCTATGTTGTCCAAAAACGGATGTAAATGTTCATCTTTGAGAGAGCTCAAAATTTAGTTTACTATGCCATTCTCACATAAGAATGAAATGATGTTGCTCCTAAATTGCCCAAAAAGTGAATTTCTGTACTGTATTTGTTGTCCACTCAATAAGTAACTCTACGATATCTGAATTTCCGTTTTGCACGACGCGTAACTAAGGATTCTCACAAAAATGGTCCGTCAACTAAAGAGGAATAGAGACTCTCACAATCGTTGGATGACTCCACATCCTGTTTCA
The DNA here is from genome assembly GCF_040414725.1 of Anabrus simplex. Taxonomy (NCBI): domain Eukaryota; kingdom Metazoa; phylum Arthropoda; class Insecta; order Orthoptera; family Tettigoniidae; genus Anabrus; species Anabrus simplex. The sequence continues at coordinate 443,570,967 of NC_090266.1, read as the reverse complement.
GCTCATCATGGTGTGACGAACTAAATGCATTATATATCACCTTTGGAGACATTCATTAATTACGGAAGCATGTTTCTTTTCCATACGCCAAATGCAAACAAAGCTGACAAAACGTTTTGCAACAAAACACACCGTCGTTTCTCCCGAAAGAAAAACACGATGTGAAATGTTTTACCTTAGACCTTCGGCCAGAAAGGTTCTGTCATCTAAGGTTTAATATTGTGCGAAAGTCATCAAGGAATTCTCACTCTTCATAATATATTTTCTGCGGATCAGTATTTGTCCAAACATACTATCACAAAGCGGTTGTCGCAACGACGATTTATTTAACTGTCCAATATCCTCCATGGAACGACTGCCATGAAATGCCTTTACAATCATTCAAATTATAAAATTTAACTGATATATGATAGCGAGAACGATTACATTCTTTCTGACATTTCGGTCTAATAAATATGAATGAACTCAAATCTTCCTCCGTGTGATAAGTTCTGAATTCTGAGGTAGGTAAATCTATTTTAAGGGTTATAACAACGCCGACTGTAAGTTTTTTTATGGAGATGATGAACTTCAATGCAGAATAAAGCATATACAGTATATTCATTTTGGCGTGTTACTGAATGTTGATTCCATTTGTAGCCAAAGATTATCGTCGCTGCGGAGCCAAAACCGCGAATGTGTCAATTCTCTTTCTATCAGTTCTTTCCCTTAAGATGGGCTATACCTCCCAGACACATAATGATTTGCACTCTATAAGACCAATTTTCGTTCTCTTCATTTTCCAATGCTAACATGAAAGGAAAAATTAACCTAAAATACATCATAACCTAGGAATGCGTAAATATGCCATACGAACATTCATTGCTGCTGTACGGTACGGTAAGGTTCATTTTCCTTTATATATCAGCAGAGGAAAATGAGCACAAAGAAAATTGTTCCGATGGACTACAAATTAACATGTGGCTGGGAGGTGTAACAAGTCTTATGGGAAATAATGGATGGACTGCATATCCAGATGTGGATAGGAATAGCTTTGTCATATTTGTGGTTACGAAATCACCGAGTTTTTGCACTACATTGCACTACATTGACCTAAGTAACTACCTGGACTGTTATGTGTTTCGAATTGTCAGTTATAATCACATCCAATTATTTCATAATATAATATCCCATAACCTATCAAAATCCAACCTGGCTATAAGATTTGGTTTTCTTCATAATTATACACTCGCTGCTAACGCTATGGACACGCTTATATTACATAACCCGATACAAGACTAACACATTTCGGTACGTAAAATGTACGTTGCAAATATAACTTTTCTAACTGTAAGAAAACTGCCTATATAATAACAGACCTGGTTACAGTTAGGTTTACGGTAAATCTTCCGGTATGGTGTGAGGAATGGCCTAGAAAAGATAAAGTGATCTTTAATAACCTTAGAAGTACCAGTACTGTACCTAAATACTTTTCAGGAATCTGGAGAATGGATAGTTAGGTAAGAACTAGAGGTATTTTTTAATGTGGCGAGAGCAAAATTTATAAAGAAGTTGAGTGAGTGAAGAAAAAGGGAATATAGTGAGAAGGTAGTATGAGGTGACGACATTAACATCTTAAGGGTTCTATGAGGGCTTGGTTTCCGGCCTCATGAGAAGTGTCTGGTCGCGGCATCCCAGGGAAGGGAGGTCGTAGTTCCTCACCAAGGGGTGATGTGAGAACGAGGAAAGAGGTATAAAGATTGATAGGAGCTTTGTTAGTAAAAGGGAATATTACGGTAAATAGGAAGAGAAAATGAGTAATAAAGAGATGAGGGGAGGGGTGAAATTTGAAAGCTATTGGCATAAATGGTTCAGTTATGAAACGGTATAGAACTGATGTGAAATATTAGAGTAGAAGTGTGTAAGAAGTAGTATTAAGATAAAGACAATAGTGTGGAAAGAACTATGAAAAGAAAGAGTGAACAGAGGATGAGGTATAATGAAAGGACTATTTTTGTGTGTAGTGTCAGTCCATGTATAATATATTGTTCAGAGGATGGGTAGTGGCTTAGGTAGCAAAAGGTAAGGTTTAGGTAAATAGGAAGAAGGAAGGAGTATTAAGGAGAAGTGGATGGATGTAATTTGGAAGGTATGTACCTAAAGGGATTGAAACATGAAGAGGTATAGAGTTGGTGATGGAAGGCAGGATAGAAGGAGTAAAATATTCTGAGAAGTAGAGTAAGTTAAAGACAATAAACTCATAAGGAGAGAGTGAAAGTGCTGAAGGAGCTCTGTAATAATAAGAAGGTAACGAGGCATTGAGGATGGAATGTTTAAGTGTGAAGTAAAAGTCGATGTATTATACATTGTTAAGTTTTGGGGAGCACATGGTTGTGGATAGTGTGTATACGAGTATGTGTAAGCGGGATTTCTATGAATATTAAAGGATAAGTATGAGGGCAGGCAAGGGGCGCTATGCATAAATAGGGTCTGGAAATGTACCTGGAAAGTAAGTTAGAAAGGAACTGTTGACCGGGTAGTTAGGAAAAAAAGTGAGGATCAAGATTTGGAGTTGAGTGACGTAGAGGAGAGAGAGGGTGAGTTAGTCCTTTTCTGTGTCAAGCTGAAGTGACGAAAGTCGGTCGACTGTACTTGTAGAGTAGAGTAAGGAAGAACATAATATTAGATTAGAGGAGAGTAAGATGTCAAGGAGGCAAAGAAAGAATAACTGTGTTATGGTAACCTTCTCGGCAGGAGAATGCAGATGTAGCATGATACATTGAGGAAGGGTGAGGATGCCAGGATTAACATCTTAAGGGTTCTATGAGGGCTTGGTTTCCGGCCTCATGAGAAGTGTCTGGTCGCGGCATCCCAGGGAAGGGAGGTCGTAGTTCCTCACCAAGGGGTGATGTCGCGGTCAGACAGATTAAGTTATAGAATTAGTATAAATTTAGTTGTAGTTAAGTAGTTAATTTATTCATGAATTAAGAAAGTGCAGAGGAATCATGTTACATGTGGAGTTGGCAATCTGCCCATATGTTATATATTTAGCTGTAGTTAAGTAGTTAGTCCAGTCATGTGCTACCTTTAATGCCTTATACCGATGGTATGTAACTATGGTGGAGTAATAAAGCTATAATGTAATACTGCACTAGTTATTCTATATTTTGTAGGGCCTAATACTGTATTGCATTATAGGTATATCTCGTATATTCGTATCTCGTAAGAACTCAAAATTAGTAGTTAAGATATTCTCTACCGCTGTTTGTTTCAAAGTGAAAAGAGAAACGGAAGTTTTTTGTTTTTACGTTTTTAAAGTATAAGAATGTTCCGTAACATGTTGGTCCAATTTAGTCTATGAAACGTTTCCTTAGACTTAGCTTGCTGTTTGAAGTTGGCTGAAAATATCGTTTAATTGCACGTATCCACTTCTGTAGTAACTGCGGTTACTCTGGGAAGCTGCAGACTTTTACTTTCTGCCTATTCCAGTAATTTTCGTTACATCTCGGCACCAAGCAACAGTGTAGCATGTTCGAATTGGTTTATTTTACGCCAACTCGTTTACAGAATTAACAAAAACACACATATCACACACGTAAACGCAAAATAACTCATCAGAACTTTGTCACCACCATTACATTCCGTTCACAGAGAATACCCAAGATTCCTCGCGCACGGTGATAATGTTCAACACTTGTGAAGACGACACTCATAGCTCGACAAGCGACAATGAGGCCTTCTCAATCGGTAGCCATGTTTCAACTCTGTGTTAATTCAACTTCATTGTTCTAACTTTCTAACGTGCTCTTTCGTCTCGACGTTCGCATATAAATACAACCCTGTGTAAGCACTCATCAGTCCGCGTTTCATCTACTGTTGTTTGATAGGGAGAGGCTTGCTGTTTTTATAGAGGCTGGCCATATTCAAAGTATTTCTTCATGTTTATCAGTAGCGTATGCTGAGATCAAGACGGGTGCTACCACTAGACTTAGGTTATCCCTTTTCCGTGGTTGATTAAGTGAATGTCAAGTCTTAAGCATTTTGAGCTGCAGCCAATAGCCAACGGAGTAGCCTCCTGTGTTGTCAAGGCTGCTTCACAAGTTACTGCCCTGTCCTATGTTAATGTCAATAATAAACATCTGATCACTGGATGTAGTAGCCTGAGGATTAGCAAGTTAAAGTTAGGCTTTCTGGCTAAATGGATAGAATGGTCAGAAAGGACTAGTAACAAAATATGAGTTCAAAAATTGAACATGTTACAAACATTAAGGTGAACAGGCGAAGATGTGCGCATTTTTTACATTGGGGAATCAAATCCCTCTATGATAACCACAACCGTTTGAGATACAGTCCAGCTTGGTAAAGATATCACATTTGGAGTTCTAGGCACGTATAAAGTGCCTATAACCAGGGGCCCGAAAAACAAAATTAGAGTTCAAATTTTAAACATATTAAAGCGTGCACATTAATATCAATTGAATAATAAAGTATTAATTAGGAAAAGTAAAAATTACTAGAAACAATCTGAGAATAGAATAGGGACTTTATTCTAATTTATGTTCAACCTGGTTTAACATTAATTTAACTAACAAAGACAGAGAGTTTTTCCGTCAACTCTTACAAAGAATTAATTTTTCCTCTATACACTGTTAGGTAATGATAAAATATAAGTTACACAATTTGATAAAGCATATAGGACGATGCTTTTACAATTGAATCGTGCATGTATCGTAAAGGAGCGAGTATCCGGACAGCTCCTATTTACGAAGACTCGTAACATCTATGTGGTTTACATTTGAAATAAGCGTCAGATGTGTTTTCGATACAGATAACGAGATGAGAGCACCCTCTTGTAGTAGAGTGAAACGGTAGTGAATGGCAGATGTCGCGCGGTTCTTCCTCCAGACAATATAAAAGTAAACACGGTACGATGCGCTACCTATACTTTCCCTTGACTGCATATATATTCTGATACTAGCAAGATACCCGTGCTTCACTACGATATTATACTGAAATTTATAATTGAATGGATATCGATTTATATATAATCCGTCAAAATTCGAGATCTGACTCGTTTTCTGAGAGATTACGGCAAGTTCCCTCCCATTTTTCAATCTTTCTTTCCAGCAATCGATTTCGTACTTCCCGGGCTAGGACCACGTATTCCACCCGATCAGTTCGGTCCCTAAATGTTTGCCATCTTTTCCTATAAGCATTTTCAATATGGATCAAATTCTTGAGGAGATTCGACGTGGTGTCTTCTTGGGTGCCTTGGCAGTATTGAACCCGCGGCCGGACTGCATTTGTAGTCATTACCCGTCCAGACCCGTTTCCAACGCTGTCCGCACATTCGACGACGGTCCAGATTATTATTATTATTATTATTATTATTATTATTATTATTATTATTATTATTATTATTATTATTATTATTATTATTATTATTATTATTATGATAGATGTTCTGGACCCCACAGCAAGATGCAAGACCGCTAATTGGCGGTAAATTCCATCTGCTGCCATTGTCATTTTTGACACTGTGACCAGCACCATTGTCGCGCGTAGGCAAGTACGCGGAATATCTGGCGATACGAATGACATACTTCCGTGCATTATTGACCTTATTATAGAGGTGAACAATTGGACAATCAATCTCATTCCTATCGTTTATTTCAAATGTTTTTAATTTTTAATTATATGCCAGGAGAATCTACTGTAATCTAAGAACGTTCTCCCAAGGAAAAGATTGTACTTTTTTTTTTTTTTTTTTTGCTAGTTGCTTTACGTCGCACCGACACAGATATGTCTTATGGCGACGATGGGACGGGAAAGGGCTAGGAGATGGAAGGAAGCGGCCGTGGCCTTAATTAAGGTACAGCCCCAGCATTTGCCTGGTGTGAAAATAGGAAACCACGGAAAACCATTTTCAGGGCTGCCGACAGTGGGGTTCGAACCTACTATCTCCAGAATACCAAGGAAAAGATGGCTCTTGAAAACGAACCCAGGAAAGATTAAAAATGATCGGTTTATGATCAGAATAAGTACAATGAAAATCCACAGCCTGTTTCCAGTCATTCGAAAGGGTCAGGAATGGAATGAATAAACAGTAAAATCAATTGGTCTAACCTCATTTTACACCCCATCGTCGTTAGTTTCATTTCCCCCCACCCCCATCCACCCCCGCAAAAAAGAAAAGAAGGCGTGTTTCTTTATGTTTAAAAGAGATTCCAAACTCCAATGTTCACGTCTATAACCTTGAGTTTTGAGATATAAGTATACCCATAAAAATAATTCACTTTTTCACATCTTTCACACCTCCCCCCCCCCCCCCCTCTAAGTGAATTTTCCTGCAACAAACTCGTTTCTATAATAGCAAAGGATCTTCTAAATAAAAATTATCACGACTCTAACCTCTTCAGTTTTTGATTTATGTGTCCTTATGAAAGGAATACAACTCCTTTTCACTCCCGGCCCCAAGATTATTTCCCTTCCTCAAAACTCGTTCTTCTTTGATTTTAAAGGAGATCCAAATACCAATTTTCACGCCTGTAACAAATATAGTTTTTATTTATTCTCATACAATTAAGTCAATTCATTTTTCAATAATTTCACACACACACACACACACACACACACACACACACACACACATACACACCTCATTGGATTTTCCGAGAATACGCGTTTCTTTACTTTTTAAAGCAGATTCCAAATATCAAATTTCACGTCTGTAACATCTTCATTTTTGAGATATCAGTAGCATAATTAAAAGAAATCAACACTATCTTCAGTCAATTTTACCCCCCTCCCCTCCACCCAAGTGGTATTTCCGAAAACTAAAAATACACGTTTCTTTATTTTTAATAAGATAAAAAATACAATTTTTCACTTCTGTTACATGTTAACTTTTTTTGAGATATACTGTAGAAATTCTCATTTTAAAATTTCACCACTTTTTGTTCCCCTTAAGTGGAGTTTCCAAAAACAAATCACCTATGTTTCTTTACATTTACAGGAGATTCCAAATACACACTTTTTACGTCTGCAACATTTTACGTTTCTCAGATGTTCTGTAGATATTGTCTTTCAAAAAATTCACCCCAATTTGTCACTCCTGTTTAACCGCCATTAATTGGATTTTCCAAAAGCAAAAAAATACATGTTTCTTTGTTTTTAAAGGAGATCCCATATACAAATTTTCAGTTCTGTAATATCTTCATTTTCTGAGATATATGTGTCCTCATTAAGGGCATTCAACCAATTATTCACCATTTTAAACCCCTCCTATTGGGATTTACAGAAAACAAAAAATTACGTTTTCCTTCATTTTTAAGGGAGATTCTAAATACGAATTTTTACATCTGTAAACTTTTAAAGCTTTAAGATGTAGACACACTTATTTTGAAAATTCCCCCCCTTTTCACCCTCACCATTATTTGGATTTTCCAAAAACGAAAAAATACCTGCTTCTTTAGTTTTAAAGTAGATCCCAAATACCAATTTTCAGGTCTGTAATATCTCCAGGTTCTGAAATATAAGTAGCCTCATTAAAGGCCTTCAACCTTTTTTTCACCCTTTTCCACCCTTCCTATTGGGATTTTCCGAAAACAAAAAAATACATGTTTCTTTATTTTTAAAGGAGATTCTAAATACCAATTTTTACATCTATAAACTTTAAAAGTTTTGAGATATAGATACACTCATTTTAAAAATTCGCCCCCCTTTTCACCCCCGCCGCATTAATTGGATTTTCCGAAACCAAAAATATACGTGTTTCTATATTTTTAAAGGAGATCCCAAACACCAATTTTCAGGTCTGTAATATCTTCAGTTCCTGAGATATAAGTATTCTCTTTAAAGGCATTCAACCACTTTTTCACCTCTTTTCACCCCTCCTATTGGGATTTCCCGAAAACAAAGAAATACGTGCTTCTTTATTTTTAATGAAGATTCTAAATACCAATTTTTACACGTATAAACTTCAAAAGTTTTGAGATATAGATGCACTCATTTCAAAATTCACCCCCCTTTTCACCCTCCCATTAATTGGATTTTCCAAAAACAAAAAAATATGTGCTTCTTTATTTTTAAAAGCGAACAAAAGTTCCAATTTTCAGTTCTGTAATGTCTGCGGTTTCTGATATATAAGTACCGGTATCCTGATTACAAGTCATTCAACCCCTTTTTCACCCTCTTTCACCCATCCTATTGGGATTTTCTGAAAAAAAAGTACGGGTTTCCTTATTTTAAAAGGAGATTCTAAATACCAATTTTCACATCTATAAACTTTTAAAGTTTTGAGAATTAGATACACTCATTTTAAAATTTCACACCCCCTTTTCACCCCCTTAGCGACGGAATATCCAAAAATCCTCCCTTAGCGAGCACCTACCTCTTAATGTGAATATATTCTCAAAATTTCATTCCTTCATGTCCAGTAGTTTTAGCTCGGCGATGATGAATCAGTCAGTCAGTCAGGACAAGTTACTTTATATATATAGACTAGCAAGATACCCGTGCTTCGCTACGGTATTATACTGAAATTTACAATTGAATGCTTATTGTTTTAGATATATAATCCGCCGAAATTCGCGATCTGACTCATTCTCTGCGAGAATCCACCAAAATTCCCGATCTATTATTTTACGGCACGTTTCCTCCCATTTTTAAATCTTCCTTTCCAGCAATCGATTTCGTACTTCCCGGGTTAGGCTCAGGTATTCCTCCAGGTCAGTTGGGTCCGTAAATCTTTGCCATCTTTTCCTATAATATTTTTAATACGGATATAATCCTTCAGGAGATCCGGCGTGCTGTCATACTGGGTGCCTTGGCGGCACTGAACCCGCGACCGGACTGCATTCTTAGTCATTACCCGTCCAGGAGCCGTTTCCATCGCGGTCCGCAATTTGACGACGGTCCGGAATATTATTATTATTATTATTATTATTATTATTACTATTATGTGTTGCTGGAATGGCGGATGACAGGGAAAACCGGAGTATCCGGAGAAAAACCTGTCCCACCTCCGTTTTGTCCAGCACGAATGCCACATGGAGTGACCGGGATTTGAACCACGGAACCCAGCTGTGAGAGGCCGGCGCGCTGCCGCCTGAGCAACGGAGGATCCTTATAAGTACATTAATAACAGTAAAATCAATTGGTCTCACCTCCTTCTACACCCCACCGCTGTTAAGTTTATTTACAGCCCGTCCCCCCGAAAAAGAATTAAAAGGATGCTTGTTTCTTTATGTTTAAGGGAGATTCTAAACACCAATGTTCACGTCTATTACCTTCAGTTTTGAGATATAAGTATCCACATAAAAATAATTTACTTTTTTTCACTTCATTTCACAATAATCTCTCCTCCCCCTAAATGAATTTTCCAGCAAAAAAATACTTGTTTCTTTAATAGTAAAGGATCTTTTAAATACCAATTATCACGACTCTAACTTCTTCAGTTTTTGATTTATGTGTCCTCATGAAAGGAATTCAACTCCTTTACACTCCCGCCCTCCAAGATGGTTTCCCCACCAAAACGCCTTTTTCTTTGTTTTTAAAGGAGATCCAAATACGAATTTTCACGTCTGTAACAACTTTAGTATTAGATGTATGTATTCTCATACAATTGTCAACTAATGTTTCAATTCTTTCACCCCCCCCTTCATTGGATTTTCCGAGAATACGTGTTTCTTTACTTTTAAAGCAGATTGCAAATATCAAATTTCACGTCTGTAACATCTTCATTTTTGAGATATCAGTAGCCTAATTAAAAGAATTCATCACCATTTTCAGTCACTTTACCCCCCCCCCCCCGCCTTTCACCCAAGTGGTATTTCCGAAAACTAAAAATACACTTTTCTTTATGTTTAATAGAGATAAAAAAATACTATTTTTCACTTCTGTAACATGTTAAGTTTTTTAGATATCCGTAAAAATTATCATTTTAAAATTTCACCCCTTTAGGGTTCCCCTTAAGTAGAGTTTCCAAAAACAAATAACCTATATTTCTTTACATTTACAGGAGATTTACACCCACTGTTTACGTCTGTAACATTTTACGATTCCAAGATATTCTATCGATATAGTCTTTCAAAAAATTCACCCCAATTTGTCACTCCTGTTTAACCGCCATTAATTGGCTTTTCCAAAAACTAAAAAATACGTGTTTCTTTATTTTTAAAGGAGATCCCATATGCGAATTATCGGTTCTGTAATATATTTCGTTTCTGAGATATGTGTATCCTCATTAAAGGCATTCAACCCATTTTTCACCCTTTTACACCACTCCTATTAGGACTTACTGGAAACAAAAAAATACGTGTTCCTTTATTTTTAGAGGAGATTCTAACCACCAATTTTTACATCTGTAAATTTTAAAGTTTTAAGATGTAGACACACTCATTTTAAAAAATTCACCCCCGTTTTCACCCCCCAATATTTGGATTTTCCAAAAACGAAAAAAATACCTGTTTCTTTACTTTTAAAGTAGATCCAAAATACCAATTTTCAGGTCTGTAATATCTTCAGGTTCTGAAATATAAGTATCCTCATGAAAGGCATTCAACCCATTATTCACCCTTTTACACCCTTCCTATTGGGATTTTCCGAAAACAAAAGAATACGTGTTTCTTTATTTTTAAAGGAGATTCTAAATACCAATTTTTACATCTATAAACTTAAAAAGTTTTGAGATATAGATACACTCATTTTAAAAAATCACCCCCTTTTCACCCCCCATTAATTGTATTTTCCACAAACAAAAAAATACGTGTTTATTTATTTTTAAAGGAGATCCCAAACACCAATTTTCAGGTCTGTAATATCTTCAGGTTGTGAAATATAAGTAGACTCATGAAATGCATTCGACCCCTTTTTCAACCTTTTCCACCCCTCCTATTAGGATTTTCCGAAAACAAAATATACGTGTTTCTTTATCTTTAATGGAGATTCTAAATACATATTTTTACACCTATAACCTTTAAAAGTTTTGAGATATAGATACACTCATTTTAAAATATTACCCCTTTTTTACCCCCCTTAATTGGGTTTTCCAGAAACAAAAAAATACGTGTTTCTTTATTTTTAAATGAGATCCCAAACACCAATTTTCAGGTCTATAATATCTTCAGTTTCTGAGATATAAGTAGCCTCATTAAAGGCATTCAACCACTTTTTCACCCCTTTTCACACCTCCTATTGCGATTTTCGGAAAACAAAAAAATACGTGTTTCTTTATTTTTAATGAAGATTCTAAATACCAATTTTTACATCTGCAAACTTTAAAAGTTTGGAGATATAGATTCACTAATTTTAAAAATTCACCCCCTTTTCACCCTCCCATTAATTAGATTTTCCAAAAACAAAAAAATACGTGTTTCTTTATTTTTAAAAGAGATCAAAAGTACCAATTTTCAGGTCTGTAATATCTTCAGTTTCTGAGATATAAGTACCGGTATCCTGATTAAAGCATTCAACACATTTTCCCCCATTTTCACCCTTTTTCACCCCTCCTATTGGGATTTTCTGAAAACAAAAAAATACGTGTTTCCTTATTTTCAAAGAAGATTCTAAATACCAATTTTTACATTTGTAAACTTTTAAAGTTTTGAGATATAGGTGCACTCATTTTAAAACTTCACCCCCCCTTTTCACCCCCTTAGCAACGGAATATCCAAAAATCCTCTCTTAGCGAGCACCTACATCTTAATATGAATGTATCCCCAAAATTTCATTTCATTATGTCTAGTAGTTTTGGCTCGGCGATGATGAATCAGTCAGTCAGGACAAGCTATTTTATATATATATAGATTACGCTTCATTTAAATTTAGAAAATGTACAACCTGAGAGTGAACCTGTACTATTGAATATTAAGGGTGCCGAGGCCAAGCTGTGCGCATTTTTTACACTAGAGAATCAAATCCCTCTATTATAACCACAACCATTTGAGATTCAATCCAGCTTAGTAAATATATCATATTTGGAGTTTTACACACGTATAAAGTGCACGATTAACATCACATGACAGCAATGTGTGGGTGGTGGTAAGGTGTAGGTCACGGCACGTGTGATTATGGAGCGAAATTTAAATGATCGACAGCCTTGTTCCTATTTCTGGACACCTGATTGTTCCCAATTCCCGACACCAATACATACCAACGATATATTCAAAGTTGGTTAATTGTACAGGTTAAAGAGACCACCGGCATGTATAAAGATAATTATAAAATATTATTACACTTTTACGTTTGATAACTTTGGTTCTCAAACAATCAGTTCAACTTAGAGGGGTGCCCAACTTAAAGGGAGATGACTTTTTCTTCACATATAAGTACAATAGTGGTGTAGATACATTCTGAGATGATTAAATTACTCAGTAAACGCAAGATACTCTGCGTCTGACGGGAAGTCGTGTCAGTTTGTAGGTACGGCTGGAGTAACAGATACTGTACGCATTACAAACATTACTCCTGACAGAAAAGTCAGATCCATGTTCATTACTAAGCTGTTCATTATTCAGTATTTATAGTAAATGTAAAACAAGGGCACAATAGTATTATACCTTTAAAACTTCACAACAACACTTCAATTCTCAACAGATGTTTAATGTCAGGCCTTGAGACTTGAGGTAGACACATGCGTGGCAGCAATGCTTACCTTTCGCACTCCTTATCCCGCCATCATACGACTTCACTCACTTGCTTCTTATGCGAATTCCAGGTGAAATAAGGAAGATACAGTTACAGGAAAAACGCACCCTCAAAAGCTATTTCTCTAAGACCATTGTGTATTGAGTTCTTGATGACTGAATAGCACTTTTAACAGGACACACTTGACATGACCCTCGGGGTTGATCAGCTTCGTTTGTAGAGAGGTGTCCAAGATAGAAGGTAAATGAGGCTCTACCTCAACCCCTTAATTATTAAATTATTATAGTCTAGATAACGGAAGTTTATCATTTAATCGCCAAGTGATGTGTTGTTGAACACATAACGAACATTTTGTAGTTCCTCAAAAGCATGCTTTAGCATTTTTGTTACACAATAAAATCATCCCTCAGATACGCTTTGAAAATGAGGATGATGTGTATTTATTCTGTGACAAGGTATGTTGCTTTCTCTGAATATTATGCAAGGAATTATCATAATATACATCACCTAAATCTAAAAGATACCATCTCGTGTGCCTGCATATTTGAATCCCATGTTTTCTTGTGTTCTTCCTTGTAATTCCTTAAATTGGATGTCGGATATCTGAAAGGTTTGCTATAGTTACGTATTATATTTCAGGAATTGTTCAACCTCGATAAATAACAATGCAATTGGAATGATATTCCCCGCACAATTCAATGATGGACTTGATTCCAGAATATTTAGCCTCTTGAATGCAAAGCAAAATTTGATATAGTCCGAACATTTCACACTTTTTCGTCTTTAAAATAAGTAAACATACCACAAATACGTTATTGCAGTCAATTGTCGTTGAATGAGAGACCTGCTCTCTATCACAACAGTACAATTGGATCCCCTAACTGGTTAATCATTCGCAGTCGATGTAATTACTTAGGCGTTCTTGTGCAGATATAAGTTTCTTGGGATCGTTTCTCGGTTAGCCCTTCTGATTCTGAACTGAAATTTAAAACCCTACCACAGACATCAGTGACAACTAATGAAACTGAGATTTGTAATTTGTTGTCTTATAGTGGAACCACCAATACTAGGATTTGGGAAAAATTTCATTGCGCGTGAATTAACATTCACGGTGTAGAGTTGGATATAATCTGAAGACCGTCGTCGTCGTTTCCTTTTGCCGATGCCCGCAATGGTAATAATAAGTAGAGATGTTATCCACGCAGTTGTCCTTACATCATTGGAGGTATCCATCAGGATGTTGAAACACAATTTACGTTCATCCTCATTATAACATATCTTACTTTCTTTGTTCATAATTCCTGTGGATTAAAATGAAATGAAATGTCGTATGGCTTTTTAGAGCCGGGATATCCCAGGACGGGTTCGGCTCGCCAGGTGCAGGTCTTTCTATTTGACTCCCGTAGGCGACCTGCGCGTCGTGATGAGGATGAAATGATGATGAAGACAACACATACACCCAGCCCCCGTGCCATTGAAATTAACCAATTAAGGTTAAAATCCCCGTCCCGGCCGGGACTCGAACCCGGGACCCTCTGAACCGAAGGCCAGTACGCTGACCGTTCAGCCAACGAGTCGGACTGAATTAAAATGTACTATGTGTTGTAGTATTCTGGATCTTTGTGGTCGCCTGTAATTTCAGATAGATTAATACAAACTAGTTAGAGTTTTATGTGTCTGAAGAGAAAGTTGAACATGGAGAAGAGTTTTTAGTAAAATAATAAAATGTGTTTGCTACGCTAGAAAATTTGACAATTTCTTATATCTGCAACAAGACAGAAAATGATGGATATAAGAGAGAAAATTAAAAATGAGAATTATTTTTCGCCCAAGGTACCGAAAATTATTTATGAAGATAGAAGGTGAAGTAGATTTTTTAAACATGTCAGCTAAGATGAATTAACATCAATATCGAAGGTAAGCTAACGACATAACGCGTACGTACACATAACTTTCTGTACCAAACACATGTCAGAACCTTGCTTCATATTCTCCCCTTATATAAAATGCATGATTCTCTTCAAAACGATATTTCTGTCAGATAGCCTAATGTCACTTGAATTACAATGCCCACGCTGCAAGTGGAACTCTCCACGTTCATCGCACTTTCTATCATGTGAGTGAGAAGAATTGGATGGTAATGATTGTGTCCATTATAAATGCATGCCGCACTCCCCTTCCCTTCCCTCCTTACCACTCTCGGCTGTGAGTGGCCCACGTGACACATCGCAGTAACCTACTATCCATTCCGACACACTTAACCTGCGAAATACGTACAATATATCAGTGAATCAATTTCATACCAATCCGGTCTTATAATGCGAACTTTTTCGTGTAAATACGCAGCTCAGAAGAGGTGTGCGTGATATTTTAATTAAAATTAACTACAACTGTTACATAATATAGTTCTTGTTGAAACTCCCAAAATTTTTCCAACATATTCAGAAGGCATTCCAATGATCATCCCGGACAGAAATGCGAGGGCTGTAATCCAGACACTCGAAGGAGATAGAGCATGCGCAAATTGAATATGGAAGCACTCAGGTGGCACTGTTGTCGATGTGTAGTGTGCATTTGACTGGCATCCAGCTGGGAGTATTGTTACTGTGTGGCGTTGAAGTGAAGAGTATCAATTTCAACGCTGTAAAGCTTGTTTTCAAAAGGTTATCAGCGTTCGTGGATTAAAATCGAGTTTGCCCGTGGTATAAATGCATCAGAATATTATCAAGGATTACGAGCAGCCTGTGGTATAGCCGTATAAGATGATTGCACGATGGGTCAAGGTATTTGGTGCGCTTAGGGATGTGACTGCGTATTTGAACCACACAAAGCGCCCGTCCATTCCCCAATATCAGATTGACATCATGAGTCGTCTCCTTTCCGATGGACTGTCCGGGAATTGCCTGTAGTGGTTGATATCAGTCATCAAACGATGTAGCGCATACTGACTAAATGTCTTAACACGTAGAAAATTGCGTCCCGTGGAGTTCGATATCTACTCACCGAGGTACAGAAATTGCACCGGTATGCACTGGCAGGCATCAACCTGGACCGATAGCGCAACGGAGGAGACGCGTTCCTGCAGCGCATTGTCGCCATTGATCAGACGTGGGCACGAGCCTACGAGGCGAAACGAAAGCGTCAATAGAATTAATGGCGCCACCATGGTTCGCCAGGTCCGCAGAAATTTCGACAGGAACCCAGTCGGGTAAATCTTACGCTGATTGTGGCATACGACTACGAGGGTGTTACTCTTACGCGTATTGAGCTTGAGGGACAAATCGTCAACATTGACTTCTATTGCCGTTATCTGGAGTGACATTTGCGTCCTTCTATGCGGCGCAAACCTTTTGCGTTCATAGCAAGACGATCGTCACATCTCGTTTCATGACAACGTACGTTGTCATGTCGTGAACAATGTCAAGTTCGTATTGCAATGGTGGCATTGGGATGTCATGGAACACCCTCCGCACTCACAAGACATGAGTCCTTGTAACTGCCACCAGTTCCCGAAATCAAAGGAACACCTCCGAAGCCTACAGCTTCCTGAGGTGGCATCTGAACTCCGCGCAGAAGGGCGCTCCATCTCTGTAATCAACAGAGAACGCCTTTCCTGCCGTCCCCAACCGCTTCCCGATATTTGGCAAAAATATAATCGGCTTTGCGGGTGACTACAATGAAAGAGTATAATGCAACTGCACTTGTTACTTCAATAATATTGCGTTTTATCAATATTGCCACTACATTATTTACAGTGAAAATAAAAAAACCACAGCCTGTTTCCAGTCATTCGACCAGGTAAGGAATGGAATGACTGAAGCCCCATCTAGTGGCGAGGATAGGAATTGTGCCGGCTGCCGAAGCCTGTCGCACTCTGCTGGGGTAATGAATAATGAATGACATACATACATACATACATTATCATTATAGACGGTCATGCCTTTCAGCGTTAAGTCTGCAAGCCTCTGTGAATTTACTAAACGTCCCAACAATCCTCTATTTGCAACTAGTGCTGTGGCTCAGTTAGTTCTATACCTTTTATCTTTAAATCGTTAGAAACCGAGTCTAACCATCGTCGTCATGGTCTCCCTCCACTTCTCTTACCCGCCATAACAGAGCTAATTATTCTCCTAGGTAACCTATCCTCCTCAATTCGCCTCACATGACCCCAACACCGAAGCCGGTTTATGCGTACAGCTTCATCCATCGAGTTTATTCCTAAATTAGCATTTTTCTCCTCATCCCGAGTACCCTCCTGCCATTGTTCCCACCTTCTTTTACCAGCAATCATACTCGCTACTTTCATATCTTTTACTTCTAACTTACGAATAGGATATCCTGAGTCTACCCAGATTTCGCTCCCGTAAAGCAAAGTTGGTATGAAAACAGACCGATGTAAGGATAGTTTCGTCTGGGAGCTGACTTCCTTCTTGCAGAATACTGCTGATCGCAACTGAAAGCTCACTGCATTTGCTTTACTACACCTTGAATCAATCTCACTATATTACCATCCTGGGAGAACACACAACCTGAATACTTGAAATTATCCTCCTGTTCCAGATTTGTATTTCGAATGTGACATTTAATTCTGTTGAATTTCTTACCTACTGGCATTAATTCAGTCTTCGAAAGGCTAATTTTCATACCATACTATTTGCACCTATTTTCAACTTCCAAGATATTAGACTGCAGACTTTCGGTACAATCTGCAATTAAGACCAAGTCGTCAACATAGGCCAGACTGCTTACTACATTTAAACCTAACTGAATCCCTCCCTGCCATTTTATAGCTTACCTTTCAGCAGATGATCCATGTAAACTACGAACAGCAAAGGTGAAAGATTACAGCCTTGTCTAACCCCTCTTAATACCCTGAACCAAGAACTCATTCTACTATCAACTCTCACTGAAGCCCAGTTGTCAACATAAATGCCTTTGATTGATTTTAATTATCTACATTTAATTCCATAGTCCCGCAGTATGGCGAACACCTTTTCCCTCTGAACCGTGTCATATGCTTTCTATAGATCTACGAAACATCAACACAATTGCCTATTCCTCTCGTAGCATTTTTCGATTACCTGGCGCATACTGAAAATCTGATCCTGACAGCTTCTGTGTGGTCTAAAATCACACTTCCTCTCACTACTGATCGCACCCTCCCTTCCAGGACGCCAACGAATACTTTGCCTGGTATACTAATCATTGAGATACCTCGATAGTTGTTGCAATTCATCCTGTTCCCTTGCTTATAGATAGGTGTAATTACTGATTTTGTCCAATCTGAAGGTACCTAACCAACACTCCATGCTAATCTTACTACTGTATGAATCCAGTTCATCCCTGCCTTCCTACTGTACTTCACCATTTCAGGTCTAATTTCATCTATACCTGCTGCTTTATGACAATGGAATTTAGTCACCATCCTTCCCACTTCCTCAAGCGGAATTTCACCAACATCATTTTCCTCCTCCCCATGAGCTTGGCTGTTGGCAACACCACCAGGAAGATTTCCTTTTACGTTGAGAAGATGTTCGAAGCATTCCCTCCACCTGTCCAGTGATTCTCTGGGATCTATTAAGAGTTCCCTGAATTACTCAAAACACTGTTTATTTCCTTTTTCACTCCCTTCCTAAGATTCTTTATTTCTGTCCTGAAAAGTTTGCCTGCTTCTTGACCTAGACTTTCCAGGTTATTACCAAAATCTTCCCACGACTTCATTTTTGGATTCAGCTACTATTTGTGTCGCTCTGTTTCTTTCATCTACGTACAAATCGCTGTCTGCATCGACCCTTGTTTGGAGCCATTACTAATAAGCCTTCTTCTTACGTTTACAAGCTGCTCTCACTTCATCATTCCACCAAGATGTTCGCCTTTCCCCATCTTTACACACAGTTTTTCCTACGCATTCCCTTGCTGTTTCTACTACAAAATTCCTGTATGCCACCCATTCACTTCCTGTATCATTAACCTGCTTGCTTTCTTCTGTTCAAAACTTTTCACTAATCATACCCATGTACTTCCCCCTAATTTCCTCGTCCTGGAGTTTTTCTACCCTTATTCGTTTGCAGACAGATTTCACTTTCTCTACCCTAGGCCTGGAGATACTTAGTTCACTACAGGTCAGATAGTGGTCTGTATCATCGAAATATCCCCGGAAAACTCGTACATTCCTAACAGATTTCCTGAATGCGAAGTCAGTTAAGATATAATCTATTATGGATCTGGTACCCCTTGCCTCCCATGTGTAGCGGTGAATAGCCTCATGCCTGAAGAAGGTATTCGTAACTGCTAAACACATACTAGCACAGAACTCCAGCAAACGCTATCCATTCGCATTAGCTTCAATATCTTCCCCACATTTACCAATCACCCTTTTGTATCCTTCAGTTCTATTTCCAATTCTCGCATTGAAATCGCCCATTAGCACTATCCTATCCTTGCTGTTGACCCTGACCACGATGTCACGCAATACTTCATAAAACTTGTCAACTTCATCCTCACCTGCACCCTCACATGGTGAATACACTGAGACAATTCTCGTCCTAATTCCTCCAACTGACCCACATCATTCGCTCATTCGCCTAACATAAATTATGTTGCGTGCAATGGTATTCTTGATAAAGAGCCCTACCCAATACTCTGCCCTTCCCTTTCTAACACCCGTCAAATAAACTTCATAATCTCTTTCTCGTTATCTCCCCTTACCCGAATATCACTGTCCCCCTAGCACATCCAGATGCATCTTTGCTGACTCAGCCAGTTCTACTTTCTTTCTTCCATAAGCCACATTAATATTGATAGCTCCCAATAGAAATCCATTTCGTTCGCCAAGTTGTTTCCCAGGAGGCCCTCGCCTGTCAAATGGGAATGGGACGCCTTTACTCCCATAGGTCCAAGGCTTGCTTAAATTGCTTAAAATGTTCTGAGCTCGGTAAATTCACGAATCAGGATGCTGCCCTACTTACACATAGCCCAAGTGAGGATCTCTCCTCTAACGGGTTATGGGCCACCAGTGGATTGTATAATCCTAGCCGCCTGCGCACAAGGAGGGCCATGACTCAGAATATGTCCGAGATGCCCATTCCCATTCCATACCAACTCTCAGGACCACTTACTAGGCCACTCAGCCGTTGCCCATGGTTCACTGACTAGGACGTGACTACAGTAACCTACACCAGACAGATGAAATGAAATGAAATTAGGGAGTGTTGTTGGCATTAAATATGACAGGGAAAACCGAGGTACCCGGAGATGAACCTGTCCCGTCTCCGCTTTTGTCCAGCACAAATCTCATATAGAGTGACAGGGATTTGATCCATGGAACCCAGCGGTTAGACACCGGCGCGCTACTACCTGAGCCACGGAGGCTCCCTTTATTTACAGTCCTTGTATAAATTGATAGATACGTTTGCTGTAAGGCTGTCTCAGTCAGGTTGTTCGGACAGATGTGGTATTCTCCTCGTAATTCTATTCTTATATCACACGGTGTACAGCATGCAGCTTCCCCGATCTACCTGGACAAAAGTAATTTTTCTATTTGTGGACGTGGGCCGAAATGTGTACTGATATACAAGGTGTAACAAAATTTGTGGGAAATCTCCGGGGATTCGATAGAGGACCTGACAACAAGCAGAACATGTCCTGTAAATGTACGGTTTATTTGCTTTCGTTTCCGAGTTACAGGCACCGTGGCCTGCTATATCTCCCGATCTCAATCCATTAGATTTCTACTTATGGGGTAATATGAAGGCCATTGTGTATGCCACACGTATTCATAACGTCCATAACGTGGAAATGCTGCGTCAGCGATTAGAGCAAGTGTATCAGCAGTTACGACAAACGCCTGGAGTATGGGAACGAGTGAGACAATCAATGATGCGGCGCATTGACGTCTGCATTACAGCTCGTTGTAGGCATTTTGAGCATCTTGTGCAGAGAACTGTAAGTAGTAAATTACACTTTATCAACACAAATGACCAACATGCATAATTAAGTGATCTGCGTTATGTACACCACAAACAATGCCTGTAACACGGAGACGAAAACAAATGAACCATATGTTTACAGGTCATGTTCTGCTTGTTGTCAGGTACTCAGTAGAATCTCCGGAGCTTTCCTATATATTTAGTTACACCCTCTATATTCGCGAATGAACAAGGAATATTGGGATGGATGACTGTTAAATCTTCGCCACCTGTTTGTTACCACTAGGTAGAGTAAAATAACCCAACTGCTTCGCTGGCTAGCTGTCATACGCTAGTTTCAGTCAAGTTTGCCTTTTTAGGTGACCTGCAATTAATGAGTGATCTTTGCATGTGGAAGGTATGGAAATAAATGATGCAGGTATGCAGTTTTAAACGAGGTGAAAATCAGTGTTGTCGACAGTAGTTTACCCGCTTTAATGAATATCACACTTCATGATATGTTGTTCATAACGCTGACATTAGAGAGTATATCGAATCATTCTGGAAAGTAATGTTATTATTGTGCCTTTGCTGACGAGACTTAGTGTTTACAGTGCACTACGTCTTCTGGAACAATTTTATTGCTCTCATTGATCTGTCTTAGTCTTAACCTTGGCTTTGCCAATTTGAATGTGACTGAGGTGTGATTGATGTTAGTAATGCCTTTCCTTAGACAGCCACTCACTGCTTTGAATGGTGCGCAAATGTTGCTCATAGGGTCGGTTAGTACATGAATTTCAGTGGGCTAGACAGACTGTTATATATAGCAACTTCTGGCTCACTGAGAAAATTAACGGGATACTACATCACTACTAATTTCACTAGTACGCCACTTCAGTGATGCCTAGGCAATCTATGTCAGCTAATGGCGGATATGTTGAGGATACAACTAGCCTTCGGGCTGAGGACTGAAAATACACACAACGTTAACTCAAGGTAGAGTTATAAAAATTACTGCATTCAATCGTTATTTACACTAAGTTTCTAAGCGGTTGAACTATGCTTTCACTATTGCGCTTATTTGCGTTAGTATGTCAAGTCCATTTATTTCAGTGACATCGCACATGCTATACAGGCGGCATCATTTTCAAGTATAGTACGGAGCAGCTTCAAATCAAGGTAATATGAAATATTCTGACATCGTCGCTGTGGAAGTAAAGTCGCGAATGTAGCAATGCTCTTCCTATCCATTATTTCCCGTAGGTCTGATCCCGTCTCCCGGCTACATGTTATAATACAGTGGATATTTACCATTCGTTACCACCTTGAAAGGTACAAATCTGATTTCACGTTCCACAACAATTTCTTTAAACCCAATCCACAGTTTGTTTACATTTTATTTACCGTTTTCCCCCGATTATACTTATTTTTTTAAAAGTAACTCATGCCCCTTTTATCAGCCATATGGTACTGCCTAATAGTCCTACAATTAAGACCTTCCTTTATATCATATTTATTTTCAACTATGACAAAAACTCCTCGTGATAACTAATGCCATTTATTACTTCGGTTTCTCTTTAGAGCTCGTCTGGTTTTACCAACACTACGTTCAGTATATCTTCCCTGTAGTTCGTTCCGTCGATTTCTGGATCATCTTTCCTTCCCATATTAACTTACTTGCAAGTGTTGGTCATGCTTCATGTCGTCTGCATAATTTTGCCTATTGACATTTGATAAATTGAGATCTCCCGCTACAGTCACGTTCCTTTCCATATCGTTTCCCACATAGCAGATTGATTATCTTATTAAATAATTCCGAATCTGTGTCAGCGCTACCCTTTCCCGGTCTGTACACTCCAAAGTCATCAAGTTATCTTTAGAGTTGAGCCTTATACCTAAAGAATGTCATGCTTGTTATATTTAACGTTTTCGTAGCTTACAAATTATTCTTTCACCCTGATGAATACTCCCCCTCCTGCTATTCCTATCCTATATCTATGATGCACACTCCAGTGCCTAGAGAAAATGTTTGCAACCATTATATCATTTCTCAGCCATGACTCAACTCCTATTACAATATATCGGGCAAGTATATGGCTATTAATTTACTTAATTCTATTCCTCTCTTTACAATACTTCTACAATTCAACACAAACATTTTTATGTCATCCCTACTTGACTTTCAGATCCCTGTACCCTTATCACCATTCCAGAGACCACCCCGTTTACGTGAATGTACCCCCCCCCCTGATTTTCCTGACTTATACGTACCACTGCTGTTTAAGTGAAGGGCATCTGAGAGCAGATCACTATCACCTACTGTGACCGTTCACAACGTCACCTATGGTATGTCATGATATCCAGGAGATGAAATATGCCGTTTTCCGCGTCATTCTACGATAAAAACTGCCCAAGTTAGAATTCTTCTGCCCGCTCCAGGACTCGAGTTGCAATCTCCAGAGTCGCGCGACCCAGCTCTAGTTGCTGGTAATTAGCAGCAAGGCGGTGCAAGAGCGCTTGTACCCGAAGCTCTCTCACTCCCACCGCAAGCGAGATGAAACGATACGCGTTATCACGTGACAAAGAATCTAGGTCACTAGCTGAGCCCAGAGAGTAGGTCCAACGTGAAAACTAACATTATACCCTGTTTTCCTCGCTTATTCACCACTGCCAACTTAACGCATTCAACTGTTTTATTTCTGTTAATTTTCATGAATCGCAAAATACCCAATGGATAATTAAGCGCAAACATTCATTTGAATCAGGGAATTTTACGCATAATTATGAGACCAAGAAGTGCTCTACTTAACTGACAGGGCAGTAACTGCGCTGTAAACAAGGGCGCGTCTTAATGACTAACAGATGTTGGACCCTAACCGTGCCAAGGAACACAAGGAACCCCCTGTGCTCGTCATCATTCACCGCCAGAGACTAAAGGACGCTTTTAAGATTGCTTCAAAACCTACGAAGTTATTTTAATAACAGTCACTCAGTGGAGATGGGAATACAGGAGCTACATTTCGATACCCCGTTCGTCACTGTACGTTGCGTATGAACGGATCAATGTGTGAGAAAGGATTGCATTTTCCCCCACCCTCAGCATTCGGGTCTCTAGCGTAGCGCGCCTATATATTCATGAGCTGAGGAGGAGACAATATCCAGTGCATTCTCAATGTGACGCCAGTACGGTAGTATTTCGTCGTGGTTTGTGTATGAGTCGTTTGGGAAGAAATAATCTTGAATTTGAGCAGTGTTATGCAGATTCATTAAACCCTGTGAACATCTGCGAAAATACCCACAATTTAACTAAGTTTTTTTTGCGAGTATAGTGTGTCGCTATTTAATATAGTGGGAGCAGCACGAAACCGAAATGACTGCTGTCCGTGTGTCGAAGAGATCGTGCGTCGAGCCTCATATGTGCCGATACTAATACGGCTTAATTAACCACAATAGCCAGGTAACTCAGTGCGTGGAGTTGTGTGTGTGTGTCTCGACATAATTGAGAGATACAAAGAAAGTGCGTGAACGGCTCAGTGTCGGCATAATTAAGGGTAGTGTCACGTCTATAATCGATAATGCAGTTGAGAGCCTGACTTACGCATGACTAGGCGAGATAGAATATGCTTGAAGTGTGGTCGTGTGAGACGAGAAAATTTAATCCAGTAGTGGCCTAACCAGTGACATTCTTTATTCAGGACCTAGAATAGCTGTATGCTGTTTATAAAAGAATAGGTACATGAGGAGGGAGCAGTGTCGGGCTACAGAGACAATACCGGCATTGGGTTGGAATGCTCGTGCTATTGAGCAGGTCCAACCATATATTCAAATTGTGGTGTGTAATAGACTAACGCATTCACTTGAGATAATTTCCCCTCATTTACATGTCTACGAGAACGCCGAAGTGAACGCCGACGTCCAGTTGAATGCCAGAATTTTGCCTGTGTACCGGAGTGAACGAGTCATCTAGCTGTTTGCCGGAATTTCGCCTGGTAGCCGAGAACGTCTGGAACGTCGCTGTCATGTGTATGACCTGCCAGGAGGTCATCATGGGTCTTCACATCGCCGATGACGTGATGCAAGCACTCTAAATCCATGGAGTGTCCTCCTGTAAAGCTGTGAACGTGGTATCCAGAAGGCTGAGTACATTTCCAAGTATTTACATCTTTGAAGGTCGTGTCCCATTGTAAATATGTAGATTTTTCACTTAGATATAACGTAAACTTCAAGCACGCCATTTCAGAGGGATAATAATTATAATTTCATTTTTATTTGGGTCTTTTATGGAATACTTCTTCATGGTTTGGGAACGACCATATTTTACTTCCATTTTTTTTACAAGGGTTTGATAATGCATGACGTAAGTTTAAGGACCTCAGATTAATTCAGTGTGAAGCACCGTCAAGTAAAAGGGCCTAAATATTCTACGTAAGCGACTCCAGTTATCATCTTTCTACAGCCAATAGGAGTCCTCAGAGATATCTCAGTAACTGATTTTTTTGTACTTCACAAGCTCTTAGGAAATCCTCCTTACTAGAAATTAAAACTGCTGGAACAACGAATGGAGCATGAGATTGGGGTATATATCTTACATCGCTAATTAGTTCGCGAATGTGCAAGTTAATTTGGACCCTGGTGACAGGAGATCATCACTGAATTTGCATCGTGGTCGATGTACCGAGAGGAAATGAAATAGCTGAACAGGCTGTAGCCATAATATATATTGTGAAATGAAATGTGAAGTTCCCTTGGAATCTGTCATTAAGACACGCGAGGCGCATATCGCGATGTGAATATGTTGATTAGGCCGGATATAGGGCCGTGATTTGTGTGATGCCATTTATGGCCAGTATTGAAAGAAGTGAATAGATTATTTGCCGTGAAGTCATTGCCTGAGAAGGCTAGTGGACCGCTCTTTGAAAGTGTGGCACGGGTAGCTCCCAGCGGGAGTTTTATGAGCCCCTTTAAACGGGGGAGTGAAGGCGTTTCTTCAGTGAAATAGAACAGATACAAGTGGCGAGTTTCTTTTCCTTTCGATACAAAGATTATGTGTGCTAATTTAAATAGAGCCAACGTCGCAGAGATTCCAAATGAGCATTAAATGAAGGATCCCTCCAATTTATTTCTTTAATTATCCACAGTGTATAGGGAATTCCAGGTCAGATATACCCCGTCTCAGAAGGTCCTGAGTTCATTGCAGGAGACAGTAAAGCCTCCTGTCACAAGCGGCAGATGAATAAAACCACCTGCGGTCCATTATGTGTATGTGAAGTGTATATATTCTTGTCCATTTGTTGCAGGTAGTGCTATAATACTTTGTTTATGATGTCTGGTATTGAAGTCGCTAAATGCTTGTCCATAGGTAACATCGTTGTGTAAATAATGTCCTGATATATGTGGTGATAAAAATCCTAATGAAATGAGCGTGTTTATCATACTGCATATTTGGCAACGTTTAACTTAAAGTAGTGTTGTAACGCGACTTTCAAAGGATTGGGAGTGTAAATTGCTTATCTCAGTTCATACGATACTAACAAACTTATATCATAATTTGATGCAAATTGAATATATTAATTCTCGACAAACAAACAGAATTACAGCTGGGTATGCCTATGTTGAATAGATTTGTGTGTAAAGTGATTAGTGTAAATGTAAAGTGAAATAATTAGAGAGAAAACGCCTCTCTAAATCTGAGATAGTGTAAATAACCCAAGAGGGAGCGCCTTCTTAAGTTGGAATATTTAAACGTATAATGAAGTGTAGAAAGGACTACCGAACATTTAAACGTCAAGATTACCCAAGTCACTATATGTAAGGTGTTTGTATGGCATACCCATGTAAATAATGTGTTTCACTAGTATAAGTAAAATGTTTATTATACAAGATATTGTCTCTCTTTTCATTAGTAATGAAATGGCATTCCTCTCATAATTAACTTTTCCCCCTACTATATAGACTATTACTAAAGGACTTACCGCCCCATCGGACAGTCCACAGACCCGAAAATGCGATACCGACTCGGCTAGCGAACTATTCTTGTAGGGGAGGGTGAGGCTTCGACAAACCGGGCTGAGTTCGAAGCTCACCGATGGTGCTCCATTCTAACGTCATATTTATGAACAATGGTAACTGATTCATGTACTGATGCCTTGGAAAGGTTGCACTACCCACCCATTAAAATCTAGATATCTCACTCCGCTTTTCCCACATACACACTCCATATTCTCATTTAAATCCCAAGTCATTTCCCAGTCAGCATCATTCCTACAGAGTACTTTTATTCCACTGATAACAATCTCCGCTTCTCTAAATTTCACCCGCGCTCCATTTAATAGAACCTACACATCCCTAACAATGTTGGTACTTACACTGCTTGCCTTACGTTGTTGGTACCAACGTGAAACACTACCAACTTCCCCATTCCCTCCTCCTTCCCTTCTACTTTACTCATTATCTACATTATGTCATATGTGAAGAAACCCATAACAATATCGGATAAGCTGTTTAGCCTATTCACATACGAATATCTCACTTAAAATTGAGCGTCTGAGAATCGCGACTATTTTTTGTTTTTTAAAGTGTGAATTTTTCAACCAAAGATATTTCAGTTACGTTTATAAATTTCTGTCTTTAAGTGAAGTCCTGTCACGACCGCGTGTCGCGACGCGACACTTTCATGTCTCAGTGCCGAGCTAACGGACTCGAGCGAGTCTGGAATCCGCGACATTCAAGACTAGAGATTTCGAGTATCGGTCTAGAGTTTAAATGAATGTATAAGAAATTATAGAGTATGGAATGTTTGAGTGAAAATTTATTTAAGTGAAAAATTCGACGTATTCAAGGCGTAAGATATCATACCAGTTTAACATTAAGCAAGTTGGTGCAACACAAAGCCAGTGCATGTGTAATATTGTGGAATAGCCGAAAACACGGCATCAGTGTAAAAACAGAAGCGCAGTAGGAAGTGCTATTGGTATTTCGAGAAGGTAGTGGAAGAAAATATCGCGTAGGTTTTGATGCAATAGAACACTACTTGTTTCGAGTATATTCTATGAAACTCCCCATGAGTTATTGGGAGGAACACGTGAGCCAATCAGACTTGAACAAAACAGATTTGCGGTAGAATAAAGGTGTTATGTTCTAGAAGCCTCGAACTGGAAATAGGCAGAAGTTCTTCGTGAGACTAGGGAGAATATATCCAACTACCATGAGAGACGGGTGTGTGGCAGTGAGTCGCATAATAAGTTGTACGTGGCCGAGCGAAACAGTTCAGATAATGAAGGATGCGCCAAGCAGAGTGTGACTAAATTCGATGCAAATTAGCAATCGATAGCGGAGAGAATTTGGCTAAACTGACTAACGACGGAGTGTGGAGGTGCCGAGCTTGAGTTCTGGGTTTGCACGTCCCTTCAACAGATCATACGACGTGCAAGGCGATTTCGGCGTCACGAACAGAAAAGAAATCAAGAGGGAAGACGGAAGCAGGCGGTAGAAGAAGCCGTCGAACACAAGCTAAGTACTAACCAAGTACTGTATTCCAAAGCTTAGCATTATTGAAGTGAAGGGCGTAGAGAAATTGGGTTGACAAGGACTTGAAAGAGTCTACCTCAAACCAACATCTGTACCCATATATACATTTGTAAAGCGATCAAGTTTTCTTTGCAGTGTATATGTGTTTGTACAGTGTGCTAAATTTTTAAAATAATATAGGTGAAGGGAATTGTGTGTGTTGGAAAGTTGACCTTGCCATTTCTAAGAGCAAGCTCCCGAGAAATACGAACCCCAGTCCTCCGCCTTTCCAATCCTTAGGGTCACGACAGTCCTTCGGTATTAGTCTTCATTGTTGATGTTGCTATTGGAGGAAATTTCATAATCGAATCCCGGCAACTACGTCATTTAAGTATTTTGCTTTACAAGAAAATAAGATCATACTGACGCTGTACGAGAAAAACTGCGTACGTTTCTTAAGAATGGTCTTGGCTCCCATCCGCTAAAGGATATGCAGTCCATCAAAAAAAGTTTCTTTGTGTCCACTTTTCTATGCTGATGTGCAAATGAAAATGAACCTTTACGTATCGCACTGAAGGAACCTGTTTGCAAGATGTATTTACGCTCTCATAGAGTAAGATGTATTTAAGTTTCATTTTCCTTTACACGCCAGAAGTGAGATTAACCCGTGTGATGAACAAGTGGGATGAATTTGTGAAAATAACTGGTACGTAACATCTGGTGTCAGAATCCAGTGAAGCTGGTGGCGTGTTTCGGAACTTACAGAAATCTTTAACGAGTAACGGAGAACAAGAACTTCCAGGGTCTTCTCAGTAAGCTCAATGAACATAAGAGGAAAATTAAGAGCAAACTGAAGTGTATCCAAGAGGATCGTAAGGAATATAAAAATCAAATCAAACAAAGCTACTACCAACGCAGACGTGAGATCACACACGTACTCAAATCTAACAAGGAAAAACTTATTGGTGTGCAGAAACCCGACCTTAAATCTAGCCAGGGCCGACTCGGTAGTGAACAGTAATTGAGTCAGCAAGAACGTAAAAACGAACTGAAATTAGAGTTCAGTGAAATGACGAACGAACAGATTTAGGTAGGACTCGAACTGCACTCTCTCGAAACGAAGGTGAAGAGTAACGACGTGGAGGACAAGAAGCGTTAAGTAATACTGGAGGTTGCGGAGCTCGGATTTCGAGACCCGACGGTGGATGTGAGTGCCCTGCGTGAAAGGACAACGGCCTCAGGGACCAGATTGGAGACCACAAGCGGTAATGGCGGCCCAAGCGTCGTGAAGATAG
Organism: Anabrus simplex; assembly: GCF_040414725.1. Classification (NCBI taxonomy): domain Eukaryota; kingdom Metazoa; phylum Arthropoda; class Insecta; order Orthoptera; family Tettigoniidae; genus Anabrus; species Anabrus simplex. The sequence continues at coordinate 443,541,632 of NC_090266.1, read as the reverse complement.
AAACCCCGCGGACGATGGGAACACTTTCTTTGAGAACATGCCGGACCCAACACGAGATCGTTCGCCTGGACAACGGATCGATGTTAGAAAAGAGAGCGCTAATCACGGTCTCTGAAGAGATAATGGGAGTATGACACAGGCCCCAGACTTGCTCGATCTACTAGAAGGTTGTTGGAATATTCGACGGGCGCTGTGTTGTCCACCAACCATAGTCACCTACCGAGTCCAGCGTTAGGAGACGACTCTGCGCACCGACAGAACTCCACGAGTATTCAACGCCGAGATCGAATGACCAGGAGGGGTGATTTGTGTACGGGCCGCCTCGAGATGGAACCAAGCTCGAGGCGGCTAATACCTGCAGTAACGTTCGCTCAGTCGAGAACCGTCTAGGGACGATGCTCGGCCTGAAGCAGAACCACTGGAGGCTGTGACGATATCCCCTGGAGATTGAGGCAGCGATCACGACGCGTTTGGAGTGACCCTCGTTAGGAGATGATTTACCAATGGAGCCCGAACGGACGAATAATGAACGAGGGTGCCATCTGCACAGAATAATCGACTCGGCAAGAAGCTGCGTGTCGGTACTGTGACCGTTCATCACATCATCAGGAGTATATTACTGCACTCTACAGTTAGAATATGCCGTTTTCGGCGCAATTCTATGTTAGTTAGCGCCCAAGTTAGCACATGTTTTCCCTTCCCGGGCTGCAAGAGGCGCGCCACCGGGCCGAGAGGCTTGGCTCTAATTACGCGTAAACACCGTAAACGAGTCATACTCTAGCCTGGAAGTTAAACGTGCTGTCACTTTGTGCAACAGAGAAGAGGATAGCCACGCCAAGCAGAGAGAGAGAAGTAGGTCACAGAGCCCTGCGCTCAATCCTGAAAACATAATTTATTTGCTTTTCCCCTGCAGATTTACCACTACAAATCCATAGACTTCAACTCTTTCAAAAATATTAATTACAGAAATCGCATAATACGTGACGGATTTTCAAGAGTTAAGGCTAATACTAATCGGCTAATTTTATGCGGATTTATCGCACTAAGAAATGTTGTATATAATTGAAATGTAACCAAGTACGCGGCAAACAAACACCCAGCCAGGTGCGGACCAGATGTTGAAAGCGGGCAGCAGCAGCGAAATCAGAAGTTCCCTGAGCTTAAACCCCTCCCACACGAAGCTACCAAAGGAGCTCTTGGGATCACGTCAAAGCGTACGATGCGATGGTGATGAGAATAGATCAGTAGAAACTGGGGGGATCGAGCTTGAATTTGACACCTCAGCCAATATTGAGAACCGCCTATTAGCGGAGCGGATTTTCGTAAATGGGCGGGGTTAGCCCTGTCCACCAGGTCTAGCACAGTTTCCCTATTTAAGAAAGGCGATTCAGGACAAGCCAAGGTACTTCGATATTTTCAGTTGCGGTGTGATGTTGTATACTTTTTGAGTGACTCTTCAACAGTAGTCTTTGTTATAATGTTATGAAGTGACTAATATTTCGATGATTATTCGTTAGTGTCCACGAATCTAATAATAAGAGTATTATTGACAGTGAAATAATTGTACAGTGATGTATGAAGTTAGTCGTACATTCAGAGGATGGAGCAAAGCTGTGACGATGAACATAACGTGTGAAACCATAGATTAAAGTACACGGGAGTGATTTAAATGTGACTCAAATGCTAGTAGGCTACGCCGTCGTGAAATCCAGTACTTGAATTTATTAAGGTCAATGAAATCGTATAGGAGCCTTATTAACAGTGTAATATTGAATGATAATTTGGGAGACGAACGAGAGGCTCACTGATAGTTAATTTCAAAAGAGCAGTATCATCTAAATTACCCTAGTGCAGTAATTAACTCTGTATCCCATAAAGACAAGTGTTCAATTAGGCCGAACTGAAATTACACCTGTTATGGCATTATCAAGTAGCCAGTGACAGTGAAATACCGATCCTCTTTGACTCAGGGCGTAACTGCTGATAGGGATTCGATAGGCAGATGAGGGTGAAGTAGAGGGCTACAGGAACATTACAACTACTTGGTCAGGAAACTTGAGCGTATGAGTTTTCTCTGATCAAAGGGACGTATAATGTGGGGCAAATTAACACAGTTATACCAAGCTAAACCCCTCATTTGTGTTATGTGCCAGCGACGTTATGATCTTGGGAGAAGCCCGATGTACAGGAGGCCTGTACATATTCAACGCATCGTAGAACGTCAAGACCTTCTCATTTTAACGTGATTCAAGCCGTCATGCGAACAGCCCATCTACAACCGAACGCAGGACTGTACGTTATTGACACTGCCGTGATCTTCATGTAGCAAATACCGGGAGGGCTGTTGGCGTGATCCAGATATATGTTGAGTACCAGTTTTAAGGTATTTGAAAGTCGCAATTTCCATTAAAATGTAAATATATTAATTGCATTCAAATGATGTAGAATGTAGGGTAGGATTTTGCAGTTTCAAAGGGATGAGCTAATTACTTATTAGGATTTTTATATTGGTTTCTTCACGGTTGGATAACAGTATTTTATTTCATTTTCTTATTATGGGAAATATTGCATGTTATGTTTTAGCATAAATTAAATGTGAAGCATAATAATGTGTAAATGGGATTTAGTACTCAAGTAAACTCACTCCACTTTACCATCAGTTATGACTAGTATGAATCCTCAGAAAAGTTCTGCAATTATTTTACGTTTCTCACTAGTGTCAGATACCCCTCCTATGTAAATTAAGGTTGCTGAAACAAGAAGAGTATGAGATGGCAGTGGGGTGTGACTGTGAATGTGTTTACTTAGAGCGCGAGTGTCGATGTGTATTTAGCACTTTCTTCTATAACTTGCATGTGCTGTTATACGGTGAGAGAGAGGCGGAGCTTCAAGCAGATGACTGTAATAAGTGCATTGTTTACGAAAGTGTGAAATTTCCCCCAGTGAGTTTGTTGATAACTGCGACGGGTAAATTCCGCGCTGTGAATATGAATAGGGCTGGAGTATAGCCGATTCGCGTTAATGATGCTAATGGTATACTTGGAAAATAAACGGGGTTGAATAAATTAGTGACAACATGAACCGCATGCCGGACCGGAGGTCCCGTTTGTTTGAAGGTGAATGTGAATTGAGCCAGGCAGGCAACTGGTCTGCGTGAGCTATTTATGACAAAACAGAAGCGCCTAAGGAAGATAATGCTTGCCACTGCATTTAAAGGGCTCGTCTCCAAGGATCGCTTTCTTTCTCCGTTATAGCTATCATCTGCATTCATTTATAGAATAACATCCTTGGGTAGATTTGCAGTTATCGTAGATGAGATAATTACGACCGTTCCTTCATATAAGTTATACCGTCTAGGGGTTTCAGATGGGATGTCACATACCCACGCTGTCAAAAGGGACCTGGGTTCTTTCCAGGCGGTATCAGTGGAGGTTATATGCGCTGTTACCTACTGTGGATTGATTATACTGTCCATCTGTTATATGAATGTGAAGTTTATTATTTGCTTGTCATTTTTTCAGGGAGTGACATTTATCATGTCTAGTAAGGTTTCTTGGTTCACTAAAATGTATCGTTTCAGGGAACGACGTTGTTTGAATGTCCAATTGTACAGTAGTATTTAAGTGACATCCCAATGGAACATGCACTTAGTAAATATTTATTCACTCACGAGATAGTTTTGCATGTTTTTCAATAAATGCGACTTTCATACACTCTGAAATGTGTTCACAATTAAATATGTCACACACCTCAGTCCACTTGACGACAGGACGACATAATTTGTAGTTTGATTATGTAAATATGTAGTCTAAAACTACGCGGAATAAAGCAAGATATGCCTTAATCTAATTATTTGGCTGTATACGGATGCGTGGGTATAAAGTGATAAGTGTTCAAATGATTAGTTAATCAGAGAAGGACGACTTCTCAAGCCTTACATATTTTCTGAGCAAAATGCAATTATAGCTATAAGACTATACAAACATTGACGCGTCAAGAAAATTATAGTGTATAATTCGTGTGTTGATGTTGTGGCATATCTATGCAGAGATTAAATCATGTGATTTAATAGTAATTAAACTTTTATTAAAATGAATTCTCATTGCTTAGTCTGACAGTATTCCTCTCATTATTAACATTCCTCTACTATATAGATTATTAGATTATTGCCCCATAAGGTCAAACCATAGACCTGTTATGTTCTATCCACTTAGCTAGCGCGGTATTATTCTAGTAGAGGAGATGGGACTTCAATGCCGGGCTTTGTTGAAGATCTCATCCAAGGTAATCCATTCTAATGTCATGTTATAGGACTATCTTAACCTAATGATGTACTGATACCACGAAAAGGGTACAGTACGAACGTCGAGTTCGGCACCTTGGAAGAAGAGGCTACTCAGCGGAGCACCTTCAAATGACACCGTACTGAGCTAGGATTGAACCGGCCACGTTGAGATCAGAAGGCCAGCGCCTCAACCATCTGCGCCACTTAGCCCGAAAGAATAAGAGAGAGAGAGAGAGAGAGAGAGAGAGAGAGAGAGAGAGTAAGCGAAATGTTCAATTGTGAGTTCTGTACTACGAGTGTAATAGGTGATCTAGGTATGCCTGTGTGTGTTAATGTGCAGAAAAAGTAGTTTGCTTATACATTTTAGAAGTTTAACGCTACCAGTTTCTGTGCGTATTTATTTACCCAGCCAAGTCCGGCTCCTTGGCTAAATGGTTAGCATTCTGGCCTTTGGTCACAGGAGTCCCGGGTTCGATTTCCGGCAGGATTGGGAATTTTAACCATAATTGGTTAATTCCCCTGGCACGAGGACTGGATGCACGTGTCGTCTTCATAATTATTTCATCCTCATCACGACGCGCAGGTCACCTACGGGCGTCAAATCAAAAGACCTGCACCTGGCGAGCCGAAGTCCCCCGAAACATCCTGGCACTTCTCCTGGTGTTCAATAAGTCAAAGATGTTTTGGAGTAGAACTATACATAGAGTATACACCAGCAAATACTTGGGTCAGAAATCACATCGGCCTGTCTAATAACTAGTGGCGAGAGGTGATATAAATGATGGCAAGTGTTTCTGCAGTGCGCTCTGTGCCCTGCGTATTCTTATATAACAACCTCTGTCGGCGCTGCTGCGGAGAGAATAGCACATTTTCTCATGTCCTAGAATCCTACAGGGGCGGAATCGTTCCGCGAAACACTCAACACCATCAAATTAGATTGTTCATACCAAATAACTGGGGAAGAAGGCCTTTTATATCCACGAAGACGTTCACAGATTGGCAATGAACGGCAGTTCCCGTCGTATCGACCATGACGGCCTTCAGAGAACACAGCCCAAAAGGCTATATCATAGATCCAACTGTACGGTTCAAAGGACAGCCAGAAGAAGTAAACCTCGAGAAGCAATAGATACGCAAACGCATAATCCCCTATTACAAGTCAAAACTCAATATTCAAGAGATTGGTGTAATAGGACTAATGGTCGGAGCACGCGGCACCATACCTCGACACTTCGCCGGTACATAGAAGTGTTTCCAGATACCCATGGAGGGAATTTTGTGATAGCCCTCCGAGGCTTCATTAGGCTCCTGAGGGACTATATGTTCCTCGCATAATGTCGTTACTGATAAGAACTTTGAAAATTATATTATTTCTATGTTTGTTACTTTGTATCGTCTCCATCACATGTGATACGCATTACTTTGTCATTAATGGCAGCCTGTTAATACATGAAACTTTTGTTTGTTTTCAAAACTAATAAACCTGTATACAATAGCATTAATCATAAATAGTATACTCAAAAACGTGCCCTGCCAGTGTGGGGGAATAACTCTAAGGCGAAGTTGATGAGATTCATGTGAACCGTTTACTACTTGTTTGATACATATTCTATTTTCTATGAGTTTAAATGGGGATTTTGGTATTTACATTAATGGGTGTTTTAGATGTATTGACTTAATGTTTTTGTGAAGAGTTAGGCATTTTGCGTGTCTCAACGCATTCACTCTCACCATACATACATACATACATACATACATACATACATACATACATACATACATACATACATACATACATACATACATGCATGCATAAGGTTGCAAAGCTGTCTGCACAGTTTGATAAAGGAGGCAGAGTATAGCAAGATAAACATATTTTATATCAGAGTGCATCAGCATCAGCAACTTGTGCGAGAAGATGATCGCAGTGTAATTCGTTTGAACGTGTTTAATTCAGTTATTATTGGTATGACAAGTGAAGAAGAGAAGGAGAACCACTGTATTCCTCTCCTCATTACTTACATTTACGCAGCAACCACTTTAGAGTCAATAATAATGATGCGAGAGACCATCTGATAGCCGAGCTACAGAACCGGAGGATAGGAATGGGTAAACCCATCGACTGATTATCGTTATCACCCGATCACAAACAAATCGATTTCTTCCTCTAGAGGCACACCAAGCAGATCTTGGAAGAGACAGATTACTATTGAAATAGGAGAAGGTTTCGTTTAAGAATTGCTCTTAACCGAACTCGGTAGCTGCAGTCGCTGAAGTGCGGCCGATATCCAGTATTTGGGATAGAGTGGGTTAGAACACCACTGTCGGCAGCCGTAATGATGGTTTCCTGTGGTTTCCCATTTTCACACCAGCTGTACGTTAATTCAGGCCACGGCCGCTTATTTCCCACTCCTAGCCCTTTCCAATCAGATCGTCGCTATAGACCAATTTGTTTCCGTGAGACGTAAAATAAATTTTAAAAATTGAAAGAAAGAAAGAAAGAAAACTGCTATTGTCACTGGAAGTAGTCATTGTATGCCGGAAGTCTTTGAACTTGTACGTCGTTATGCACCCATTCCTCCTCTGCGAACCATATGACCTTGCCGCGGTGGGGAGGCTTGCGTGTCCCAATGATGCAGATAGCCGAGCCGCAGGTGCAACCATATCGGATGGGTATCTGTTGAGAGACCAGACTAACGAATGGTTCATCGAAAGGGGGGTAGCAGCCTTTCGGTTGTTGCAAGGGCGGCAGTCTAGATGATTGACTGATACGGCCTTGTAATAATACTCAACATGGCTTAGCTGTGTTGATACTGCTACACGGCTGAAAGCAACGGGAAACTACAGTCGTAACCACCTCCCGAGGACATGCAGCTCTCTCTGTATGAAAGATGTACTGATGATGGCTTCCTCCCGGGTAAAATATTCCGGAGGTAAACTAGTCCCCCATTCGGATCTCCGGGTGGGGACTACACGAGAGGGGGCGATCATCAGGAAGATGGATACTGACATTCTGCGAGTCGGAGCGTGGAATGTTAGGAGTTTGAATCGTTGTGGTAGGTTAGAGAATCTGAAAAGGGAGATGGATAGGCTAAAGTTAGATGTAGTTGGTATAAGTGAAGTACGTTGGCAGGAAGAACAAGATTTTTGGTCAGGCGACTACCGAATTATCAACACGAAATCAAACAGGGGTAATGCAGGAGTTGGTTTAATAATGAATAAGAAAATAGGGCAGCGGATAAGCTACTACGACCAGCATAGTGAAAGAATTATTGTCGCCAAGATAGACACCAAACCAATGCCCACCACAATAGTGCAGGTCTATATGCCTACTAGTTCAGCGGATGATGAAGAAATTGAAAGAATATATGAGGAGATAGAAGATTTAATACAATATGTCAAAGGTGACGAGAATCTAATTGTGATGGGAGACTGGAACGCAGTGGTAGGCCAAGGAAGAGAACGTAGCACAGTAGGAGAATTTGGATTGGGACAAAGGAACGAAAGAGGAAGTCGGCTGGTTGAATTCTGCACTGACCATAATTTAGTCCTCGCCAATACTTGGTTCAAACACCACAAACGACGGCTGTATACGTGGACGAGACCTGGAGACACTGGAAGGTATCAAATAGACTTCATTATGATTAGGCAGAGATTCAGAAACCAGGTGTTGGATTGCAAAACTTTCCCAGGAGCAGACGTGGACTCTGACCACAACTTGTTGGTCATGAAATGCCATCTGAAGTTGAAGAAATTGAAGAAAGGAAAGAATGCAAAAAGATGGGATCTAGACAAGTTGAAAGAAAAGAGTGTGATGGATCGTTTCAAGGAACATGTTGCACAAGGACTAAATGAAAAGGCTGAAAGAAACACAGTAGAGGAAGAGTGGAGAGTCATGAAAAATGAAGTCAGTAGGGCTGCTGAAGAAATGTTAGGAAGGAAGAAAAGATCAACTAAGAATCAGTGGATAACTCAGGAGATACTAGACCTGATTGATGAACGACGAAAATACAAGAATGCTAGAAATGAAGAGGGCAGAAAAGAATACAGGCGATTAAAGAATCAAGTGGATAGAAAGTGCAAGGTAGCTAAGGAAGAATGGCTGAAGGAGAAGTGCAAGGATGTCGAAGGCTGTATGGTCCTGGGAAAGGTAGATGCTGCATACAGGAAAATCAAGGAAACCTTTGGAGAAAGGAAATCTAGGTGTATGAATATTAAGAGTTCAGATGGAAAGCCACTTCTAGGGAAAGAAGGCAAAGCAGAAAGATGGCAGGAGCATATCCAACAGTTGTATCAAGGTAACGATGTAGATAATTTCGTTCTGGAACATGAAGAGGCTGTTGATGCTGATGAAATGGGAGACCCAATTTTGAGGTCAGAGTTTGACAGAGCTGTGAGTGACCTAAATAGGAACAAGGCACCTGGAATTGATGATATTCCCTCTGAATTACTGACTGCCTTAGGAGAAACCAGCATGGTAAGGTTATTTCATTTAGTGTGCAAGATGTATGAGACAGGAGAAGTCCCATCCGATTTTCGGCAGAATGTTGTTATACCTATTCCCAAGAAAGCCGGTGCTGACAGGTGTGAAAACTACCGCACTATTAGTTTAGTATCTCATGCCTGCAAAATTTTAACACGTATTATTTACAGAAGAATGGAAAAACAAGTTGAAGCTGAGTTGGGGGAAGATCAATTTGGCTTCAGAAGAAATGTAGGAACACGTGAAGCAATCCTGACTTTACGTCTGATCTTAGAGGATCGAATCAAGAAGGACAAGCCCACGTACATGGCATTCGTAGATCTAGAAAAGGCATTCGATAATGTTGATTGGACCAGGCTATTTATGATTCTGAAGATGATAGGGATCAGATACCGAGAACGAAGAATTATCTACAACCTGTATAAAAATCAGTCTGCAGTGATAAGAATCGAGGGCTTTGAAAAAGAAGCAGCAATCCAGAAAGGAGTGAGGCAAGGCTGCAGTTTGTCCCCTCTCCTTTTCAATGTTTACATAGAACAGGCAGTAAAGGAAATCAAAGAGAAATTTGGAAATGGAATCACAGTCCAAGGAGAGGGAATCAAAACCTTGAGATTTGCCGATGATATTGTTATTTTATCTGAGACTGCAGAAGATCTCGAGAAGTTGCTGAATGGTATGGATGAAGTCTTAGGTAAGGAGTACAAGATGAAAATAAATAAGTCCAAAACAAAAGTAATGGAGTGCAGTCGAACGAAGGCAGGTGATATAGGAAATATTAGATTAGGAAACGAAGTCTTAAAGGAAGTAGATGAATATTGTTACTTGGGTAGTAAAATAACCAACGATGGCAGAAGTAAGGAGGACATAAAATGCAGACTAGCACAAGCAAGGAAGAGCTTTCTTAAGAAAAGAAATTTGCTCACTTCAAACATTGATATCGGAATTAGAAAGATGTTTTTGAAGACTTTTGTGTGGAGCGTGGCATTGTATGGAAGTGAAACATGGACGATAACTAGCTCAGAAAGAAAGAGAATAGAAGCTTTTGAAATGTGGTGTTATAGAAGAATGCTGAAGGTGAGATGGATAGATCGAATCACGAATGAAGAGATACTGAATCGAATTGGTGAGAGGAGATCGATTTGGCTAAATTTGACGAGAAGAAGAGATAGAATGATAGGACACATCTTAAGACACCCAGGACTTGTTCAGTTGGTTTTTGAAGGAAGTGTAGGTGGCAAGAACGGTAGGGGTAGACCAAGGTATGAATATGACAAACAGATTAGAGCAGATGTAGGATGCAATAGTTACGTAGAAATGAAAAGGTTAGCACAGGATAGGGTGGCATGGAGGGCTGCATCAAACCAGTCTATGGACTGATGACTCAAACAACAACAATGCACCCATTCACGCTCCTCCCAATCCCCTCTATGTATAGTTAGGTGTTTGTAGCTTTTTTCACTACCTATAACCAGTCAGTTCTGTAAACGTCTCCTAGCGCTAAGAAGTGACTCTAGCTAACATGTATTCTTATCGTAAATAATCGTGTTTTGATGTGTTCCGTCTACCGCACCACATTTTATGCTAAAAAGGACAGCCTTACCACTAACTACGCCAGAACACCGGAAATTTCTTCATTAACAAACGTTATATGGAGTTGTGATTCTATAGATGTTTAATAATGGCCCTATTGTAATTTTTCAAGACAATAAGTATGTATAATAAATATAAAAATTTAAACATTAAATTAATAGTCAGGATGAGAGTCGAACTAGGAACACCTTCTATCCCGTATCAAACGTGTGATTTAAATAATATTTCTTCAGCTGCATCATTCGAAATTACTCATGGTAGAAGTTCATGCTTCCGCTTTTATGTATTTTCCTCTCGAAGGGACTTTTTTTCAGGTATGCGGTCAAGCTTAGTGGCTACGGTTACAACGTTGAACTCGACGTTTGTTCCTGTGTCACGCTGTCTTTGTGTAATCCTCTTGTGGAATAGCATACAGAGACGGATCTCCAAATGAGTTTAGAAGTATACTCATTTCAAAATTACAATTTCATTTCAGTTGGCAATTCTTTCTTACACAGAAAATAGTATCACGTTACGTGGAGGATATGAATCTAATCTGTAGGACAATATTATCACATAACATGTGATATGATAAAACTTATTCCAATATATATCTGACATAATTATCTATATGACTTGAATAAGAAGGAAAGTTTGGAGCACTTCATATCGCTAATATAAGGTTACCTACTGTCGAAGATAATTACGATCCCTGGTGTCCTTTCCACTTTATTAGCCTTTTATAAGATGTTCCATGTATTTGTAAAAATGAGCTTTGTATGATTGTTAACGCATTTCCCATATGTTGAAAATTTCGATATTATGACTAACTTATATACATTACCAGCTCGTGCACATGGGCTTCGCTACGGCATTTACATTTATACGGAATTAAATTCTGCGTCTGGATCTCAGCACTTATGACACTGTCGATTTCGGCAGGCATGATTCTGTCTTGCAGCCACAGTAAGATTAGGGTGTGAGGTAAACCACGCTCCTGCCATTCCATAGTGTACGTATAACACCTACTCAGCAAAAAATAGGTAATTTAGTCAATAGATGTATGATCTTCTTTACTATCATACGAAAAACTCGAGCAATAGCAATTTCTGTCTTGGGGCTTTTTTGTCTGACATTTAATACCACTTTTATCTTGGTCCACTTAGGGGTACATGTACATGTGATGAACAGATCAGGATGACCGTACTGACGTATATACGTTGTAGCGTCCTGATTTCGCTCGTACATGTAAATGTAGCACAATGTAGCACAACCATTATGCTAAGATCAGGAACTTGCCTATCTTCTTTGCACAAGCGTCCCGCAGGTGTACGTAATTTCTCCGATGGCAGTTTACTTTGGTTATGTCTAATAAAATTGAGATTTTATGTTTCTCTTTTTGCGTACATATTAACCAAATAGTGATAAAGGAGACTGTAGAGTTATAATTATGTAGTTTTCTTGACCCTCTATTTCCATGTTCGGTAAGAGTAAAAAATCTGAAGCTTCAGAATTTGGATTAAGCTGCGGGATGTTAATGTAATATTCAACTCTTCCGCGGCTGAACGTAAAAGGGCATAGAAGAATGTCATAAGCAAGTTGAGTTTCACAGATCCGCACCAAAGTTTTGCATCTGCTGTGAAGAACGAAGTCCCCGTTTTTAAACTCCCGACTCACAATCACCAAGGCAACCTCACTCGTTGTAGGTGCGCTATATCGAGCCTTACGTTCAACTGCTCATTTCCCGCCCGCACGAATCAAAACATTAAACCATTGACCTTCTGGAGAATTCTCCATCGCTATTTTAAAATCTTGTATATAAGGATTCTTATTAGACAGAAGTTGTTGAAATTGTAAATTTAACCAAGGCTTTGCTGCAAGGACGATACTGGACCTAATTTCCTATTCTTTTTCACACTATCCAACAAAATGCATTTGTAAAAATGAGTTTTTCTTGTAACGAAGGAAACAAACTTCATATTCCGTGGTAAACTTGACCTCGAACATTAAAATTAGGATTTTTTGCTATTAGCTTTACGTCGCACCGACACAGATAGGTCTTATGGCGACGATGGGATCGGAAAGGCCTAGGAGTGGGAAGGAAGCGGCCGTGGCCTTAATTAAGGTACAGCCCCATCATTTGCCTGGTGTGAAAATGGGAAACCACGGAAAACCATCTTCAGGGCTGCGACAGTTGGATTCGAAGCCACTATCTCCCGGATGCAAGCTCACAGCCGCACGACTCTAACCGCACGGCGAACTCGCCCGGTAAAAATGAAATGAAATTTCACTCATGTACCTAATTAGCTCCAAAGGACGTCATTTCAAGACATCGCTTGCATTTCCTAATGTTCCTGTCCGATTCGTTGGCTGACTGGTCAGCGTTGAGGTCTTCGGTTCAGATGGTCCCTGGTTCGATTCCCGGCCAGGTCGGCGATTTTAATCGTGATTGATTAATTCTTCTGGCTCGGGGAGTGGGTGTTTATGTTTGTTCCAACACTTTCATTTTCATATTCAGACAACACACCACAGAAACACGCAATTGTGATTAGATCCTTCCATATTAGTTTGGAAGTGCATCCGACCGTAAAACAGGGCCAAACCACATGTGCGACACAGTTCGCACCCGCGACCTTACAGGAGTGGGAAAAGCCTTAGAAGAAGATTTCCTAATGTTCCTCAAAAACTGCTCAGACATAGTAAGGAGGCTGTGTTGAAAATGAGGATTTTGTTGCGTGACACCACTTAGTATCAACTTTCTGGCCAATAACAACAGCAATGTCATTAATGTAATTTATATCGAATCCTGATAAGGATTTTGTTTCCACGGGATGTTTTAAAGACATTCCCTGTTTTTATCTGCATAACGAACAGGGCATAAACTTCAAGTTGAGGCCAATGCAGGTGGTTCTTCAACGTCTAGGAGTACGGAAGAGCCGTACGACGCCTCTCCATGCTCTGTCGGACGTCATGGTGGAGCGTTCCGTATATTCCGTTGAGGACCATGTAAGAAATGTTGTTTCGCCGCACCAGAGGGGTGGTTGCGCATTATTTTTCATGGCTTATCGAGTGTCAACCCATAAGACGAATAGCATGGCCCCTGCGAACATGGTCTTTGGCAGGAAACTACGATCACCACGCGGCGTGATGTTTCCATTGGCACCAGATCAAGAACAGACAGCGACGGGCTACTGAGGGAATTGGTGGACAGGCTAATCGATATTTACGACCATGTCTGGCAACATCTGAAAATAACCAGCGACAGCATGAAAGATCACTACCGCATGTTGGCGAACTATCAGTGTTTCCACCAAGGCCACCGGTTTTGGTTCACCTTCCCGTGCGGACGAAAGGGAAATCATCGAAGCTCTAGTCGCTGTGGTTTGCGCCCACAGACTGACGTCACAAGGATCAAGGACGTCGTCTGAAAATCCGGTGGCCTCCTCCAAGGAAGGGTGATATTTGATCATCTAGTGCGCCTGGCACTGTATTGTGCAGCAGCTCGGGATTATCAGCCTTAAGGAGGAGGTGATGTGCGCCATTATATTGGAAGGTCTTAGAAGCCTTAGGTTAGCCTGGCATCGACCGCGAGTGACTGTGACTATAGTTAGTTAGGGCGCTGCAAGCTTGCCGCTGCAGCAACCAGTCAGGAACGAGCCAAGTGTGCAAGGCCTGCCCCCTTTGCCACTACTCCGCTATATCATTTCAGGCCTCTCAACGTGATAAACACCCAGAAAGTGAACACAGAACATTCCGATCGGGAAAATTCTGGAGGCTTCTTCTTTCGGGAAGTATCTAGGAGGGCCTGATTCTCTATTTAAGGCAGGCCGGACGAGTTCCAGCATTTCAGATCTGTGAGTGTTCGGATGAGATCAACCAGAGAGTGCTGCGGAACACTGGTTCTATCAGAGAAGAGTGATGATGACTGAGTGCTGTCAGTGCAATATATGTGTACCTACGGCGAGTGCTAGACAGTTTAACACGCACAGAATTGTAAAACTGTGTTGCGCGCACGCAATCTGTGACCTGTGAGGCCGTGAAATTGTACAGTAAGTGTAATTGTGAACTGCCCTAGGTTCCAAGTGGCAGTTGTAGAAGAGTGTGTAGTGTGATTATTTCAATTTTTAAGCCATAAAGTGAATAATTACTGTGTCTGGATTAACGAGAGCAGAGAGAAGGGAAGAGAGAGGGGGAGAACTGGTGTAATTGTGTGCCTGAGTAGTTGTGTAAGCAATTATTATTTAGTCAATAAATCCTTCAGTAAACCGCACCAGTTTCCGTTTATTTACCTACCAACATTTATTTTACAATATCGCAGTAAATAGAGTATTTAAAAAATTAAACACAGCTGATGCCGAAGGATGAATCATATAGTTTATAAGCTGAAACGGTATAGTGAAATTGCGACCCATCAATAATGACTCCACCTGTTCTAAATACAATTCGGGTTGTATTGGAAGTCACATGAGCAAATTTAGCTCTTTTTATGCAGTGCTATAAAACATTTCTGCGTTCCTAATGTACTTTAATGACATGACTCCTATGTTTACGACAACAGATCACCCTCACTGAAGCAATTCGCACAGGTAAATAAAATAATGATAGCTTTTTGGATTATTCTGACCTTCCATTTTTTGTGTCTCCCCACTGCTATGGTGCTCCTCACTCTCCCACTACCACGTTCAACACAGTGTTATTTCCCCCTATCACACACAAATAGTACATTCATTATGTGGTGGTAAGGACTCAATCCCAATGTTTCGTTTAAACATTCATATTGTATTTTCCCTTTCAGTTTGTAATTAGCAATTGAGCATCGACTGTTATAACATGGGTTATTAGGTACGAATTATTTTGGTAGCATTCTTCCTATTTCAATACATTTTATCGTCGCACTGCTAACAGTAGGGCATATCAGACAATGCACTTCCAGCCCATTGTTTTCCTTAGGGCGGGTCACACCCACCAACGACGATGAAATGAAATGTCGTATGGCTTTTAGTGCCGGGATATCCCAGGATGCGTTCGGCTCTCCAGGTGCAGGTCTTTCTATTTTACACCCGTAGACGACCCGCGCGTAATGATGAGGATGAAATGATGATGAAGACAACACATACATCCAGCCCCCGTGCCATTGGAATTAACCAATTAGGTTAAAATCCCCGACCCGGCCGGGAATCGAACCCGGGTCCCTCTGAACCGAAGGCCAGTACGCTGACTGTTCAGCCAATGAGTCACCAACGATGACAAGCAAATGCTTGTAACGAAATCTCCTCCAGAATTGATGCATTGTTTTTGAAGAAACCTCGTATCTCACAATGCTCTTTCTAACCATGGTCACGCCTCCCGGCCAAATATGGTTATGCAGTCAATTAGAACAGTTTTCGTTGTGTTCAGTTTCCTTTACGTGAGTGTAAAGTAAAATTAACCTTACCGTACCATAATGTAGGAATGTGTGTTTGCGTGACGTATTTACACACTCCTAAAGTATATGGTATTTAAGGTAACAGACTTGAATTTTCCTCTGCACGACCTGATTATAACAGCAGAGTTGCGTGCGTTCGCCTTAGGTACGGCCAGCCCTGGCCACCAACAGGATTTTCGTATACTACTTCGTATTTATGCATAGGTCTAATGTGCGTTTCCCGTTCTACCGTAAGATTTGCACCTGAGATCGATTGTTTTATTCATTATAGCTTCGATCTCTTACGATTGACGCTAACGATTCTGTCCATATTGCTTACCTTACACCCAAACACATCGTCGTAATAATCCTGTACAGGAAAACGGACTCATAATTCTAAGTTTTCTCTATACTGCACTTCTCAGAAATCTAAATGATAAGGGTCAGTTGAATAATTATGTGTAAGAACGAACACAAAGAAATATTTCAGCGGACATCTACAGGCTCATTTTATAAATCGAACAAAGCTGGTGAAAGATTCTGCATGAATAAAAACACACGTTTGTCACATAATTCCGCGTAACGAACACAATGTGAATGAAATACAATGAGTTCATTAGGCCTACTCTTGATGAGGACTTAGGAATATACTGTGAGTTAAGTAGTCGACATGACGTACGCCACTGTCTTCAGTTTTGAGGATTATGTTACCGAAGATTTACGTCAAATAATTTGGCAACTACCCTGCGAATCCAAACAATCCCCATTTTAGACTCTCGTAAGAATTTTACGTTGCACAGCATAACGGGCTATTTATACGGAAGTTACTTATACAATAATATGGCATTCCAACCATTAAGGAAGAGAAATATTCAACCAAAAGCTAATCCAGAATATAAGGCGTATTGCGAAATCTGAAGAGAACCATCCGCTTGTAAATAACAATTCTGACTTACACAGCGTTGTTTATGTGTGCATGTAGCATATCGTCACTGGGCGAGCAATACCGTATCTGACATTATACTACCTATCCATTATTTTCAGTAAGACTGGTCACGACTCCCTGTCACAAATGGATATGAATTCGTTTTCCCTATGGTAATGTGTGGAGGAAAATGAATCCTAAATACATTATACTGTAGGAGAGCGTAAATACGTCATGCAAACATACATTCATTCAGTGCGATCCTGTATGGTTATATTTCCCTTTATAATTCAGCATACAAAAAATGAACACAACGAAACTTGTTCTAATGGACTGCATATCCATTTGCGACTGGGAGACGTGACCAGTCTTTAAAAAAATAACGGAAAGGATGAGCATTGTCAGATACGCGGTTTTCCTCGAGAAGCGACGATATTATTTTTGTATAATCTACAGGATACCCAGACTCGAGAAATTAATGATGATACGGTTTTTAAAGTCTGGTAGACAGATGGGAAATGAAGGGAGCTGAAGCACTTTATTTGTTCATACGAACCACATCAATGTCACGAAATATCTTTTCTTCAGAAGTATTTTCAAAGACAGTCCTTTCCTAATTAAAAAGTAGAAGCTCTTGTAAGTACGCTATTATAAGTTTGACGTAGCGAAGCTCTGCAACTTCTATTCTTTCATAACACGGTGCACATACGAAAGAGTATTCTTTGTTTCTCTTTCTGAGACAAAGAAATGTTCTCATCGCTCCTTTAGCCCTTTGTTTGCTTTTTCTCTCGCTCAATTTGCAATGGACTTGTAGATATGTCCAGGGCTACTGTACAGACTGAAGTGCATTTGTACTGGAATAATTCATAGTCTGACAGTATTGAAGTTGGAGAACAACGACGGTAGGCAAGCAGTGGTGGAAGAGGAAGGGTGTAGTAGACCTGTAAGGCAATTTCACTGCTCCGCCAAGTTTCTAAGGACGGAAATGGGGAAATTACTTAACTAAATGTTGCATTTAGGTTGTGAAACAGCCAACAGCTACCCATTCCCTTTCAACCAAGCAAACAACCATTCCTTCGCTCCAGGACCATACAGCATCTTCCGAATACGAAGCGACTGTCGCTGTAGAGTCATTGTTCGATCCAATCCCATTAAGGAAGTTGTTGCCGAGAGGCTTTAGTTGAGATCAGTAGCACTTTCAATTCTCCCAGGGAACTATGCCTCCAGGAATAGAGGACAAATTATATGACTTGATCACATATTACTACTATATCAACTGGACATTGAACGCAATTAAACTCCCAATTTCTCTCTGATACATTACTTTCACTTTAATTTGAATATGCCTCCTTCCATTTATTAACACTTGAAAAATACATTATTATTATTATTATTATTATTATTATTATTATTATTATTATTATTTATTATTATTATTTTTCAATTTATCGTAGTGTAATTTGATAGCTGCTTACCCCCTGCGTGAAATGTGGTGGGATTAAATACTGCGTGACTACATACATACTTATTGCATATCGTTTGTCGATCCTGCCTTCTCCCGAATGCAAGCTAACAACTACGCTCCTCGAACCATTCAGCCATGTTACTTAGTTAAATAGTGTTAAATTCGTAGGCAAAGTTCCAGCTGGATGCGATTTATGCCATACGAATCTTGGTGCGTAAATTACGGCATTGTTAAAATTTACCTCAGTTATATGTAATACATTCTGAAGTCAGTAAACAATATGTATACATTCAAGATCACCCCCAGAGCATTGGCGTTCCTGTGAAATACAGACCTAAATATCTGATTTAATGCAGTGGAGATATAGAAACGGGCGGTGCGACACCACTTATCCAACACGGAGTTCGCAGTATCATTAATTGCAACGGATTATCCCTCTTTCAATATAGCTCGGGTTGTATGCTGCCACTCTGCGATACATTCAGTTACGCTCATTATAGGCAAAGCACTTAAATGAATAAAGTTAATGTTATTGAATTACATACGATATGCGCTCTAAATATTTTATCGTGAAATGTGTCTCTGGTATGAGCTCGAGACGATTGATTTATATTGTAAGTCGTGTAAAGGTTTATACGAATTCCGATTAAAACTGTATTGTACTTAACATTTAGGATCATCGGAAACCCTTTGAAATCACAATGGGTATCAACCAGTAGTATAGAAGAAGACATTTCAATCACTCTTTGGGCCATGCTTTTTAAACACCAACTTTGATAATAAATGTTCGTTATTTCTATGATGGAATCTCGTCTCCAAGAATTCTAAGAGAGTCTGAATGCGAATGTTAATACGTTAAGTGAAGATTATATCTGCAACGACCTGGTCTGATCATAATGAAGACAAATTTGTTTCATTATTCTTCCATTGTTTTCAGAAGTATTTGAAATTCTTTCATTCGTTCGA
Source organism: Anabrus simplex (assembly GCF_040414725.1). Classification (NCBI taxonomy): domain Eukaryota; kingdom Metazoa; phylum Arthropoda; class Insecta; order Orthoptera; family Tettigoniidae; genus Anabrus; species Anabrus simplex. The sequence goes on along the minus strand of NC_090266.1, from coordinate 443,522,535 downwards.
ACTCAGAAGACTGCAAGCGAACACCCGGATATATTCAATTTAAACTATCGAACACCGATATGCAGAAAACATCTTTGTTTTTGCCAAATGCTAAGAAAGTCTGAAACGAATTTTAATACGTTAAGTGAAGCTTATTCCAGCAAAGATCTGGTTTGTTCATAATTAAGACAAATTTGTTTTATTATGCTTCTTTTAACTCCATTACTCTACCTGGATTTCAATGGTGGAGTTGTGCAGCGCATTGAACTTTTAACTCCTCCTTAGGTAATCATCTCTCAACGAACATAAACATTGAAAATCGTATGAGTCAACAGAGAATACCATCACACTAAGTTGTACGTGTATCAAGACACCACAATATCGTCGCTTCACCGGCAAAAGGTTGTAATCCACAAAGCTATTCCTATCGATTATTCTCCTTAAGACTGGTCACGCCTCCCAGCCACATATGGTTATGCAGTCCATCAGAACAATGTCCGTTGTGTTCGTTTTCCTATGCCAATGAGTAACTGAAAATGAACCTAACATGCATTATACAATAGGAGTGCGTAAATACATAATGCAAGCATACATTCGTATAGTACGGTACAGTAAGGTTAATTTTCCTTTACACATGGGCATCGGAAAATGAACACAACAACATTTGTTCTGATGGACTGCATAACCATATGTGGCTTGGAGGCGTGACCAGTCTTAAGGAGAATAATCGATAGGAAGAGCTTTGTGGATTACAATCTTTTACCGGTGAAGCGACGATATTTATTACTGTTTATGTCTGCGAATCTTAGGCAAATCAGGCAATATACTATCAGTGCTTTCGCATGAGAACACCTGAAGTGAAATTACAAGCTCAGTGTATAAATATCAGTGATATAGAAGAAGACATATAAATCACTCTTAGAGCCATGATTTTTAAACACCGACGTTGATAAAAAATGTTCGTTATTTCTATGATGGAATCTCGTCTCCAGGAGGAAATAATGTAATTTCAGTTCAACTGAACCAGAGACAGCGGAATGCCACACATATTTTACAGACATTGTGACATTCAGCACGACAGACCGTACAATAATAATAATAATAATAATAATAATAATAATAATAATAATAATAATAATAATAATAATAATAATGGCGTATGGCGCCAATAGAGTTGATGTCCTGTAGGTGACCTAAGTTTAAGTGCGAAGGGGGATCCACACTACCTAAGATGAAATTATAATGGTTGAAAACGAAACAAACTGCCAGCCTCTAACCCACATGTATTAACCAAGGTTTAAATCCCCGACACGGCGGGTAATCAACCCATGACCCCATCGACCAGAGGCTAGAATTCTAACCATTTACGCATGGAGACAGACACGACGAAATTAACTTCTAGGTTGAAAACTGGGTCACTACGGTCCATAATCATCAAGCGTGAGTTCGAAATGCCCATGAAGATCCATGTTACATCAAATAACAAGGAGTGAGACAAGAAACTGACCAGTTAAATTCCTAGAAACAACGTGACAGTGCATGGAAAAATACCCTATAGAACTGAAGCACGTGAAGAAAAATATGACTAACTGTGGAAGAATCTCTTCTTAGAGATTTGGTATTTCAGTGTCAACCAAACACCCACAGTTGCAAGTAGTACTATTCCGTACAGCCCATCACATTCAGCAACAAATAGTACATTATCAAGAGACGTTCTAATTCATTCCTGAAATCATATCGTCGCTTCACAGGTAAAAGATTGTAATCCACAAAGCTCTTCCTATCGACTATTCTCCTTAAGACTGGTCACGCCTCCCAGCCACATATGGTTATGCAGTCCATCAGAACAAATTTTGTTGTGTTCATTTTCCTATGCCCACGTGTAAAGGAAAATTAACCTTACTGTACCGTACTATACGAACGTATGCTTGCATTACGTATTTACGCACTCTTATTGTATAATGCATGTTAGGTTCAGTTTCGGTTTCTCGTCGGCATAGGAAAACGAACACAACGGACATTGTTCTGATGGGCTGCATATCCATATGTGGCTGGGAGGCGTGACCAGTCTAAAGGAGAATAATCGATAGGAGGACCTTTGTGGATTACAACCTTTTACTGGTGAAGTGACGATGTCCTTCAAGGTATTCAGATACCTTTTCTAATTAATACAAACAAAAGCTTCAAATCTGTACAGATATGTCCTGACTAAGTATTATAATTACATATACAAAACCTCTATGTAATCCTACCTTCGACAGTCGAAATTAGGGCTACTATTTCGCAAATAATTTCGTCCCTCTACCGGTAAAAGGCTGTATTCCACAAAGCTCTTCCTATCAATATTATTCTCCTTAAGACTGGTCACGCCTCCCAGCCATGTACGGATATGCAGTCCATCAGAACAAATTTTGTTGTGTTCATTTTCCTATGCCCATGTGTAAAGGAAAATTAACCTTACTGTACCGTACTGTAGGAATGTACGTTTGCATTACGTATTTACGAACTCTTAGTGTACAATGCATGTAAGGTTCATTTTCGTTTAATCGTCGACATAGAAAAACGAACACAACGGACGGTGTTCTGATGGACTGCGTATCCATATGTGGCTGGGAGGCGTGACCAGGCTTGAGGAAAGTAATGGATAGGAAGAGTATTGTGGGATACAACGTTTTACCGGCGAAGCGACGATTTGAAATATCAAATAAACATGTTAATGTACCTCCCATACTACATGCATACCACTTTCGTTGAATCATAACAGGTATTATTGGACTTCCTTATAAACAATAATGATTGTAATATTGTAGATGGAAGTTGTGTTAGGTACTGAGTGCTACGTACACTTGAAAAGTTACACACAGCTATCCATGGCTTAAACACGGGAGTGGAGAGTTTTTATCATTTTTACGGTATTGAAAGGTTCTGAATCTGACTTGTTGGTGTGACAGAGAAGGTTATATATAGAGGAATGTTCATCCGTTCAATAACGAATGATAACTCAGTTTTAACAGCTACTTAATCTGTTATTGTAATAGAAAAATTCTTTCTAGAAGAATTTGTATTCTTACATGAACGTTATATTTGTCCATCCACCACAGTCAGTCTTGTTCCGTTACTCAAACCAGATCGAGTATTTAGAGAATAATTACGACGCATCCAATTCTTAAGTCTACTCTAACTGGAGGAGAGTTTCAAAATTCAACAGTGCAATGTGCTGCTTCATTAACATTGTCGTATTCTGTGGAGTAGGTATTAATGTATGTCATTTCGTCACTTTTCGAAATATTCAGCACTTTTTGGCTGATGAAGTTAACTTGTTCATCTGTTCGGCTAGAAGCTGCTACTTTCGAAAAGAAAAATATTCTTAAGGTGTGAAGAAGAACCAAGTGTTTCACAGTATTTTGAAATCTGGTTCCTTGATATGTCGATATTGTCATTTAGGCCTAATTTCTCTGTACAAACTATTAGAAGATACTAACTGCAGTTGGGATCTGTGGCTGTCACATTCTCTTTCAGCTTAAAAATCATAATTTGGTCTATAATGTAGAATAATTTTGACATGATTGAATAGGTGTCGGGAATAGCCTGGGTATAAAATCATGCCAGCACAGCACTTATGTTTACAGTCGTATAAAGGGGTTCAAATATTGTGCAGCTAAATTGACTTTCATTTTCAATTTTCTCTCCTTTATATGTATCCCTTACTGAATCCCTCCATATTTTGTTGCTGTACATCGTAACTTCTCAATAAAATTAAATCTTCATACGGAATTATCGTATTCCCTTCGAAGTTCGTACATTGATCAGTTAAAGACAGCATCCGGTTTCAAATACTTTGGCCCAAACAAAATGGTGGACATGCGTATTCATTGCCTTCAATTCTAGCAGCTTTTCGGTGATTGGTTCTATCTTATTTCGTGCTCGTTGGCTGGCACTAATAGGTTTGCTTCACCGAGCGAATGCACTGCAGTACGTGTCACCATCTGTATGCTACTTCGTGCTCGTTTGCAACCATTTACAATGAAGATTTAATCCTCTTCTTAGATTTCGCACGCAATACGCAAATATTTCAAAGCATGCAGAAGGCCTTTGTTCAGACGATGAACATGTCGAAGTCGGTGAACAATATGTTTACCTTCAAGATCCCTGGCTTTAGCCTACCCGTTTTTTGGCCCAGTAGATTATATTAATATTGCAACGTGCAACAAAATGACAATCTAACTTCACAAAATGAAATGTATTTCATAGAAAAGCAACAATTCTTGCAGAATTTCACATCATCCGAATCACATCCCTACTATAGAAATACACACAACGAAGCAGTCACGATCAAATGTCACTCCCCAGTCTCCATCTCGTGCTATAGATGGAGGTGGTATCGTTGTGAACGCCAGAAATGTGACTATGATTAATTGATTTAACTGAATGATGGGTTCATAGTCATCATCGTGTAGTTCTTCTAACCTATATCAGGTGACAATTTCGGCCTACTGAACGTTGTCGTTTACTCAGTATAGTAAAAAGTACTCAGAACTGAGAAATGGATATAGTTCGAACTTATGCCGACGGACAAAGTTGTGCGCATCAAAAGGGCATCGTATTTTTTATGTACAAATATTTTTTTGAGGGGTTCTTTGTATTTTACGTGTAAAGGAGAGGTAAAATCCTGTATCTGGTTTCAATTTCAGCTGTTGAAACATTCTCGATTTCTCTACATTTCTGTGAAAGTCATTCGATATAATTTGATACATACAGTATATCGATGGCTTACTTCTAAAACCTCGTATCTCCCAAAGCACTTCCTATCCATTTTCTTCCTCAAGGCTGGTCACGCCTCCCCAGCTACATATGGATGTACAGTCCACCAGAACAATTTTCGTTGTGTTCATTTTCCTATGGGAGTTCGTAAAGAAAAATGTGCCTTAAATACATTAAACTGTACGAGTGCATAAATTCGCCATGAAAAAAACATCCCTACAATACGGTGTTTTAAGATCCATTTTCCTTTACACGTTAGCATAGGAAAATGAACACTACGAAAAAGGTTCTGAGGGATTGCATATAAATATGTGGCTGGGAGGCGTGACTAGTCTTAAGGAATATAATGGGCAGGCAGAACATTGTAACATACGAGGTTTTAGAAGTAAGCCGACGATAAACTGTATATATGGGGAGGATATAGCATATCCGAAGAAGAAGTACTCCATAAATGTGGCTCACTGAACGTGTCTGTTAAAAATGTGGGTGTCAGTGTCATTTTAGTATCGAAAGTGTGATGAAATTTGTGGTAAAATTATAGATAGTGTTTAGAAGATTCTATTTGTAACTGATCACTCGTTTGTAGGAAATTATACTGCGTAAATTGTAGTGATACTTTCTCATAGAATGTTACCTCTTCAAAGATATCCCACAAAGGTATCCTACAAAATTTCAAGTGAGCAGCACTTAAGCCATCCTTCACACAATCAGAGTGTGATGTCCCCATCCTCATGCTGTTTTGAAGTTCGCAATGAGCAGAAATGGGCGTTGCGTGAGGAAGATTGATATGGAATAAGACTATGTTGAACCTAGACATGAGTGGCTCGACTAATATCACACTATATTCCGTACTTCGCTCATTGAATGAATAGTTTTGCAACAGGACAACTGCCGCAACTATTTGTATGAAATATCAGACGTTCTGGTTAATAACTCGATCGTTACAAAAGTTCATTAAATTACAATTTCTCGAACAGTACATACCATATATAATTTGTTTCCTCAGCAGCTAGGCACTAAGCGTAATATCTGAGGCTTCACGTTGAACCGTGAATATTTCTTTCAACCATACGCTGTTAATTCTATCGGAGGTAAATAATTTTGCTTATGCGAGTTCAACATATCAACATGCAGGCCTACATATTACGGAGCAACTTAATTCTTAAGTTTAAAATTTAAAAATTCGATAGTTCAGAAGGTAACGTTGTACAATTTTGAGGAGGTGTCCAGTAAGGAGGTTGAAAATCAGTCTTCTGTTAGAAAACTCATGAAGTATTTGTATTAAGATATTTTAGATTTCAATTCAGTTTTACTTTTGTCAGTAAAATTCATCATCATTGATGGTATCAGTCAATGAGTGATGAGTGATCAAAACTAAAGCTCGAATAGTCTATGTTCATGTAATTGAAAATTTCACTAAGCAAAGCAAAGAGAAATATGGAGGAATTTTCATTACAGCTATGCCCTGAGGTTTAGTGTGAATGTTACCACCTGGTGGACTCAGTCTCATACACGATAATCTGCCAATTCCATACACTGTATATAGAACAGAATTGAAACTAGAAACACTGATTGAAATTATCTTGTGAATACACAAAAGCACAGATTTCATTTAGTTGAATGGTGTGTACGTATGGAAATGTATAAAGTGAATCTCCCTCTTTGTATGAAATATAAATTGAAACTGATGACTGAATGCTCACGTATTTTGTTCTGTATTTGCAGGGTTTTCCTATCAATTCTAACATGCTGGAAGTCTACCAATTACTCTGTAATTCTGTTCATTGCACTAATAAATCATTTATATGACAAAAGCCAATCAATAAACCATTAACTCTAATTTCTGTTAATCTACCTTCCCTTGTTGGAAATCTCAAACAGTGGTGTACTAAACGGTATTGGAGATAACATCCATGAAAATAAAAAAAATTCACGCTTTGAGAATGAATGAAGAAAATATGTGGTTTGAGAGCTTCCGACTAGGAAATAAAACCAATAATTTTATATGCCCGAATATTCTTATGTATGTTCCTGTGGTCACTTCCTACTTCGTGAACTATGTGCATGGCTGAGTGGCCTCGTAAGTTGTCCTGAGAGGTGGGTCACCAACTTGCTATGGAATAGGAATGTACAACTTGGATGCATTCCTTTTGTTCCACCGGAAGTACCCAAACAGTTCGATCGATAATTACCACTGGGACTACGTGTAGTTAAGAATAGCAGACTACTTAGCAGAACTTAATAGATCACGCTTGGACCCGTGGGACTTTCCGCTTCCATCTGGCAGGCCAGGTACTCCTTGAAAACCACTCGGAAAGTGAATGGAATTCCATTTTTTGTTATTAATATCAATGGGGCTTATGGAATAAAGAGGGGAGGAAAGCAATGAAGAAAAACTACCTGAGTGAGCAATTTGGGGGTGTCTGGATGTGTTAAGATTTAATGACGTTTGGGTAAGTGGAGATACGGGAGAAGAGGAGTTTATAGGAATTTCTTAACAAGTGATAACATTGAAACGGTAGAGAGTTATTTTGAATTATTTATTGAGAAAACCACATCTGTTAGGTACCTAAATGTACAAACGGTGTTGCTAGAATTGGGGGTTGAAGGAATTTGGTTGTATACGTCTCGGTAAACTCGTCATGTGAGGGAGGATATGAGGATAAATTACGTATGTTTTATGAAGCATTAAGTGGTGGTGTAATCAGGGTGACAGAGTGGAGAGTGTTAACAGGCTATTTCAGTGGGAGAATACTGAGGTATATGAGGAGATAATGGGAAGAAATGGAATCTGTTAGGAATGAGAAGCGTTTACTAGACTCATGTGCTGGTATACGATCAGTAGTTGCAAATGAATTCTTCATACGTAAGATTATTCACTGTCGCACGTGGGGAAAATGTAGGTATTATGTCTCTACTAAAATGCAGTATGTATTCTTTTGATTTCAGAACATATCCTAGGAATGTACGGGCATTCGGTTTTTTTTCTAACGACACAGACCACTATCTGGTCTATAGTGAACTAACATCTCTGGTACAGTACTAGGTCAGGGAAAGTGCAGTTTGCCTGCCGATGGAATAGGACATAAAATCTCCCCGAGAAAAGAACTAGACACAAGTACATGGATATTATTGGCGTAAAGCTCCGATGTATAGGTAGTACGCAAGTTCACGACATGCCAGGTATATGCATTAGATTTTTCCGTTTTTTGTGGTAAGGAAAACACGTAATTTCAAGGGAAATTCATTTTTTGTTTATTCAAAGTAATGGCCATCGGGTTCTACACACGTCGCCCATCATTCAGGTAACTTATGAATACTATACCAGAAAAACAGCTTGTCCTTTGCGGCAAATCATTCGTCGAGCAATTTTCCAACTTCCTCAAAATTGCTCAAGTGTTGCTCTGCGAGTGCGTGCCCCATTGGTGAGAGGAGATGATAGTGAGATGGCGCCAGGTTGGAGGAGTACGGCTGGTGCAGAAGGATGTCTCATCCAACCGACTTCAAGCAGTCTTTCACTGGTTTTACTGTGTGAGACGGCGCATTGACGTGTAGGAAAATCGCTTAGCCATGTCTTCTCGCCCATTCCGGTCGTCTTTGTTTCAACGTGATTTCAATTAATCATTTGTTGGCGATAAAGTTTTGCATTACCGGTTTTTCCTGGCTTCAAAACTTCACAATACCCAATACCGCTCTGGTCTCACCACACTGAAATCACCACGTTTAAATTGTCGAAACCATGTTTCACATGATCTAATCGATGGAGCGTGTTCACCATATCGATGGCTTTCTTTAAAAACCTCGTAAGTCCGAATACTCTTCCTATCCATTATATTCCTCAAGACTGGTCACGCCTCCCAGTCTCATATTTATATGCAGTCCAAAAGAATAATTTTCGTTATGGTCATTTTCCTCTGCCAATCTGTAAAGGAATATGAACCTTAAATACATTATACTGTAGGAGTGTATAAATTTGTCATGCAATCAACATCCCTACAATACGGTACGGTAAGGTCCACTTTCCTTTAGACGTTAGCAAAGGAAAATGAACACAACGAAAATTATTCTGATGGACTGCATACAAATATATGACCGGGAGGCGTGACCAGTCTTAAGGAATATAATGGCTAGGAAGAACATTTGGACATACGAGGTTTTAAAAGAAAGCCATCGATATGCTTCTACCAGCAAAAGATGACATTCCCCAGCCTTTTCCTTTTCATTAAATAACAAAAGCAATGCGTGCCGCATTCAGGCACAAACGTCGACATGATCACTGAACAATACAACGCAGACGCATGTTTTTGCCGGACTCAAATTGTGTGTGTTGATAGGTTAATGTCAGACGAAGAAGCTGACGTAAGTGTCAAATTCATACGCTGCGTACTGTTTGCTGGCGCCATCTCTTAGAGAATCCGGGAAAGACTTATGCATATACCTCGTAGGGGGATAATGACTAACGTATGAGGATGCTGTAGGAGAAATGACAAGGGAATGTCCAGGAACAAATGTACTTAAAAAGATGGGGAATACGAGAGTATTGGTACAGTTTGTAACTTGAAAAAAGGGGAGATGATAAAAATAGCTGAAACATGAGCTAATGTATACTGGAAACTGTATGTAAGAGAAACAAGTAGGGTGAAACAAATAGTAATCCAGTCCAACCTGAAATCACAGAAATGCTTTGGAAGAAACCTAGAAAAACAAAGTCAGGTGGCGAATAAACCTTTCTGGACTTCAAAATGAAACTTATAAAGGAAGAAAAAGTAAAGCGTTTTTGGGTAGATAAGGAGAACCACGAGGCATACGGAAGGAATTGTTCTAAAATCTTCTGTATGTATGAGGAGATCTGATGTTACCGTCAACAGAGTTGATATTAGGGATAACATAATCATGAAACGAGAAAGTGAATAGGTTGGTAAATAAACTGCACATTCATAAATCAGTAGAAATGGAAGAGTAAGACTAAAATCGTTTAAAAAATCGAAAAGGTAGGCATCAAATGGTTTGATAGAGAAATAGGAGTGATATGGAATTTGAGAAATGTGGGCCTACCTTCTAATTGGACCAAACCAGTAATTGGTAAGAATCTATAAGCAATGGAACACAACATACTTCAACAATATTATACAGGTATTTTACTGACCAGTTCAATAGGATAAGTGTTTACATACATTTTAGAAAAAGGGGCGGGATCAGTAGTGGCATGTTAATTGGATTGTGTGATTTTCAATGCTGTCATGACCAGATTTTTAATAGGCTCCAAGTAACTGGCATATGCTACGAGAGAATTAGATAGTTATATTTATATTCCGAAGATATTGAGGAGACATACGAAGGAATACCAAGAGAAAAGGTGTTACAAGCTCTGGATAATTGGGGAATTAGGAACTGTTTATTGCTGACAATCAAAGGCATTTATGTGTACAATCGTACAGCTGTGAGAACTGATTGCTATACATTCAAGGCTTTAATATTTCACCTTCCTTGTACAAAATACACAGTTATCATTACTTAAAAGATATGGAATGACAAGAAGGGATTCTTCTGGGTGGAAATACAGTAAGCAGGTTGGCATATGCCGACGTCTTGACCTTCATGGTACTGAGCTGAAAGGCTGCAATCAGGAAGCTTGGATAGAAGTACAGCGAATAAGATATGCAAATTAACATTTCTAGGACTAAGGTGTTGTGATATCAAATGGGATACTGTCTAGGAAGATTAAATATAAGTTAGGGAGTGTGAAAATGGACACGTGGATCATTTGAAGTAGTTACGACGTGTATTCTCCGAAGATGGTTACATACAAAGTGAAATCGAATGAAGATCTCACATTTACGATCGATGGTATTTTGTAAGGAAGATGAGAGTTCTCGAACGAAGTTATCGTCATATCGCACTATTTTCACACTGACGTTGCTGCACAGAACTTAAAGCTGGCGGCCACGGGGTATGTTATTCATATATTGGAAATAATGGACGTGAACATACAAAGAATAATCGCTGATACAAACAGGTGGGAAAAATGGCGGGGATATACTCGTAAAGAAATGTAAAGGCTGTTAGAAATGAAGTTGATAGATGAAGCTTGGTGGATACTCCGGCTGCGTCATGTGAGGCAAATGGTAGAGACTAGCTTACCTAGAAGAATAATGATATCATGACAGAATGGCAAGATAAACAGAACGAGATAAAGACGATGATAGTTGGACTTCTCATGATATTCTGATGAGATGTATGGCCAGAGGGCCATTTACAAAAATGAGATACTGGAGTATTTTAGTTAATTCACGGAGGAATATGTATCGAATGTTTAAGGGCATACCTTTCTATACTGAAGGTGAGCGTATGTATACATGCATGCAGGCATGCTTTAATCATTCACTCCCCTGTACTACATTTCTGGAATAATACACACACTTATTTCTGTCAGTAAGGAAACAAGTGTCCATTATCAAAAGTTAATTCCGGCCATTGAATTTAAACGAAATTGTATGATTTAGTGCTGTGATTCAGAATTTTGTACCTGCATTATTTGCTTTATCTCTGAAGACGAAGTGGTCTGTAGAACTTATCTTTCGTCGGCTTACTTCTAAAACCTCGTATGTTATAATGTTCTTCCTACCTATTATATTCCTTGACACTGGTCACGCCTCCCAGCCAATATTTATATGCAATCCATCAGAACCTTTTTCGTAGTGTTCGTTTTCCTGTGCATGTGTGTAAAGGAAAATGGACCTTACCATACAGTATTGTAGGGATGTTGTTTTCATGGCGAATTTAAGCACTTCTAAAGTTTAACGTATTAAGGTCCATTTTCCTTTACAGAGCTCTATAGGAAAATGAACACAACGAAAATCGTTCTGATGGACTGTACATCAATATGTGGCTGGGAGGCGTGACCAGCCTTAAGGAAGATAATGGATAGGAAGTACATTGGGAGATACGAGGTTTTAGAAGTAAGCCATCTCTTTGTAAAATGGAAGTGTTATAGATATATTATTGTTTGTAAGAAAAGGTAACGGTGGCCTAAATGTGACAATTGTCGAAAAGTGTGCTTTTATGCTTATTAATGGCTGTCTTTGAAATAGATGTTATAATTTGCAATCTGAGCTGCAGATAATGATGGATAACGAATGAAAATCTACAACCTGTTTTCCAGTCAGTGACCCTGGTCTGCGATAGAATGAATGAAGCCCCCTTCCATCTTGCGACGAGGATAGGAATTGTGCCGGCTGAAGAAGCCTGTCGCACTCCTCTGGGGCAATGAATAATGGCAGGCAGATGAAATTAAATGATATTGGAGAGTGTTGCTGGAATGAAAGATGACAGGGAAGACCGGAGTATCTGGAGAAAAACCTGTCTCGCCTCCGCTTTGTCCACCACAAATCTCACATGGAGTGACCGGGATTTGAACCACGGAACCCAGCGGTGAGAAGCCGAAGCGCAACGATGGAAAATATCAAGAGTAAAAAAAAGAAATAAAGTATGTTGTTTGAGACCTAAAAGAAACTTACATGAATCATGTATACCGCACAAGGAAATATTACGTGGGTTTACAGTAAAATCAACATAGGTATGCATGTTTTCACCTTATCATTACCAATATCTGCTCTCCGGGTTTATTAGCGTTACCACAAGAGCACCGCGTAGCTGAAGTTGCGTTAATCTATTTTAAGTCAGAAATAAAATGTGAATTAGAAAGTGCAGTTACCAAAATGATCTCGTACGTCTTAATAGATATCACCAGTTAATAAAGCGGATTAATCACATAGGTCAATCTGAACATTTCTAACAGTAAAGTAATGGCTTCACTTGTTTTGCTTAAAAATCCACGATATATAGTCGTTGAAATATTGAATTCTGGACGTAAAGAGAACAAGTAAGAATACAATTATTGTATAGACACATTTTCTAGTGTAACGTGGCGCTCCTGTGATAAGCACAAAGTTAATTACACCAACAGACCTAGTGTCTTTCAGCCTCAAAATTTTACTCGTTTTGTTACCATATAATATTAATTGATGTACTTCACGCAGTTTATTCTTATACGCATGTACTGTATTGTGGATACTAAACCACAAATACCAAATTCCGTGAGTAATACCAAATAAATAATGAGTAAATAATAATGAAAGATGCTTTAAATGTAATAAAAAGTGACCTATTGGCATTAAGACGAATGTCATCAATTTTTTTATATTAGAACCGCAATTCTCGTCTGCGACTGGCGCATGAGAATGATTAATCACAGACTACTTTTCACTCAGTCAACCTAATCAAAACGTGGTATTAAGAAGTCTTACAAAATTGTCCATGTCCCTTTGTTAACTTTCCATGTCCCTTTGGGTAAAAATAATACTGTAAAAACCTGAACAGATGTATACCGATGTTAGAATCTGGAAATTATATACCAAATATACCTGGAGTCCAAGCAGATTATCTGCCTATTGGACAGTAAAGAAAATGTTCAATGTTTTTTGTCGAACCGTAGTGAGATATCAGAGTGCAATGTTAAAAGAGCAAGTAAAAAATTAAATCGATATCAGGCAGTAGTTACCAGGATTATATTACTAAATATGACCTTTCGTACATGTCTTGAAATAATTTCTATACAACTTATCAAAACACAAGTACACAGAATTGGAAATGGAATTCTTGTTAGGATCCTAATCCGAATTATTACATATTTAAGGCGCTGTTATCTTCAACTAGAAGCGATCAAACACGGGACTGAGTGGTACTTAAACTCCACGAAGTAAATATCGTTTCTGCTGGTAACAAAAGTGGAATATGGATGACAGTAGGTAGTGGAATGACCACAGGGTCTTCTCTCCCAAATCGGCATGTTAATAGAGCTCATTAGCTTTCCGACTGAGTCTAATTTTCCCTTTTTGAAGTCCTATTATTTTTGTGCTAAGTGTTGTAAACTTAGTTTGATGGTTAGAAATAACAAGATATTTTTGATTAAACTAGTCTATCGCTAAACGACTCCCCTATTCTATTAAATTTCCTAGCATCTCTTAACACTTTAGCAAGTATCAAATGAACAGGAAAATTTACAGCAGTGGACTAGATGATCGCAGTATCAGGTCATGTAATTGTGTAACTCCCCAGCCCCAAAGGAACGTGTGACTGAGACGGACAAGTGTGGAAGGTGTGTAACGAAGCGTAAACATGAAGTGTTATATCATATACTGTCCAATTATTCTATTTCCAGCGTACGTACAATTATGAGCTACAACGCCTGTAGTATATAAGTTCTTCAATTTCTTTCAATCTTTCCCATCTACACATCTGGGGTTTGCTCAGATCACTGCTATATTTCCTTTTTATTACATTGCCAGTTATATACAGCATTTAATCCACTTGATTACCTTGTAGAAATAATTGCTAAACCTAAAATTCCTAATTCGAGTATTATATTATTAGATTATGTCTCAAGATATTTCCACAGATCAAACTGAATATTTAGTAATAAACCATGGTGCCATTGTGTGAATTACGGATTAGTTACGTAGAGCATAAATAATGGTTTATGTGATTTCGAGGTACACAGTAAAGTTATGTTTTCTTTACACGAAAGCACAGGAAAATGAACACTACGAAAAATGTTCTGATGGATTGCATATAAATATGTGGCTGTGAGGCGTGACCAGTCTTAAGGAATATAATGGGTAGGAAGAACATTCTAACATAGGAGGATTTACAAGTAAGCCGACGAAATGCAACCACTATCACGCATAAGTGGAGTGTGTGAGCTAAAATGCCCGAGTTTGCTAAAATTCGTTCAATAGAGCATGTTCGAAGCGAAGCATGCTGACCAGGGAGGATGACTCTGCTTGCTCTACTGACGTTGCAAGCAATTTGGTTTATCCAGAATTGAGGAAGCTCTTGTTTACAAAAGGAAAACCCTGGAATTCGGAAGTATAAAAGGGCGGTGGAATGGATGAGTTAACCGTTAGTTTTGAGCTAAAGTTCACCTTGGCACGTGAAGCGATGGACAGCGTTATGGCTAAAATTCAAAGCAATGAATATGAACTGATCAAGAGAGATGTGTTCAGTTCTGATTTTGGAAGGAGTTCCTGCTTGTGGTCACTGCAGATAGTCAGTAGAAAGGGGATGTTTCCTGTCAAACTTGCAAATGCACTGTTAACATATAGACCCGGTACAACTCATTTAAAAAAGCCTTTCAAAACTAAATTCAGGCTCTTCTCGCTAATGATTTCTCGGCATTAATAAGCAAACCATAGTAGCGCGTGTGTTTTCATGTGTGCCAGCGATTTCTGGCCGTTTTGCTGGAGAAGGCTTTAAAGAATTAGAGCAAGTACTGATTAATATCGGTGCAAATTTTGGCAAAGTAGATATCGTTGATGTGTTACCGCATCCTTCCACGATCAGTAGAAACGTCCAAGCAAAGGCAGATGAAAGACGAAGCGAAATAATGCCGCTGATTGTCCAGCCATGCACGACGAATATTGCTCGGCTACTGTTGATACGTGGATTGACCACTACAACCAAGCCGATTATTTGACGCTGACTACGCAGCGTATAGACAGAGAGTGGAAGCTGATCAGTAATGTGCTTTTAACTTCTTAATTTCCAAATACAAAGGAACCAAGTGCAACTATAATTGAGGAAGTCCAAAAAGTGTCCTAGTTTAAACATTCCTCATTGTGATTATAAAGACATGGTTTTTCGTAACAGATTAGTGTTCAAACATATAGAAAGCATTCGAAGGTCATAGATGTATGCCTTGTGTTAATCACTGAATATGGGGCCGATGACCTTCGATGTTAGGCCCCTTCAAACAACAAGCATCATCATCATCAATCACTGAATAAATGTAACACTTGCGCATGTATTAGATGAGACGAGAACAGGATGTGGACATAATAGAATCGGAGGGACGGTTATGGAAGTGTAAGACATGTCAGGTTGTAGCCAGTACTGGTAAAGCGCAGGCGCCATCTGTTAGTGATGCCTACCAACTACTAACTGAGTTGAAGAATGAAGTAGCGAAAGTTAAAACAGAGATTAAAAGTATAATGACTGGACAAGATAACGTGAAAATAAAGAGCATGGAAACCGAACGGGAACTGGGCAAGAGTTTAGAATTAACGCATGAGAAACTTGACACCGCCGCGGAGCTTATTAAGCAACAATCAAAAGAAATAGCGCTGTGCTTAGAAAACTTTGACAAACTGAAAGAGGAGAACCTTCAACTTAAAACGCAGCTTAACAATGTAACATTACAGCTTGACGATTTAGATCAGTATAGTAGGAGGAATTAGATCGAAATTCATGGAATTCCTGAAACGAAAACAGATGATACGCTGGAATTAGTGAAGGTGTTAGGTCGAGCATTGGCCATTGAAGTGAACAACAAAATGATCGACACCCGCCACAGATTAAAGAAATAACCCCATCAGTCTTCAGCGGGAATCATTGTGAAGTTTGTGCGGAGAACAGATGAAGAAAACTTTATTCGGAGAGTAAAGTGAAGAGGAATCGGAACGCATCCCAGCTTGGCTTTCCAAGTAATGGAATAATCTACATAAACCAGAACTTAACTCCTTATCGTAAGAAGATTCTTGGACATGCGTGCAGATTGAAGAATGAGAAGAACTACGCATATTTGTGGGTTGATCCTGCAGACAACTTAAAGCTTCGCAAGCGGGAAGGGGACCAGTACGTGTATAACCTCAAAACACTTGAAGACGTCAGTAAGTTAACCTAAAATGACTTATCTCTCAAACTCATAATGGACTCTAATATAATTTTTATTATTATTATTATAATATTTATTATCAGAGTGTGAGAGGACTCAATACCAAACTAAATGAATTTTGCGTAACTAGTACCGATTCAAAACATGATGTATTTTTAATTTCCGAGACATGGTTAAGTAGTGACGCCGGCAATAGTGAACTCTTAGATAATAGGTATAATGTATATCGTAGAGATAGAATGGGTACCAAGAGGGGAGGATGGGTACTTATTGCTGTCAATCAGGATATTATGTCACAGCAACTAGATTTAAAATTTAAGGATATTGAGGCAGTATGTGTTAAAATAGTGTTACACCATCATAAATACTACATTGTATCTGTATACTTTCCACCTGCCAGTGATCTAGAAACATACATAACATTTTATAATTTATTTGAAACTAATGAAAAAGTTGAAAGCCAGGATATCATACTTGTAGGCGATTTCAACCTTCCATGAATAGTTAGTTCAGATTATGATACGTTAAATGGTGCAGTCGCATACAAGTCCCTAGCTAATTTTATGCCTCTGTATCAATTGAAATCTCTCAATAATGTTTTGAATGTTAATAATAGAACTTTTGATCTAGTTTTATCTAATGTAACTGGTGCCACCGTGAGCAGAGAGCAATATCTGTTACTCCCAGAAGACCCACTCCACCCTGCACTAATAATTCTTCTAGAACCAAGATGTGAACGTGATCGAATAAAGCAAATTCGTACTATAACGTATGATTATCAAAAAGCAAATTTTCTTGGTATATGTAACATGTTCCTAGAAACGGACTGGTCTGAGTTGGAAAAAATTAAAGATGTAGTTGAAGCAGTAGAACATTTTCACGTGAAATTAAATTCTGTATTTGAAGCCACGGTCCCCAAAAGAGCATTTTTTCGAGAGCTAAATACCCGGTTTGGTTTACTTCGGAAATAATCCATAATATTAATTTGAAAGAATTGCATAGAAGACGACAACATTTTTCTGATCACAGTAAACATATATATAAACAACAGAGGAAATATGTTAAAACCATAATCAACAAAGCGTACAATAGTTATATCTCTGAAATTCAAAACAACATAATGAAAGATACTGAATCATTCTGGAATTTTATTAAAAATAAGCGAACCCAAAAAGATCCACCATTACATAGTATGAAACTTAATAATATTACGTTAGATAATAGTCAATGTATTTCCAATGGTTTTGCAACGTTCTTTAAATCTGTTTACTCTTCTTCTCCAGCTTCTTACGCTATTCCGGATACACTGCGATTACTGGTAAACGATTGCCTATGAGTAGAATTCATAACCACAAGTGAATATAAAGCACCTATAATGAAATTAAAGTCCAGAAAATCATGTGGCCCTGATGGGATACCTCCCTACATCTTAAAAGCATGTTCAGAAGTGTTACTCACTCCTCTTCTGAGAGTGTATAATTTGATACTTAAGAATCAGACATTTCCCAAAGCCTGGGAAATATCGAGAGTTTGTCCAATTTTTATATCTGGGGACAATAAGATGATTGAGAATTATCGACCTGTCTGTATTTTATGCGCTCCGTGCAAAATCCTACAGCAAATTTTGTATTGTCGTATTTTCGCTCATGTAAAGAGGGCTATAAGTGAATATCAGCATGGATTTATGCCTGGTAGATCAACAATAAGCAATCTTGTTAATTTTACGCTGTATTCGTTTTGTTCTACATAGGCAGGGAAATGTTGATGTAATTTACTTGGATTTTTCGAAAGCCTTTGACAAAATTGATCACGATATTTTATTGAAAAAGCTCTCTGAATTTGGAATGACTTCGCCAATGCTATCGCTGATTTCATCCTAACTTAGAGACAGAAAAACGGTATGTAGCATATCGTAATTGTAATTCAGACATTTTTTCTGTCTATTCTCGTATTCCACAGGGTTCAAACGTGGGTCCGTTGCTGTTTAACGTTTATGTCAACGATCTCCTATCTAAGGTTAAGTTTTCAAACTGCCTTTTATATGCGGATGATGTAAAGCTTTAAAAATAAATAAAATGTGATGGATATATCGACAAACTACAGAGCGACTTAAATCAATTATACGAATGGAGAATAGAAAATAATTTATATTTCAATATAAAGAAATGTTGCTTCGTAAAAATTACACACGGAAATTTCTCTAAAGAACACCTGTACTCTATCATCAACGAATTACTGAAGCAGGATAATTCAATTAATGATCTAGGAGTACGCATCACCAACAATTTGTCGTTTCACCCACACATTTATGACACAGTTAATGATGCCTACAAAAAACTGAGCTTCCTAATCCGACGCACCAGAGACCTGAATAACATCCAAGCCCTCACACTTTTGTTCAACACACTTGTGAGGTCCAAACTTGAGTACGCGTCGGTAATTTGGTTTTCCCTTTATAAATCTTATCAAAACCATGTGGAGAAAGTTCAAAAACGTTTCTTACGTTATCTTTACTTTAAAAAATATAACAGGTTTGTCCCTAGCGGCATAATTCACTATAAAGATATCCTGAAAGAATTTAACTTGACTTCATTATTAATCAGACGTATAATAAATGATCAAAAATACCTCCATAGAGTTATCAATACTGTGGTAGATAACAGTTACTTTCTACAACAATTCTCGTTCAATACCCGGAACGGAAGTTTAAGACACAGACATCTCCTGTTTCTTCCGATTTATAAAACAGTATTTTATAGAAGCTCACCACTGTTCAGAATGTACACTACTTATAACGTCACAGTTCATAAATTTCCTGATCTTGATCTAGACTTTGCAGTTAGATTTTTGAAGAAGGTACACAGTTAAAGTAATGCTCGCACTATACTGGGCACATTAAGTTCAGTTCACTATTTCTGAAGGTTTACCCTATAGGTGTATATATGTACTATATTTATACTTATTTTTGATTACTTTTTGTTTCATTTTAGTGTTTTATTTTATTTAAATGTATATAATTTAAATATAGATAAAGAAAATGTAGGGAAAACTGCAAACAAATTGTCATTACTAACGCCTATTTGTGCTTAATATTTAATGTGCTCTTCATACTGATTGCCACAACTCATCTCTTACCAAACACATATATACTTCATGCCTTACAATCCATTATTTTCTTTTTATATGTCCGTTGCTTTAACTGGTGTCAGTTTAAGATTGGAGTTATTTCTTTTGTAGATACTAGTTCTTAATTTATTTTTTGGTTCTGTATTTCTACTTTCTTATTCATTTTTAGATATTAAGTATTTTAGGCCATAAGTCCACTTCGAATCCGAAAAAGTGTACTTTTTATTCATTTTAAGAATTAAGTACATTCAAATTTGAAAAATTATTGATGCGCTGTAAATTCCGTTTGCTACTTTACTTGTTAATAATGTCGTCTGTGACTGTTCATTAAAATTATTAAGGTTTTAAGACATGATCTATATCTGATATAGTCAATATGCATTACTGAATATGGACGCATAAAATAGAAAAACGACAAGGAAGTGTATTATTTCCAATATTACAAGTTCATAATCATTTTACCTGCTTGACGTCTTGTCAATTACTAGAGGAAGGCACAATATGCAGTTTAAGCCAGCTTTACGGCTGGATACCTTTCTCGACGCCAATACTACGTGCGTGTATATATGTATTCGTTATTGCGCATTTCTGCGATGTTTTATAATGTGATAGGTTGTACGTAAATGAAGATACTTTGTAAAACAAACATGAGCGATCCAGCGAACATTACCTACTATGACTATTACTGTGAATCAAAACTAGTGTAACAATTGATTATTAACGGAGCAGTGTGGTAGTTTACTTGCTAATACTTATGCAGCTCATGTGCTAGTGAACTGATATAATACATGTATTTGGTCCTCTACATCTATTGGGAACGTTCGGTAATATTGGTCTGATTTCAAAGCAGAGACCAACAGCGTTGTGTCTGAGCAAGCGAAAGTGTCTCTAAAACTGAATTTTGGTGTCAGTGCTTAAGGAGGTACAATATCAAAGTGGTACATCAAGTGTTAATGCTGAGAGCCGGTAATTTATGTTCGTACACAAAAATCAGTGAAGTCCAGTCTATCTATATACATGCAGGGTTATTTTTGGTCATCGGGTTCACTACAAATCGTAGTGCAGTCGTCACAGTTGTTTTCCATTGCCTTTTTGTTCTAGGTTTATTGAATGCACATAGGGAGTGTTCCGGCAGTTAGAAATATTTATTGAGTGTTTTGCTATTGTATGTTTAGTGTGTGTTGATGAAGTGCTAATATACAGATTATGGTTAGGTCAGAATATAGATAGTTTAATTTAAAGCAGTGGAGAAATTATTGGAGAACCTAGGTGCAGTTCCTACCTGTTTAATCGTCTTCAGGGTGTTAGGTAAGGCTCGATACAGATGTACAAGGACGTAGAGTTATGTACCCGCTCTGAGAGAGAGGACTATCATGTTCTATCTAAGTTCGAGGGATCCAGTTAGGTGAACTCTGGTGCCCAATTTCCGGACATTATAGATAATTTCATTCAATGGTTATATTTATTTATGTTTATTTATATAACAAATAGTGCCCATGCGTGAGACGATTATAAATTTCATTAATTTATTATGTATATGTTTATATTATAATTAGCACCCAACATTAGGACATATCTTATTTAATATTACAACTTTCTTGATCATGTGCTCAGTTAGATAACCAAACTTCAGAAACGAAGGCTAATAATTCATTTAATATTACTTTACAGTATATTGTAACGCTAATATGCAGTTATCGTTTTTAATTGCACTCAATTATCTTGATAATTGGTCAATTAGATCTTAGCCTTGATAACTGGATCACCGTCGCTTTCAAAAATGCTTGATTGTTGACTAGACATCATACCGCGAAAAGTTATGTTCTAGTCTACCGAATCAATTGGTTGTAACGTGTTGACCTGTAATCTAACGCTCATTTGGATTACTTCAATATTTTAGCTTCAAATCTCGGCAATAACTTTAATGTTAGTGCAAGTAACGTCAAATTACAATGAGTTGACTACTTTTAAAATTTGATTATTTGTGAATTGCTCTCGCGACGCTAACAGAACCTTTGATGAAAATAAAATTTTAGTGCAGCTATGTTCTAAGATATATACTTGCATGTTATCGTGTTTATATATCTGTGGTGTTAAGTGCTCACTCGCATCCATATTAATTAAATTTAAAATTAACCCTTAACGCTCGGTGGTAACGCGAACATGTATTTTTCCGGGACACTCTAAACATGTGACACTCTGATCGAGCGTTGATTATAATCAACTACGTTAAATACTCCAATACTTTTAAACTTTCGCCCACCATAAACGTTTGTGTAGGGGAAATTGATCAACACCAGGCGCCTCCGCAACATTTTCAAGCATGAAGATGAAGTATTAGCCGGGAATCTTAATGGCTACTCAAATGTTCCCCAAGACGTAATTCGTCTGTTACGATCTGCAGAATTACAACTCTGAAACTGGGGGAATATACAATTCCACGATAAGTGGTCTATGTGGTAGGACATATCTACTTTGTGCTACATAATTATAGATGAAATCAATATCTGTAAAGTTGCAATGCATATCTGCTTAACTTACTAACTGTGCTAACACCCTCATAAAATCTCTAAACATATATTTCATTATATATTATTACATTTTCCACTTTTTCTCCAGAATAACTGTCATGTGCTGCATGGAGTGCAGCCGAATGAGCTTGGAGCGACTTAATAAAGTGCAGCTATGTTATCGCACGTATTTGGAGCCATGCTGACTACAATGCATCTCGCAGCTGCTGGAGGCTCCATAGCGAAGGATCCATACAAAGAACGAGAAGGTCAAGGTGCTTTGACAGGCAGGGTCACGTGCCTCAGTAGAATGGAAAGAAGTTGAAGAAACCTATGTAAGCGGAAACCATGCCACGGAGAAAGATACTGGGTTACATTCATACCCGGCGTTGTACTGAACTACGTTTATATAGCATATCTCCTACTCGGATAACTTGTTCATGGGTAGGTATTTACGTATATGTGGTGCAGCAGTAATGGCAACACTGTTCAGTTTATTAAGTTTTTACTCGTAGAAAATTCTCTGGATGGTTGCTTTGTGCAGACATCTTTCAGTACTTTGTGAGGACAGTCGCAGACAACAAGTTTCGGATTCAAATATCAGAGTCAAAACAACAACAGCACAGTCCATGGAAGCTACGGTCGTCTAAGTGAGTGACATACCTGTGGACTGTCATGGGTCAGACTGTGTTCACCCAAGACACACTGGCATCGTAATGTGAAGTACAATTTGGCCCACCATAAATGTTTGTAATGGGGAAATTAATCAACACCAGGCTCGTCCGCCACATTTTCAAGCTGGAAATGAAGTATTACTCTGGTATTGTAATGGCTTCTCAAATGATCCCAATGTTACAGAGAATTCATAAATTAGTTGAACAGTTCTCTGGTTTGAACGATTTTTGAATTTCTCCCTCACAAAACACTTCCTTACAGCGGAACGAACATAGATTCGAGAAGCTTGGATCAATATTCCGAAGGATGTTGTTGACTTCCTCAATGATTCTATGCAGAGAAGAATACAGGCTTACACTAACATTAAAGTTCTTGAAGAGATTCGAAGTTAAAATATTGAAGTAATCCAACTGAGTGTTAGGTCAATAGGTTACGACCAATTGATTCGACAGACTAGGAAAAAAACTTTTCACGGTATGGAAGTTCTACAGTTGTTATATGGTCGACACACAGTTCGTTTTGGGACCTGGAACAAATGTGTTTGGGTTGAAGAAAGAGAGTTTTCCGCTACTGGATTGTAAAGTACATGAACAAATACTTAGGTAAGCTGTGATTGAAATTCAAATATTAAACGTGATTTTCTGCAAGATGTTGTGAAAATAACCCAAAATATTTTACAGAATGTTTTTAAAATCGTGTTAATTAATGCAGAAATTCTAGTGTTATGTAGAATCCTTTCAAAAAGGACACGACTCCTCATTTTCCACATGTTTTGGATGGGATTCAAACAGCAGTAATCTTATCGAGGATCAATTAACTTGCCTATCACTTCGCTATTACACTCGAAATTACGAGTACAGTAAGCCATTTCTGTCCTGTAGGGGTGCCGGCATAGTCAAGGAGTCAGTTAGTGACTCACCTTTTAATCGTGCACGAAAATTAGGCGAAGTTATCGTTTTTCACCCGAACACTACAGTGAGAACATGAACTCCAGCACACCAAATCGAGTTGCACGGGAAACTATTTGCCATTTTTAACATAGTGGAGGAAGAATGGTGCGTAGTTAGACACAAACAAGAATATTCTGTTTAGTACATCTCTTCGGAATATCACTTGCACATGCATCAAGTTCCTCAAGCAAACAACAATAAATCTGTCGTTCCTGCGATAAAATATACAGTAGTTTATCCTAGATGATGGTGTCATAAGGACATGGATATCCTCTAAGGCTTCATTAAAGTAAAAGAGAGATAGGCCATTTCACATAAATATGAACTGAGGACGCAAGGAGAGAGCAATGTTGGCGAAACCCCGGTCTTAGATAAAGGAATATTTTAATTCGCATGTATTCCGTTGGTCAGTATACGTGCGGTTGTATGTTGCACAAGAGCCTAACGTATAAGTTCGTAACCACCGAATAACAGTACTCATACGTACCACAGCACATTCATTGGTGAATGAATGAAGTCTTAAAACTGACTTGATAAATTTAACCGGAAGGTCACCAGCAAACTGCATTAAGTTTTCCCACTATTCTACTGTATTAGACGACATTCATTCGGGTTTTAAGGTAAAATTTCTCAAGGAAATAAAAGTGTGTACTTTCCGCACAAATGTAAATCAAGAAAAGTCACACGAGGAAAGAAGAGATAAAAATGAAGCAAAAATTTAAAATGTATAATAAGGGAGTTATACAGTTTTAAGGTGATTTAATTTCATATTAGCCATCTGAATATTGCCTAAAAGTATCCATAAATTATAATTTCGCATATGGATCAATGGCGTGATGTCCAGGGCCCATCATATGCGTAGTTTATCACAATAAAGCATTATCTTCAGTAGATCACTTGTACAGTATAAGCATCTAAATCTTCGATCCAAAAATATTAAATCTGCCATTACTGCGATAGTTTGTACATTACGAAATATTGGGTTCCTAAAGAAAACGTTGTATGAATGTAGTCAGCGTTAACTCCAGCGACACATAATCACGCACAACAGACATGACATTTCGATTACACCTGTGAATGAAAGAGCAGGAATACAGAAGTGTACCAGTCTTCTGAGGATAATTAGGGGGGGGGATAATGCTAAGAGATGACCAGCCCAGGCCAGACGTGTACGATTTAACGGCAATGTGTGTCATATAATTTTTAAAAATAACTGTTAGGTTCTTCGCTCTTTCGAAACTAACTTATGAATACATAAAATTTAGAATATACCTGAACAAGGAAACATATAACAAGATAATATCGTCGCTTCACCGGTAAAAGGTTGTAATCCACAAAGCTCTTCCTATCGATTATTGGGCCGATGACCTTCGATGTTAGGCCCCTTAAAACAACAAGCATCCTCTATCGATTATTCTCCTTAAGACTGGTCACGCCTCCCAGCCACATATGGTTATGCAGTCCATCAGAACAAATTTTGTTGTGTTCATTTTCATATGCCCATGTGTAAAGGAAAATTAACCTTACTGTACCGTACTATACGCATGTATGCTTGCATTACGTATTTACGCACTCCTATTGTATAATGCATGTTAGGTTCATTTTCGGTTACTCGTCGGCATAGGAAAACGAACACAACGGACATTGTTCTGATGGACTTCATATCCATATGTGGCTGGGAGGCGTGACCAGTCTTAAGGAGAACAATCGATAGGAAGAGCTTTGTGGATTACAACCTCTTACCGGTGAAGCGACGATATACTTTGAGAAGAAACAGCTGTTATTTTATGTTTTATTTTTCAGTGATTTTCTACATTTTATTTAATTCATAAATTACTTTCGATAGAATTAATAACCTAGCAGTTATAAATTAAATTAATCGAAATTGAAAATAAATAGCTTCCACTCTAACAAATCATAGACGGAGAAAATAATGTGTTTATAACAAATTATGCAGGTTTCCGGTTTAAAATGCTGTTAGATGATTTATTCACACTCGATTATTTGGTGTATTTGATGAGTTAATAAACAATGCTTGACGTATTGATAATGAAGTGTCCGGAAAATAGCTTCCAGCTTTAACGTGGCTAATTAACAAAATCATGTTTTAGAGCTTCTTTTTGTGCCGGGCATTTGATGACGCGTAGTGTTAATTGCAGTCAACGATTCTTGAACAGACAGAAATGGGAAAAGGTTACAGGAAAGTGCAGGTTATCTGTGAAGGAAGTACAAAGCTGAAATAATAATAAGACAGAGAAGTAGAAGAAGGAGGAATTAACCGAATGATGATTATTATTATTATTATTATTATTATTATTATTATTATTATTATTATTATTATTATTATTCCAGAATATTTGACCAAATCATTATTTTTTTTTGAATGAAATGGAAATTATAGTAGCTGACAAAGCCTTACCTCAAATCAAGAAATAAGGGATACTGTGAAGAGAATAGTTATTACTTTCCTGGTATTTCACTCTATCTCTTGTAGTTACTTTAAGTCCTCTCAACAGATGCGTGGTTCCCTAAGGTGGTCTGTCGTGCATGAAAATTCTATAGCCATCTTTCCTGCTTGGGTGGTTCACGTCACCTCAGGTATACTCAAGATCGAACAGGCCAACTTTAAAGTTCGATGATTAGATGTGAATCGGCGAGATGGCCTACTGAAACGTTACTATATTATCATGATAATACATTATCAGGCCCGTCATATTTTGCGCTGTGTGAGTGAACATTGTGCCACACGTTTTGGGTTGTGCCAGGCTCCTATGATCTATTAACAAATACCACCCCGTCATTTGCTGCAATAACTGTATACTTATATGGAAAGATGATCTGGGTTTAGTGAGTCTCTATTCAACTCACGAAATTCCCGTCAGTAAGTCTTATGGTAATTGGTTAGAACCTCTCCCTTTAGCACCTCAGTAATAGCCATGTTTGGCATTATAACATTATTAAGGACAGTTTTAGACAATCGATGGAGAATGGTATCTTACTTGACCACGAGTACATTCAAGACCTATGCTCCTTTGAGGTAAAATCAAACAAGTTGTCTTCCTTAGGGGTACGGTATAAAATTTCCTCGGTCAGTTGACACTGGAACACGGCACTTCACTGTTTCTTAACTAGCACCCAAAGAACCCATTTCAGGAGAGCCAGAACATGTTCCCTCTTTGAGAGAATGTGCTCAGGTATCGTAACACGAGATGGGATATTTTTACAGACTCACAGATACGCACCAGGTCAGTAATTTGGTTCACTCCTACTCGTCCGTTAAATTGTCAACGAGGCAATGAAATCATCAAGGAAACAATATTTCCTCCCAGTATGTCTGGGAGCTATGATCACCTTTTAGTTATTTACATTTCGGAACTTGGAAGTGCTTACCTTAACGGAGAAGCTTATTTCAAAAAAGTAACAAATCCAAAAGTAAAATTTTGCAACAGAGAAGAAGAAACCTCAGAGTGTTAAATTTCAACTGAAAATTCTATTTTGAACTCTTATAATGTTCACGAAGAATGAATGAATTATTAGACAAGGAGCTTCTTTTAAAAAGACTGACATCTTAAAAAATATTCAAGAAAACAGGATAGGTTTGATAATTTTTGGCACTGAAACGTCCATCCGAAAAGGTACTGATTCATTGCAGTCATCAGGAAAATGACTGTATTTAAAAGAATAATTAACAAAATTAAGTTATTTACAGGGAATGCACAGATTAGTAGACTGTTAAATTGTATAATAGATCGTAACAATGGAAATTAAACAAAGTATTCTGTTGCTGATGGTCACGTGCTACACAAATGGCTCCTCACTATTTCCATGGATACATTCTGTTTTGGCCAATTCATACCGTGGTATTTGGTACTTATTGCCAAGTAACGTGATATTCAACGCCCTGCCTGATATGGATTTGAGCTGTTTTGACAATACTTTCATACAGTTCTTTCATATCGTCGCTTCACCGGTAAAAGATTGTAATCCACAAAGCTCTTCCTATCGATTATTCGCCTCAAGACTGGTCACGTCTCCCAGCCACATATGGTTATGCAGTCCATCAGAACAAAATTTTGTCGTGTTCATTTCCCTATGGCCATGTGTAAAGGAAAATTAACCTTACTGTACCGTACTATACGAATGTATGCTTGCGTTACATATTTACGCACTCCTATTGTATAATGCATGTTAGGTTCATTTTCGGTTACTCGTCGGCATTGGAAAACGAACACAACGGACATTGTTCTGATGGGCTGCATATCCATACGTGGCTGGGAGGCGTGACCAGTCTTAAGGAGAATAATCGATAGGAAGAACTTTGTGGATTACAACCTTTCACCGGAGAAGCGACGATATAGTTGATGTGAAACTCTGTCTCTGACTGAGTGTACGTTTGATCTGAAGCAGACTATATGGATGCTGCGCGTGCGATACCTTGTAACCGGAAAAATTAAATTTTACTGTATACACAAAAGTTAAATTCTTCTCATTTTCGTCGTTGTCTATTAATTAACTCCATAAATTTCAATTTGCAATTGTTGGTATTAAATACATATTTTAAAAAATACGTTAGTTAAGAATTTTGTCATGGTGAGATACCTTCCTGAGCTGTGAGTCAAGAGATCCTGCATTGCTTGTTGCCGCAGAGGTAGACTACATTCATTTCTTTAGCTGAACATTCTTGGACAATGACAATGAACACAAAAGAATAATAAGAAAATTGTATTTTGAAGACAAATATCTACTGTGTGTCTTGTATACACTATTAGCAAAGTTAAGTGGGAATGATGTGATTAGTTAGATTCATCTATCTATATAAATAAAATTGTTTCTGTTTGTCTGTCTGTTTGTCTGTTCCACCATCACGTCGAGACGGCTGGATAGATCTCAGCCAAACTTCATACTTAGAGTATACTTATCCCGGGAAAGGTTCCGATATGCATATAATTTTAAAATTCTTGAACAGACGGGGGGTTTATAGGAAAACCAGAATGGTTTTTCCACCATCACGTCGAAACGGCTGGATAGATCTCAACCAAACTTCACATTTAGAGTATACTCATCCCGGGAAAGTTTTCCATATGCATATCATTTTAAAATATTTGAATAGACGGGGGGTTTATAGGAAAATCAGAATGGTTTTTCCACCATCACGTCGAAACGGCTGGATAGATCTCAACCAAACTTCGTATTTAGAGTACGCTCATCCCTGGGAAGGTTTTGATATGCATATCATTTTAAAATCCTTGAATAGACGGGGAGTTTATAGGAAAACCAGAATGTTTTTTCCACCATCACGTCGAAACGGCTAGATAGATCTCAGCCAAACTTCATACTTAGAGTATACTTATCCCGGGAAAGGTTCCGATATGCATATAATTTTAAAATCTTTGAATACATATTGTTTATAGGAAAACCACAGTGGTTTTCCTTCATTTTCTCTTATAATATTGATTTTCTGTAAACTTCGTTTACCGTACGTGAAACGTCTCTTCATTATAAACAACTTTCGTTATGTTCATAATTTACCTTACTCTTCACATGACGGAGAAATTTACAATTTTCTGCTGGTATCATGCTCTGCATTTAGTGACCGACAGACCGACAACGAACCTACAGGTTACCATGGCAACGTCTCTGACTGCATGCCAGTAGGGAAGTAACGTATTGCCATTTTCCTCATCATGCTTTTAAATTCGTGGTTGTTCCTTGGGTAGATGGCAAGAGAGGCGTCAATCGGCTCATCTGCGGGATATTGGCGGAATTTCGTTGGAGGTTATAACCACCCTCGAATAGATTAAGTAATAACACCATTAGTCACTTTCTTATTTGTTTACCTAAGAATCACTGGACCTAAATTTCTCCTCTGTTACCGCTTTATTATATCCATAACTCACACTAGCATAATTTATTGAGGGGCATTTGATTTTCCAATACATTCACTTGGCATTTACATATTTGTCGTTATCCGGCTGTCCTCAGTTATAATCCATTTTCTATTAGTTTCAACATTCTTAACTGTATTATTTTCTTCCTTAATTACGCCGTATGTACGTGAGTGCTAGAAACTATTGGATGCATTTCCATCAAGATTCGTATTTAGAATACACCTGTCCTTGATAGGTTTCAGGGCAAATATTGTTTCTAAATCCCTGAACTGACTGGGGGTTTATACGAAACCGAAACAGTGATTTTGCACTTCCAAAAAATATACACAACCAAACTTTATGGAAAACTACCTACCTTGGTAGAAATTAATTTCTAAACCTTTTTTCTCATGTGCATCATTTCGATACGAGGATTAATAAGGGAGATGTCATTAACGGACCGTTTTTCTGTACAAGTCCCATCGGACTTGACTCACGAGCGGATGCGTGTAAAGCGTATTCCTTACAACTTGAAAACTACTGAAGACATTCGAACCAAAATTTATATTTAGCATCCACCTGTCCAAAGGTAGGTTTTAAACGTAAATAACATTTCATGTTCCGGAATGGACTGGCGGTTTATAGGAACACAAATGGTGATTTTACTCTTCCACAATATATACAGAACAAGACCAACCTGACTGGAAATCGACCAAACCTGATGGAATTCCACCTCTAAACCTTTTTCTTCATGTGCCTTTTTTCGTCAGGAGGATCAATAAGGGAGATATCATGAATGGTCACTTTTGCAGGTTAAGTCCAGCGGACATAGCCCAAAAGGTGTTTTACATGGAGCAGATTCCTTATCTATATAAATCAAATCGTAACGACTGTGTGCCTCTACACTGACTATTTTGGCGAAATTTTCGTACAGCTTTCCGTTTAAGGGGTAATAATAACCATCTCCATAATTTTTGGTTTAGTTTCCTGAAAGTCCTAATTTTTATCCGCCTCGCCCAAAATCCAGATTGCGGCATAATCTGCCAGAAGAAAATGAAGATAATTGAAATTTGACAAAATTATACGTTTTAGCCTGTAACGAATGGAAAAGTCCTATATCATTAAATTTTTCATTTTTTATCCCCGAAGAATATCGAAATATGCAGGCAATTTTAATGATGGTGCAGACCTTCGGAAATTCCTATCACATAACGGATTGCACAATCTCCGTTCAATTTGGAATGATCTACAACCTTGGTCTTATGACATTTTGCCGTATCTGTATCCCTTTTACGTTTGATTTTTCTCTATTAATCGATGTTAAGTCAATTTGGAATTTTCACATGCATAATTCATACTTTCAATTACTTATATGAAATACAGAATCATCAAACTCTTCACGAAAATTGGCCCACCCAGTAGCCATATGTGAGCCAAATGCTACGTATGTAGCTGTCACATTATTATCCGAAAAGTAATGTAATGTGAGAAAATCTTACAAAACCTTTACCCTGTTCCAGGTTTCTAACTCAATCTGACCCAAGAATAGATGACATATCATAGGACCAGCCATTTAGGCCACTAAATCCGGCGTGTCTTATGGTATAATCCTTTGTCGATATGACGTACGTTTAGTAGCAGTTAATCTGTAAATGAAGGTCTTCAATATTGTAAACACGCATATACTTTCGTATGTCGATCTATATATATTCACTGATGTCGATTTGTAGTGATCGAGAAAGGGTTTGGTCTGCTATTGTAATCAGTACTCCCCACACCGACTTTGACTGGCAGTATGAAAGGGTTCCTTCTCCAACTCCTGTGTAACTGTCATTAGTAAGGAAGGTCTACAATTGTAATGAATAGTTCACTTCTCGATTTGACTTGCAGAAGGCAAGTGAGCATGCAGTTTTGTTTAAAACTCCCCTACCCGATTGTGTTTGGCAGTAGGCAAGGGTGCCCGCCATTATAAAGAAATGTCCTCATCTAAAATGTGACTGGCATTAGGCATAGTGGCCTGCTATTTTGATGGAAACTCACCAACTTGGTGTGACTGGCAGTACGCTGGCTGGCAGTAGGAAAAGGGGCCTGTCATTAAAATGATAACTGCACAACTCAATTTCGAGTGATAGGTTAATTGCCTACCATTATAATAGAAACTCCTCAACTGTAATCTGTCTGGAAGTAGGAAAGGGGGGCTGCCATTTTAACGTAAACTCCCCAAATCGATTCTGTCCGCGTTGTAGGCAATGGGGCCTGCAATTATAACGTAAACTTCCCAACTTGATTGTGAATGCCAGTAGGCAAGTGAGCCTGCCGTTATATCACAAATCCGTGACAAACACTTTACATTGGAAACAACGTACGGGGACCTCCCCATGCTCTTTCTGGGATAACGCTAAGAGGCATGCAATTTTAAAACAATCTTATTTACTGCATGTACACTATTTACTTCGATATTCGAATACAATGTAGAATACCGTAGCGAAGCACGGGTACATTCGCTAGTAAGAAATAAATTGTCAATGGGCCCCACCGTTTCAATACAATATATCACGTAAATGATATTACATCAGTCTCGGGACTAGTTTCAGCCACTTACCGGCCATCTTCAGCCAATGAAATATCATTTACTTGATATAATGTATTGAAAAGGAAGACCCTCTTCTCAATTTATTTCCTATTATTGCACTTCAATGTGGAACTAAAATGGAATGTATACCTTATAATTAGTTAGATTTAGATTAAAATAATGCATTAGGTTAAAGCTATTAGCAGCTAGGTACAAAGTCTATTCTTTATTTTCGCGAAAGCTTCTACATATATAATATAATATAATATAATATAATATAATATAATATAATATAATATAATATAATATAATATAATATAATATAATATAATATAATATAATATAATATAATATAATATAATATAATATAATATAATATAATATAATATAATATAATATAATATAATATAATATAATATCAAGTCATAAAAATGCAGCAGGCCCCTGTTCGGATGGTGACGACAACACAAAGCGGAACAAAAGTGTCTTCCAAAAATTTAGTCATGTTTTTCGTATATTGTTTCTCCCAATATACATAACACACCACACTCCAAACTGCTACATATTGGCACAATAAAGTCCACGTCTCTCCACACAATTGACATCAGTAAGTGCATCAGGCTGTGAAACAGTGCCTAGTATACTTGTATGGAATATTCGCACCCCTTCGTGCAGCTGAGTGTGGGAAATGTGATAATTGAGGAAGAAAAGTAATAATTTATATTATAATTTAAATCTGTGCTTACCCGGCGAATTGGCCAAGCGTTTAGGAGAGCGCAGCTGTGACCTCGCATCCTGGAGGTTGTGGGTTCGAATCCCACTGTCGGCATCCCTGAAGAATGTTTTCCGTGGTTTCCCATTTCCGCACCAGGCAAATGCTGGGCCTGTATCTTAATTAAGGCCACGGCCGCTTCCTTCCCATTCCTAGGTCTTTCCCGTCCCATCGTCGGCATAAGGCCTATCTGTGTCTGTGCGACGTAAAGCAATATAGCAAAAGAAATCAGTACATGATAAAGCACAGTATCAGACCCTATTTATCATTATGGAGAAATGTTTATTAGTGATATCAGTCTGCGGGAAAGAACAGTTTTCAGTTCCTATAGGCGTCATCGTTGATATAGTTCTGCTCCTCTTGTCAAGTTGAGAATATTCGTCGGGTAATTTTGGTTTACTCCTTTGGCAGGAAAACGGCCACTAGTCATCGAAATTCAGTTGGAAAGATTTCTCACCCTGAGACATCTCACGTGAGGAACCTAATCTGTGTTAATTTCTACGTTCCTGCTATTATACTGTGTACTTATACTGCATAATAATAGAAAAAACTAAACTGTACGCTAAATATAAACATCGATAAAATTTTCTGTTGAAGCAACAGTGATGTAACATGGTTATGACTTCTTTATCATTCTCTAATAGCGTTATTTTGGCCAGATGTCCTTTTAAGCCATTTTCATTTAGACTAATGACTCCATACTGTCCACATTCGTTACATTCTGTTTTATAATCACAATATTATTTCTGCTTTTGGGAGTTCCTCCATAAAATTCACATTCGTAACTGTACATGCCAGAGATCAGGCACAGTGCGGTGAAAGTTTGTTCTGCGTACAATTTAGAAGATACGGTGAGTCGGTAATTCTTTCAAGAGTCAAATATATGATTCATCAAATTTTGTAAGCGTTTTGCCCTAATTTAGATAGGAATATATTTCTCTGGAATGAACGGCCTACATTATCGTCATATAAATGATACATATTATATCATTTCGTCTTTTATTTGCTGTACACTCATCATTTAGTGTGTAGAATGCACTTCACACGACTCCCATGTCATGTCAAACCAGAACTTATGAAATATAACCTCAACGTTTTCATCCAAAATCCCAATACGTAGCCTATGCTATCCAAAATTCTCTGAAATATTTCGGACTAACATTGACCACCCATTTGCTCTTTTAAGACTATGTTATTCTTGGAGGGATTGTTAAAATCGTTGGAACAAAAAGAACAAAGAACAAAGTCGTCCTTGCTCCCTTAACAGCATATTTTTTTCTAAGTTACTCAAATAATTACGCTAATCATATTGAGATGAATGACAGCGTTCCTCAAACGTTCCTCTTCATTTGAATCTTGGTTCCTATGTTATTATCAAATAGCCACTGGGGTTGTAAATGATCGTCTGTTTCATTGGTTGGCGATAGTTCTTCAACAGCAGATATTTCGTGAAAATCCAACATAAATTTTTCAGCATTACTTTAATTTGATTATATTGAGTGTCATAAGAACTCACACGGAAAAAGGAAATTAAGATAAAACACTAAAAACCATATTTTATACACAGTATCATGGGAGGTAAAAAGTCCAAACTTCTTTTCATAACTGCACATACTACGAGCAAATTTGCTGTTAGAGACAATGTGTTAAAAGGGTCTTTTTGTAGGAGTCGTAATATGAGCGCCAAATTTCAAACTGCGATATCTCGTAACTCCCTGCCATTGGGATAGGAGGCATCACATGATGCACATTCAAGTTAGATTTTGCCTCATTTGATTTGATTTGATTTGATTTGATTTGATTTGATTTGATTTGATTTGATTTGATTTGATTTGATTTGATTTGATTTGATTTGATTTGATTTGATTTGATTTGATTTGATTTGATTTGATTTGATTTGATTTGATTTGATTTGATTTGATTTGATTTGATTTGATTTGATCCGATTCGATTTGATTTGATTTGATTTGATTTGATTTGATTTGATTTGATTTGATTTGATTTGATTTGATTTGATTTGATTTGATTTGATTTGATTTGATTTGATTTGATTTGATTTGATTTGATTTGATTTGATTTGATTTGATTTGATTTGATTTGATTTGATTTGATTTGATTTGATTTGATTTGATTTGATTTGATTTGATTTGATTTGATTTGATTTGATTTGATTTGATTTGATTTGATTTGATTTGATTTGATTTGATTTGACAAAAATACTAATGCTTTACGATGTTCTGTACATTACGAGATTCCTTATGAAGGCGTGTCCATGCCTTCTTAAATTACTTTATTTAAAATCTCTATTTGGAAATTTGGTAGGGAAAGAGATGTTGTATTCGCACCTCCGATATGCCCTTACAAGTTGTTGTATTATGCGAGGCTTAATATGTAAACGTGGAGTTCCCCCCCCCCCACCCACATGGAACATATTTCGTAATATATAAAACGGAAATATTTCTAATAGAATGTTGAGTGGTTTGAGATGGGTAATATGGGTAAATTTCTCACTGTTATCGTTGTTGATTCCGTGCATCCTACGATGACAATTAAGGAAAGAATTAAACTATTCCGTGCCTAATCGAACAATATTGATGGATGTTTTCTGTCCTGGAAAGAGTTTTAACGAATTGTTATTGACTTAACATTGTACTAGAATATTTGCGAACTAGGAAAGGGTTTTGAAATTAAATTCTGAAACTGGATATTTCACAATTTGGTGGATACTAGAGAATGATGGTTTCTCATACATTTCTGATGTTTATCCTCCAACTAGACACATAATTTTACGATCAGATGAGCAAATGATCATTTATCATCACCAAGTAGTAATGAATCCAAATAGTAGCGAATTTTTTCCCTTAATACATGCAATAGAAGGTGCTGAGGAAAAGGTTTGATTACGTAGCTTAAGTTGGTTAGACAATCGTACCGTGTATTCAAGATTGCAGGACCGTGTCCATCGTGGAAGTCAAGAAAGGGCGAGTGGAGTAGGATGTTCTGCCCCACCTCCATCTCAGTGAGCGAATGCGTAACTTAGAGGTAGTTATACACGATAAAGCCCTTCCGGTGCCCGGCCTGTTCGAGTAGCTGGTAGAATTCAAACTCGTTTTTCAGATTGCTCCAAATTATAATAAATAATGCTTCATTTTGAGAGGCCCTTTTGTACGTTTATTGGATCATTAGTGATCCTCTTTTTAAAGCAATAATTCATTACTCCAGGGTCTTGTGAGAACACAAGTAGTTCAAGGGACTTGGGCGCAAATAACCAGCATTACGTATGAAATAAGACCTGTTACTTGACTGCTGTCACTACTCCTTTCAGCATTATCCAATAGTTTTTCCTAGTGCCCGTCCTTCATTATGACACGATTATAAAGAAACCAATACTTAAAAGGAAAGCTTTTCAACATGACGATTTCATACTTTCATAGTTTCTACTTGAATCGTAATGAAACAAGATACATTCCAAAATGGATGCCGAGAGAGTAAAACAATATGCGAGAGAGAAGTGGAAAAATGTGTCTGAAGGAACTCCCATTGTGTCATACGTGTACTACTGACCAGAAAATGTTCCCAGTGTCAATGCCTAAGAAAGGATGAATATATTTTCTCAGCCTATTATACCAATACAGTAACTTCTTCTTTTATCTTACTGTTAATATTCTTCAGCCCCTAGCCGTCCACGTCAGGAAGTAGGTTTCTTCTATCCCTTTGCACGTGGCTTTGTTGGTGGCTCTCCGCAGCCAGTCTCTCCCCGTAACTCTCCTAATCTCATCTTGTCAGCTCAGATGCGGTCTGCGGACCCTCCACCAGGTGGTTCTGGGTTGCATTTGGAGCATTTTTTCGTTCACCGCTCGTAGTTCTGCCTCCGGATTGGCCCACACAGTACCACGTGAGGTTGGCGATGCATCGGACGACTTCTATGACCACGGTACGCCTCAAAATCTCCTCGTCGCACACTCTTTCCCAATATTGATTCCTTAAATGGTTTACTCCATGGTTCCTTGGAAGGTTATTAGGTGCCTATGCTGCTCTGTGTGAGTGTTGACAGCTCAAGACCATACGTGGTGAACGGCAACACATACGACCCGTACGTCTGCCGTTCGAATTTGATCGGAATAGCCGGAATAGTTCGTGACGACGAACCCAATTTTCCCTAAAGCTACCCATGTAAAGTAAATTAGTTTCGTTTTATCTCCTCTGCGTGAATCTTTTTGCTAAGCTTTGTGTTGTGTCCAAGGCAAACATAGTTGTTGAACATTCTGAGGACTTGTGTACGTACATTCGAATGACAACTGGACTTACGTTCTTCATTTTATTTTAATTTTCCACTACAGGTTGAGGAAGATTCCACTCAAGCTGATTCACTTCTCCTCCCGGAACAACGTCTCGAAGATGTCCTCTAAGGCATTTTTGGAGTGATGGTGTTTCCCTGTCACACCTCGCTCAATCAGAAGGATCTCCGTTTCCGTGACGTCCTCGATTTTCATTCGTAGCGTGGCGTTGGCGTAAATATCGTAGATGAGATCGGAGTGTCGAGAACTACCGAAGGCTAGTCCCATGCCTCTACGGAATCGAACGCCTTCTGGCAGTCAACAAAGGGCGAGTGGAGTAGGATCTTCAGCCCCATCTCCATCTCAGTGAGCGAATGTGTAACTTAGAGGTAGTTATACACGATAAAGCCCCTCCGGTGCACGGCCTGTTCGAGTAGCTGGTAGAATTCGAACTCGTTTTTCAGTCGGTCTGTTACGATCCATATTAGCGGCCTGTTCGTGATGGTGAGAAAGCTGATTGGTCGGTAGCTCTCTACATTGGAGCAATCTACCCTCTTGTACGGTACGGTTACCTCGGAATATCTCTATATGAGAGGAATATGTTGCTCCTATAGGTACTCGTTTATTGCTTCGAACGGGGGCGAATCAGTGGCTCTACTTCCACCTTCGGCATCTCATTTTTTTTCCTCCACTTGGAGATTTCCATTTCTTCATTTTCATAGTTTCTCGCAGTTCACTGCAGTTGCCATCTGAAATCCCCTCAGATCCTGCGTCCGGAATTAGCGGTCTACTATCTGCCATCTTCTGGACGTACATGCTGTAGGGCTTTCAGTATAAGTCCTGGAGGATGCTGGTGATGCCTTTCTTATCTCTCACGATTCCTCTGCAGTCATTTCTTGATTTTGCATATTTGCACCCTTCCACAAGATTTCAGGGTAGAGTACTCGCATGCTGATGCTTTCCTCCATTTGTTTCTGGACCAGTTTAGTGTTATGGCGTCCTTTGACATTTCTATCCTCCCTCTGAATGGTCTTGCTTAGTTCTAGGTAATTACTGAAGTTTCTGTCTGTCCGACGTCTCTCTTACTTGAATACCTTGGTGTTGGCACTTATTTTATTGTTATTCGAGTTGGTATAATTTCTTTCCGGCCAGTTGGAAGATGCTGGTAAAACATTTCCCTCAGTTCATTTATCTCCATTTGTTAGAACTGCTGTTGCATTCGGATAGTCTCTTGATACTCAACTTGTTATTGTAGTCACGCACTGTTCGGATGATAGTCTTTATTCCCATATTTCATCTGTCAAGCCGGAATTTGATGCGCCCGCACAATACGACGATCACTTTCTTTGAAAAATTGGTTCAGAACGGCCACGTCAGTTCAGATCTCCCTGTGACGTGTAAGAATGTAATCGATCTCGTGTATGATTAGGTTGTTTCTTCCGCGGTGTCTTGTTGAAGAGTGTATTATTGTAGCACCGTCTCTCTGTCGAAAAAGTCTAGACGAACTTGGCCTTCTCTTTCTTTACGCCCGGGTCAAAAGGTCAGTGCTAGTTTTCTTGCGACCTTCACCTTACAAGTTCCTGCTAGCCTGGCGGGTCACTAACAGCAGTGTAGGAGTGGAGGAGCCATACCGTTCTTACAAATCTGCATCCTGCTCTCTGAGCTAGCCCTAGACGATTTTACTGTTTTCATTCCATGACCAGTACCGATGGTGCCACTGTCCATCACCAGGCCTGTATGACTACTCCCATAACCTGAGAAACAGACGCCTTTGGTAGCAGCAACTAACCTCGCTTACAGATGCTACCTGATAGATTTCAGTGAGAATTTCCTCCATCGATGGGCTATCTGCTAGAAGCTGCAGGCTCCCTTAGAATGTCAGTCTGTTTCTGCCGCCTAACGCTCGACGTTAAGTCACTGGCTGTACGCGCTACTCCATCCCATCAACATTCCCGTAGCAGGAGGAGCCTGATCAGAATGAACAACGGTTTCTTGTCTAACAATTGAAGTTTTCGAATTCCAACAGGATGAGCTATCAGCAGTAGAAAATAAACGATTTTTATTTTATCTCCTATACATTTTATGATGCAATGATTCAACTCAAAACGAATGGCCTCTGTGAGATTTTCGGCATTGATCGAGATACTAACTAAACATAACATCTTTGCATTTTTCGCTGGGAAACAGAAGAGTGTGGGGTTACAAATGATTACATCCTAGAATGACTACGATCTATGTAATGAAGATCACTTAAAATACATTGCAAAATATTCTCAACTGATCAACAAGAGGAAGGGTTACTAAATACAGGGCAATTCAAAATGATGCACCCGATTTCCTAAATTTATTCTGTGAAATCTAATAAGCATATCGTAATGTGAGACATGTGCTAAGAACGGAAAATTCTCAAAGTTTTTTATGTCATATCACATATCACAAGTGAGCACCTCGCGTAACACGACGTACATCAAGCCGATAGTCTATCTCCTGCCAAACCTTGTGTAGTGTGTCGCGGCCAATCTCTGCGATGGCTGCTGTGATGCGGGCACGAAGGTCGTCCAATGTTATTGGAAGAGGTGGTACGTAAACATGATCCTTTACGAAACTCCATAAGATGAAATCACATTGGGTTAAGTCGGGGTAGCGCAGTGGCCAACGCATGAGAGTTCGATCCTCCTGAGGTGCGCGACCTGTCCATCGTTGTGGCAATGTCACGTTGGGATGGCTCCGACTGTTGGCATGGTAATGCGGAGGGGCACCATCCAGTTGAAGAATGAAATCTGCACTATACTCTTCGAGCTATGGCAGGAGCCATTGTTGCAGCATATCAAGAAAAGCATTTCGTGTCACAGTAGGTTCAATGAAGAGAAAGGGTCCATAAATCTTCTCATGGAAAATGGCAAAAAAAATCATTCACCTTGGGAGAATCGCGTTGGTGTTCCACAACTTGATGGGGATTAGAAGTTCCCCAGATACTTATGTTGTGTCTATTCACAGTCAACTGAAAGGTGAAAAGTTGCTTCATCACTGAAAATTACCCTTTCGCAGAACCCATCCTCTTCCACTAATGCGAGAAAATCAGCACAGAAGGACGCTCGAGCAGCATAATCAATGTCTTTTAAGGCCTGCATCAGTTGCAAGCGGTAGGGTTTCATTCGTAAACGTTTCCGCAGAATGCGCCAAACAGTTGCCTGTGGAAGTTCAACTTGCCTCGCTGCCCGGTAGGTGGACTTCTGCGGACTCCGCACGAAACTGGCACGAACACGTTCCACTGTCTCTTCCCCGGTTAAAGGACGGCCAGTCGACTTTCGCTTACTGATGCAGCCCGTATCTCTGAACTGTGCATACCACGCACAAATGGCTTTTGCAGTAGGTGGGTCTCTCCCATACCTGGTACGGAAATGCTGTTGAACACTAATCACAGACTTGGTAATCAAGCACACAGAACGACTTCTGCTCTCCAGCCGGAGCGATTTCTTTACTCACTTCCTGTGCACTCGTAACGGCTGGAAATGAAACCACGTGGGATAAAATCTAAACTCAACTAAACTTTGAGAGTTCGCCTGTATTTTCGCTTATCTCACAGTATATGTTCATTAGATTTCATAGAATAAATTTATGAAATCGGGTCCATCATTTTGAATTGCCCTATATCTCCCATTTTATCATATATTCCTGCTTGATTCAGATAGCAGTTGAAATGAGAGTTTCTATTTCGGGATCAAGGTCGGTAGAAATCCAGTCCTGTCAGTAACGATATTATGTTTTTCGCCACTTTTAAAGGATGTGTTGAGATTTATCAGGACATTTTTTCTATTAAATTATTGTGATAACGGACTCCTCGTTATTTCTTTCCTGTAGAACTAAAATAATATACTGAGAAAAATAATGAGGTATTAACATAGATACAATGCGACACTTTTGGACAAGTGTGAACCTTCACTAAACCCAATAGTGATGCAGATTCACAAACACTGCTGCACAGTAATATCATGATAAGCCGAAGGGAACAGAATTGTATTAACCAGTCTTTCGCTGCCCCATTAATAAGTTTGACAGTTATTGGAACGCAACTTCTCTAAAAAGATAAAGAGGAAATTCTACGTAGGCACATCAGAAGTAGTTATGATAGGGGACATACTGAATGTCAACTGTGACTGGAATATTCAAACTCCCGCTAACGCACCAGATGTTCTAAACTCTCACAGATATTCTAAACCGATATCAAATCAAAATCTCTTCATTTGCAAATGAGGTGTCTACCTCGGTGGCAAATGGTACACTAAAATACATTATTGTCAAACACTAAATATTAAATTAACAAGAGAAGACAATTTTCTTGTAATACAATATTATACAATTTACGCGAACAATTTTTTCTATTAAACAGTTCATCCTTAATAAATTTATATTGTTTACAAAATTATACTTATAATATCTCCTGTACTACTTACAAATATAGTCAACTGATATACAGTATGTTGAATTACTTCAAATGACACTGTACAACTGGTATAAGATTAAAATTTACATTGCATTTATTTACTTTTTTTCCTTTACCCATTCTGGAACCAACGTAGCATAATGACCTGCTGCGTCTTAACCAGAGCCCCTTTTGCCACCACTTTTCAGAGTTCCTGAAGGGCCTTCACTGCTACAGTAGCGGTCCCAGGGCCCTCGAAGTCCCCACTGTACTTCACCCCTACAGGCAGTCCCCTACTTTGGCTGTCCTAACTCCTTAGACTAGGGAATGGAATTAATTTATTCACACATATTTTTTATTTACATTAACCTGCACTGGTCGAATGCCCTCTAACATCTCATTTATTTTCTCTGTTGCTGTTTATTATCTTCATGAATATCTGTACAGATTTAGGAAAATGATCAAACACTACTCCTGGAAAACTGTTCCACTCCTTCACACCCTTCCCAATGAATGAAAATTTACCCCAATCGCTTCTGCTAAAATTCCTCCTAAATTTATATTTGTGGTCTGTCCTGCCAAAATAATTATTTTCCAACTGAAGCCTCTCACGGATATCTCCCCATGCTGCTTCTCCTGTATAGCCTCTATATAATCCTGTAAGTCTAGTTTTCTCCCTTCTCTTACTTAAAGTTTCCCACCCTAGTTCCTTTAACATTTCTGAATACACTACTTTTTCTCCTGAAATCCCCTGTTACAAAACTTGCTGCATTCCTCTGCACACTATCTATTTCTTTTATTAGGTATTCTTGGTGAGGATCTCAAACACTGTTTACATATTCCAATTATGGAAGAACCATACTTAACTAAAGTTTTCTTTTAATTCTTTGTGGCATCCTTTAAATAGCCTCATTATGACATGTAACGATTTGTATGCTTTCCCAACAATGTCATAAACATGACCGTTCCAGTGCAAATTATTTTCAAATCTCACACCTAAGTATTTGCACTTGCCATCTTTTGGGATAACTACCTCATCCAAAGTACATTCAAATTCAGTTTAGAAGCTCCTGTTTGTAAATGTTGTAACAGTTGATTTGCCTCCATTAACCATCATATTATTCTCTTCAACCCATTGTTGGATACTCTCAAGGTCCCTTTGTAATTCTGAACAGTCCTCAATGGTATTTATTTCTCTATAAACAATTATATCATCTGCATACAATCTTATTTTTGATGCTATATTATTCCCTAGATCATTTACGTATATTAAGGAAGGTAACGAACCGATTATACTACCCTGTGCAAATCTCTCCCAAACTTTCCCTTCCTGCGATACGTTATTTCCTACTTTGACTTTCTGAACCCTTGAATTTAGAAATGTTCTTACCCAACGTGTAACAGTGAAACCTCGGAATGCGAGTACCTTGGTGTGCGAGTGTTTCGCAAGACGTGCAAACACTTTAAAATAAATTGTAACTTGGTAAGCGAGTGAGGTTCCGCAATACGAGCGTCACGTGTGCATACGTTTTCCCCTCCCCTGTTCTTTTGTTGAATGGATGAACGAGGTCTTTGGTCCTGTAGTGAAGACATACCTTTCAGAAAAAAATCTGCCGCTGAAAGTCTTGCTGATTATGGACAATGCTCTTGCTCATTCCCCAGTCCTTGAGGCTTTGAGGACGACTTATTGGAGGAATTCATGTTCGTTAAGGTAAAGTTCCTTCCTCCCAACACTACTCCACTACTCCAACCCATGGATCAGCAAGTCACTTCAAGAAACTACAGAACAAAGCACTATTTCAGCGATGCTTCGAAGTGACCGAAGGAACAAACCTTACCCTCCTAGAGTTTGGGAGATGCCTCTCCCC
This sequence comes from Anabrus simplex, assembly GCF_040414725.1. Lineage (NCBI taxonomy): Eukaryota > Metazoa > Arthropoda > Insecta > Orthoptera > Tettigoniidae > Anabrus > Anabrus simplex. Next base: position 443,479,024 of record NC_090266.1, on the reverse strand, counting down.
AACGTGAACTGCCTGAAGATCATCGGTAAAATCTGAGATGGAGTCACTAAGAGAACTCTCACTTTAGATTGGGGAAAGCTGTGGCCTGACTGTGTTCTTGAACGTGAACTTGAGGGGATTTTTGGTGACAATGAGCCGCCGATTGTCGATGAAATTGTGTCCTTAGGGAAGACTATGGAGCTGGAGGTGAATGACGCGGATATTCAAGAGCTGGTGGAAGAAGATAGCCAGGAACTGGCCACCAACGAACTGATCGACCTGCATCGCGAACAGGAGGAGATTATGGAGGTGATCTCATCCCGAGAAGAGGAGAAGTCAATGGAATCTCTCACTTCAACTGAGATTCGGGAGAAGTGTTAAATGTGGGGAAAACGGTGCAAAATTTTGTGGAAAAACACCACCCGAATAAGGCTGTAGCAGTACGAGCGATGAATGAGTTCATTGACAATGCAATGTCACATTTCTTGGTAAAATACTCAATAAGAGGCAAAAGCAACCGTCATTGGACAGGTTCCTCGTTAAAGTTGCACGAAAAGGAAACAATTCCAGTGAGCCAACAGATAGCAGTGATTCCGTTAGTGAAATTCGTGCTACACAGTAACTCCTCTCATGTAAATCTCTCGTCTCCCTCACATCAACAATGATTCTATTGTAAGGAAAAGTGCACTTTAATTTGTTTTACGTTATGTTTCGTTTTAGAAATGGTATGTGAATGAATATTTTTGTGTTGTGGACGAATCATCCGCATTTCAATTGTTTCTTCCGGGAAAACTTGCTTTGAAATACGAGCGCTTTGGATTGCAAGCATGTTGCCAGAACGAATTATACTCGCAATCCAAGGTTCCACTATGCGGTTTGAAAAGAGAGGCCATGAGAATTAAATATCAATCCCAAATATGCCCTCTTATTACATTTCTTAGAACAATTTAATGAATTAATTTCCAGAAGAGTAATGGGTCAGGTTCTTGAATCTTCGTAAATATAGTTGATTTATTTTTGAGAAAACATATTTCTGATCGTTTATGGCGCTTTTCCTTTCGAATGTTTGACCAAATTTCTCTTATAAAACTAAATACTAAATACCAAAACTGTATAATTGTAAAGCACTTTGGTGGGTACCTACACCGATAGTTGTGCTTCGGGTGGAATTCAGAACTTAAATATACTTCGGATTATAAAATAGATCAATCCGGTGTGTCAGATGAGTATGATAAACCCATTTACGCCCGGAGCACTCTATGGAAATCAATAATTTTCTGCAATGCTCCTTAGTGTATTGCAAAGTAGTCAACCTTCGTCAGTAACTCGACTGCGCATACAAATCTTGGCTAGAAATTTTTGGTGTCGTTAGTACCAAATGAATTCACTCTCGACATTCAGATACAAATATTTCTGAGAAGGCATTGGTTAGTGTGATGATACACTCCAGGAGAATATCAGTAGCCATGTTGATAAACACGATTATATCCGAAAATTATTCCTAATAAGAATAATAATGTTATTTGCTTTACGTCCCATTAACTACCCTTTTACGGTTTTCGGAGACGCCGAGGTGCCGGAATTTAGTCCCGCAGGAGTTCTTTTACGTGCCAGTAAATCTACCGACACGAGGCTGACGTATTTGAGCACCTTCAAATACCACCGGCCTGAGTCAGGATCGAACCTGCCAAGTTGGGGTCAGAAGGCCAGCGCCATAACCGTCTAAGCCACTCAGCCCGGCAAAATTATTCCTAAGACACGCTATAAATAGTAATCGTTGCACTAATAATAATGATACATCAATGCACCTAAACGTCATTGTCCAGATCTAATGTGCTAACAGAGCAGAATTATTGCGGAAGGTTAAAATATCAGAAGAGAGAGAGAGAGAGAGAAATGCCCAGAAAAATTCTAAAACCAAAAGTAATTGATGGAGACTGGAGACTCAGACCTAAAGAAAAGAATTGTAAGATCTTCGAATTCTTCTGGAAAATGAATTTTAGAGCCGAAATCATTTCGGATAGGATCTGGCTAAGATGGGAAAGAAATAAGAAGATATAGCGGACAGGGATTCATTCAGACAACTAGTCAAGGTGTTCAGAGGTTTCTAGGAGAAATGGAAGGAGTTGTTGATGAAAAGAATTATTCTACACAGGAAAAGGAAGTAGAAGCGTTGAAAATATACTGGCATAGAGCAAAGGTAGAAAAGTGAAAAATAATGTGAAGACTGCACAGTGTGGTCCATAGATGACTATAACGAAATCTGATAATAATAATAATAATAATAATAATAATAATAATAATAATAATAATAGTAAAAAAATTCTCAAGTATATCGACAGCAAGGAATGTATTAGTTTCCAAACAAGTTAATTAGGGTAAAATTGTAGCTTACTGCTACAAACTAGTATTTCTTTTACGTAGAGTAAGTGAAACTCCTGAAATCCACAAATGACTAAGCCACGGATTTCTTTTACATGTCAACTTTTTGCTGGCCTCATTTTAGACCTTTGAGTTGTAATACAGGTATTTCTAGTTTTTGTGAACAAGAAGCCGGTTTTATTATTCAATAACATTTACATCATTGAGTCAAATTTTATCAAGTATTGTAAAAAAGCTTATTTTTGCTCATATTAAGAATTTAGCCATCCTTTAATAATTATCCTTACGTTTTGTGCCAATAATACCCACTACGTTCCTATATGAGTTTTATTTTCTTCCCTTACGAATAACTTACGGTTAGATTACAATTAAAGTAACATGCTTGAAGACCAGTAAGTAACCAAATGAAATACAGCAAAAAGGATATTTGAAATAAGGCCAGTTTCGGCTCACAAACGCCCCCTTCTCAATCCCAGAACATTTCCTGTTTTGAGCTTCTGTTGTCAGGTGGTGATCCTGAACTGTCAGTGACTTTTACAAATCTGTGAAATATTGAAATGAGCAGGGGACAAGCGATGAGCATTATCTTCTTCTTCATCCCTTTCTCTCTCTCTCTGTGAGTTTTTTGTCATTCTCTACAGTGAAGTGTGAATTCAGTTCAACATTTTTTCTTATTCTACAGGAAAAATGAGGTAAATTTATTCCATTTTTCATAGGGTTCGCTGTTGCCAATAACAAGGAGTTAATATTCACGTAGAAATGTAGAATGATGAATAAAATTGTCTCTCCTAAGCAATTTCTGGTTAGTATTTGATTTCTTTCCAGTAATATATCCAAGTCCTTTTGTCATATTTTGTCATTTTTAGGGCATAAGTGAACCCAGATTTCCGAGTTTTCATGACAAAGACATCTGAGCATTAGTCGTCACCATTTTACAGTTAACACGATTATGAAATACTTCCGATTATGAACGATATCACAACGTTTTTACGAGTATGATAACTATGACCGAATGATTTCTGAATTAACTTATTATGCTGAAGTAGCTGATGGATATTCCGGGATGGAATTACTAAACCGCAATTCCCAAACCGTCTCATGACATGATTTGTAAACTGCATATCTCTGAAAGTAGGCACATTTCTAAATGTTGTTATAATGTTAAATGTTTCTAATTTTTTTGGTATTTTGATTTACGTCCCACCGACACAGATAGGTCTTATGGCGACGATGGGACAGTAAAAGCCTAGGAATGGGAAGGAAGCGGCCATGGCCTTTATTAAGGTACAGCCCCAGCATTCGCCCTGTGTGAAAATGGGAAACGACGGGAAACCATCTTCAGGGCGGCCGACAGTGGGATTCGAACCCACTATCTCCCGGATGCGAGCTCACAGCTGCAAGACTCCAACCGTACGGCCAACTCGCCCGGTCTAAATTAATTTATTCGGAATAAGAAAAACAGTATTATCCTATAATGAATACCGGTAATTACATTAACAAAGGAATCTAATGGGGGGTTTAAGTCTAAGTCTTCATCCAAGGAAATAATTTGTAATGATATACACAGCTAAATTACATTTTGTTTTAACTCAATAACGCTCTGAAATACTTTTGCGAAGTTCTGTGACCCAAGGGTACTATTTCTATTAATCTTTTAAGCGATGAAATAGAATATTGGATTTCCGCATTATCCATAGTCTCATATACGACTGTATCCAGTGCGTTTTGGGTAACAAGAAATAACAATTTCCAATGGCAACAATTGAAGTGGCCCTAAACATCTGCCTCAACGACCCTCAGACCCCTGGAGATATTATTAATATGAGAGTGAAGGCTTACTTATTGGTGCTCCTACGATGATGCATTGTTTATCAACCACAACTCCGCTAATGAAGTTCTAAATAATTCGCGGAGTCCTGGGAGCTAATGACTGTTACCCCGTCGCGACGTTGTAGATCTACCTGCCTACTTGCTCGCCGCCTGCCCGTGGAAACTTACCTTCTGCTTTAATTATACGGGAGCTCGTGTGATGAGTTTTGATCAAAATTACCTCCTTAACCACGACGCTTTATGCAATTAAGGTTTACCAACTAGAATGGCAAAGAGGTAGAGGGAAAGTCTAAATTGTGTTAAGGTGAAGATTCCAAGAAGGAAAATATATATTTCCAGTCCCTAGTTCAATCCTTACGTCCTACGCTACATTCTTCAATCACCTATCTCTCTTCTCCCTCACGCGCAGCTATCGATGGAAATTATCCACTGTGATTCGAAACTCTTCAGTGATCCACTACGTTCCTTTAGTAGGATTATTAGGCCTATGGGTTAATTATTCGAGCGTATTGTCCGGCTCCATGTCTAAATGGTTAGCGTGCTGGCCTTCGGTCACAGGGGTCCCGGGTTCGATTACCGGCAGGATCAGGGATTTAAACCATAATTGGTTAATTTCCCTGGCTTGGGGAGTGGGTGTATGTGCCGTCTTCATCATCATTTCATCTTCATCACGACGCGAAGGTTGCCTACGGGCGTTAAATCAAAAGACTTGCACCAGGCTTCTTCGGAAGCCACACAAACACGCCATTCGAACGTATTGAAATAATTATTTAATTGTTGTGATGAATGAGAAATAGAGTGAATCACCTTACCAACGGATACCCCTGAATGAAGAAATAACTGTTCACTCACTGTATTCCAGTGTCCTACCGTAGGTGAACGGATTGGCAGAGTGTATTAGGCTACTGATCTCCACCCTAGAACATAACCCTCTTAAAATATTTAACGAGTTCCTTGAGATAATGAGCTATGATTAATGCCCTTATATAATATGATATTAAAATAATAGTAATCTATAGCACAGCTCAATATACTGGAAACAATAGTGTTTAGGCTCTAGAAATGATGAAGTTGCTTGAGAATTAATATTTGATAGCGTTGTAGTTACAATGTTAACCATAATAGTAGATTCCGTGTGCCGTTTAATCTACTGTAATTCGTAGAGGTAAGGCATAGGAAATATTTTAGTTGTGTGTGAATCTGTATATGATAGTGTTGTATTTACAAAGTTACGATGAGAGTAAGTCACTCTACCACTCATACTAGTGTAGATCGTATTGTTAAGGTACTGAGAATATTTAAGTTACCGGTGTATTATATCTGATGATGTCGATTTTTCGATGTTAAGTTGCTGGTAAGTCATTGTACCACTTAATTCTAATGTAAATTTCAGTTTTGACGTATTGGAAATGTTAAATTACCTGTGAATTTCTGTTCAATTGCCTTGTAACTTGGATTGTATTAGACTACTTGTAAAGGAATATTTTGTAAATATTGAGTGAATTTCTGTGTGACTGTGTTGTAATTGCGTTACGCTACATACAAGGGAATATTTTAAGTTATTTTATGCAAATTCATGCTCATTTCTATCCCATCGCTTTTAATTATTACGTTACACTATTCCTATGTCATTTTGTTTTGTTTTTTTGTTTTTAATGCACCTACATCTTTTTGATTTCTTATTTTTTCCTGAATATTCTTCTTCTTCTCCACGTCCATTACCTTTTTCAGATTATCTCTGAGTAGGGTCGTGTACCAAAGCTCCCCAACTTACTCGATTTTTCCACCACTCATCTTCCAGTATTTCATTGCTATCGACTCCTCTATTTGCAATAGAGTGTACAACAGAGCTCCTCCATCTCATTCTAGACCGTCCTCTAGGCCTCTTTGCAGAGTCTGTATCCATGAAAGTTCTCTTTGGTATTCAGTCTCCTGGCACTCTCATCATATGTCTAAACCATTTTAGCTTTGCTACATCAGCCTCTCCTTGAAGTTTACACACTCCACGCTTCTCCTTATTTCCTCATTTCGTATTCTATCTCGTCTTGTCCTTCCCTGTATGCTCCTCAAGAACCTCATTTCAGCTGCTTGCATCTTACTTTGGTTCCGCTTGGTTAACGTCCAGTCTGCTGAAGCATAGGTCAGTATAGGTTTATAATAGGACGAGTATGAATCCTTGTTGCACTTCATTGGCATCTTCTTTTTTTCATACAATGTCTCCCAACACTGGTAGAAACTTGCAGACTGCGGAATTCTTAAATCGATTTCTCCATCCAAATTTCCATCTTGTGACATCATGCTGCCGAAATATTTAAAGTTTTTCACTACTTCAGGAGGTTCATTTCCTATTTTCATCACTCGCCTGGATTTCTGTTGCCTCTATTCATGAACAAATTCTTGGTTTTCGCAGTACTAATCTTCATTCCAAAACTTTTACCTCCTCATTCCATAAATCAACTTGTGTCTGCACTTTCTTCTTCATTATCTCCCTAAATCGCAATGTCATCAGCAAAGAACATAGATTTTACTTGCTTGACCATAATCTTCTCTTTGATATTATGCAGAATTCTATCCTTGATGATAATGAAGAGTAAGGAAGACTTCCCCGTCTAAAGCCTGTCTCAACATTGAACTATTCAGTTTGACCCTCTTTGGTTCTAACACACCCTTCGCAATTTTGATACATTGCTATTACCATCTGCATTATTTCATTCCCAGTCAGTGTCTCTGTCAATATTTTCCATGCCAAATTACCTGGGGCACTGTCATATGCCTTTTCAATATTTAGAAACGTTACTAGGCCTACCATGTCCTTTCGATATTCCCAATACCTTTCCATCATTTGACGCAATGTAAATATTGGGTCAAATTTGGACCTGCCTCTTTTGAATCCATACTGGTGTTCTTCCAATTTTCCCTCTACTCTGTCACTTATTCGTTTATCTAAGATTCTTTCTAGTATCATAGCTGTATGAGGTATCAGTGTCACTCCTCTGTAATTTTCACATTGCTTCCTGTCCCCTTTCTTGAATATTGATATAATGACTCCTTTAGTCCACTCTCTTGCAACAGTCTTTTCTCTCCATATCACTCTGAAGAGAGTATACAACCACGGTAGACCAATTGCTCCTGCTGCTATTATCATTTCTATGGTGACCTCGTCAATTCCAGCTGCCTTGCCTCGTTTCATGCTTTTGGTGGCCGACTCAATCTCTGTCGTGGACACCTCCTTTCCATCTTCCATCTGCACTAAATCTGGTTCTTCGATTTCTCCAAGTACCGAGGTATTTTGCACGTTGAAAAGCTGTTCAAAATATTTTCCCCACCTCTGCAATATACTCTACTTCTGTGCCATCACTTACTACTGTTCATTTTTAATTAATTTAGCACCTTCATCTGAGCCTTTCTTCTTTTTTTACCAACTGGAATCCGATCTTTTTAATTCCGGTTGTATATTGTAATTTTCATGTTTGTCTGTGTTTGTCCTGTATATGGCCTTCCAGATATCCAAGGTATTCCTCTAGATCCGTATCTGTATTTCCTGTTTATGGAGTATACCCTTGAATTATATCTGTACACCAGTTTAATGTCTCAATCTGACCTTAATCAACCTGTCTTTGATGTTTTCCACCAATTTTAGGTATTCCTTTAGGTCTTTTCTAATTATGAGACCTACACCATATTTGGCTTCTCTTCTTCCACTATAGTATGAGGTGTATCCTTTCTTTAGTTTCCTCTCACTTTGTCCTTTCCATTTGGTCTCACTGATTCCCAGCAGTATTATATCTCTTCAATCATAAGATCTACAATTTCTTCCACTTTCCCTGTTAGTGTCACTACATTGATGGTCGCTATCTATATATATTTGGTTGCTGGTCGCCCATTTCTCACATTTATCCCAGCATCAGAAGAAATGCACGCCGGTTGTAGGCCGCTACTAACATGGAGAACAGACGCCTTTCCTACCTGCTCCTCAGAAGTACAGACGCTACAGTTGATATGGGGTTTCAGTGGCATTTCCTCCACTGACGATTTTTGGTTAAAACAGAAACTCTGTTCGATATTTCATGACTATTGTTACAGGAAGATATTAGGCTAACCTTTCCTTCAAGCATTACCAAATAAACAATTGGGTTAGCTGTTATGATGTTCAGTCCTCATCCCCGTAAAATAGGGTTTTGCACGTAAACATAAATTAGAGCATTGCTTTCTGTGATTTCCGTTTGTGACTTTTGTACTGCTAGAACATTGCAGACAAGGCCTCTAGTTGGTTATACATCGACTGCTTGTTTTTATTTGCTGCATTGTGGTTGATTTATTGTTGTTGTAATCTGGGTGTCCTCAAATGAGCACTCGGGTATTTTCAAGCATTGTTGACTACTTGCTCATGCTGAGTTTGTGAGCTGCTTATCACTTAGTTTATCACTCTGTACACTGTGTGAGGTCCTTTTGACTCCTGGAATGTAGTACGATGAATTTTATATTCTGTATTTTGCATCTTCTACGAAAACAGGTGGTGAAAGAGAAAAGTTTGCTCCAATTATTCCAGCTGGTTGCATCGGTAAATCAATAAAATAGTACCTCTTTACAGAGGAGAAAGCAGACTGGAGAAAATAAAATATACAGTATACGAAACTGCTGGGTAAGATACAATACCGGGGCCGATAACGTAGATGTTAGGCCCCTTTAAAAAACAAACATCATCATCATCATCATCAACAAGATAAAATACCGAGGGTGAAATTCGAGAGAATGAACAAGACACTTCAATCGCTGTCACGGAAACAAATCGCAAAAAGTAATTGTCATGAAGAGACAGTTGAACAGATTGTAAGGGAAGCGGTTCAATACCATGTAAAGGAACATTCCAGATTTTACTCTCAGCACTCAAAAACTAAGGGGTTTTGAAGGGTTTCTTACTTTTACTGGCTGCCACATATTACGTTCAGACAAGTGTATTGGTCGAAAGAAGAATTAAATATAGAAAGTGTGAAGTAAGCCATACCATGGAATAATTATCTTAATTTGAAGGGACTAATTAATTTTTGCAATAATGATCGTCAATAAAATAAAGAGTGACAATGACTACAAGATACGATCTCTGATCGAGATGATGAACGCAGCTTTCGAACAGTCCGCAGTGTTTGAAGGATGTCTAGGGATGGATGAAATGATACTAAAATACGATGAACATAATAAATTGAGAAAGATCGTCACGGGCAAGTCAATTAAATTTTGGTGCAATTTATGGGCCCTCTGTAGATGTAGTGTTTACTGTTTCAATTTCAATACATATTACGGAAATAATCAGAGCTAGGGTGAAAGAAAGGATATGTTATAATGATCACGTGTTGTTCTGAACACCATAGACTGTGTGGACAGTCCTAGGAGTCACATAGTGTATTTTAACGATGTTTTCACTAACAGAGGCTTCCTGATTCAGCTCTGATCCCTAGGATATATAGCAAAAGATAATGAAATGGGGAATCGAACAGATGACTGTCCCTTGAAAATGATTAAGTAGTAGAGAAAAAACCTAGAACATATTGTCAAAACTGTAATGTGACCCCCTGCATACAAACTTTTGATGTGTACCACAAGAAGTTAGAGTTGAATTACTTTTGTTATGGAGAATTGATATCTTTAACACCCAGAGTCATCATACGGGGACGGGTTCTTTGACACTTAACCTCGATGTTTCCTAATAGATGATGTATCTTAACACTTTACAAAGGTCTTCTGTAAAATTATCTATTGAAAAAAAAATAATAATTTGGGCGGTAAAGGGATAATCTCACCAACATTGTCTATGTGCTTCAGTATGATTCCTCAAAAGTGAAATGTAACTTATCCCTCAAAATTATCTGTTATAATTACAGATACAGCTACTAAAATACCGAAATTTAAAAGACAGATTTTATACTCAGAGTGCAGAAGTTGCCTAGGCCTGGTGGTCAGTTTCTCCTTAGATCATAATCAAATAGAAACAATATTGATGCAACTCAGTAATCAGCTTCCTATATATACTGAATTAATTTCGGAAAATATGGAATAATTATGACTGTGTGCCGTCTTATCCATTTCTAGTTGAGCTGGTGACATCGACGTTTGGACCTTTAAAACGTAAATCATCATCACCATCATATTCATCAAACATTCGCGGTTTAATGCAGTATACTTTTCAATATACAGTAAAATTCTCACTTCTCTTCATGTGGTCAAGAACTAATATATTACTTTAACTGACTTGTCTCAGTATCATCCTTGGCTTTGATAATATGAAAGTGCCTGCGGTATGGGCCGTGTTGGTAACACCATTCCGTTAGGAGCGAGTTCTCGTAATGAATGGTGTTACAAAAGTCACTCATATGATAAGTTGACATGTGCGCTTTAGTGATCTTGACAGATTAATGAGTAATAGCACCTTCCGGCTAACTGAAGAAGGGTACGGTAAACTACCTCACTCACCGTATCACTAGTACGTTTCTTCCGTGACAGCTGATTGTGGATCTGTTGTGGATCAAAAACTCTTTCGGGCTGACGATTCAACAGGTACATACACACGTTAGCTGATAAAATTTTGGGACGCTTTGAAGGGGATTTCACAGAATATTTCAGATAGAAGCTCAAATAAAGGGTTTTAGGAGAGATGTGATCGACTTCTCTCTGGTGTAGAAATGCTTGAAATGTAGTTCGGAAGTTGAGTTTCAAGAGAAAGAAAAACCTGAATTCCAGAAAACTCTCCTTAAAATACAGATGTGTGTTTGGATAAGTATTCTTTTCATTATTCCTCTTATTATTATTAATAACCACTGAACATTGTGATATCATATGGACTATGATTATTCCATATGTACCGACAGCGTAAGTTTTTGAAATGAAGCAAAATGGATAAAACACACAGCGATTGGAAGCCAAGGTGAAGTGGACGGAGAAAGCAAAAAGTTATCTTATAGGTACCATGAGATGCCGTAAGACGAAATTAATGAGACTCTAGCCCCGATGCCGTATTTCCAGAGTCTAGAAAACTGGGACGATCATACTACGTGAAGACAGGTTTGTCAAGGATGCGATGCGTGACTTATCAAATGGTGATCTTTGCCACGTCCAGCGAATACTTTGTGTTGCGTTGGTACGCAAATAAATTTTGAGGAGGCGTGTATGGAACACGAGGAAGTGTCATATATAGGACTTACTTATCATGATCACTTACAACTCCTATGTTTCATTATGAACACAGAAAGTTAGTGAATTATACACTTTACACGAACCCTAGCACATATATGATGCTCTAGTCCAACATGTCAATCTAACTGCATATTTCTATAGTAAATTAATTACAGGTATATTTTCCTTTCGATAGTTGACACTCTCATACGTCCAAGTGTACGGAAGTCCCCCTTCCCCACATGATTGCCGTTAAACGCAGGAATGTGATTTTCAAAATTGTCACTAATTTAAATTACTCCTGTTGTTGTATTTAGTTTCAAAGTAAGCCTCGGCAAATTTCGTTAATATTTAATTAATTAATGAATAAACAAGCAACTGTCACAGTCTTCTGTGATAGACAGTGTTGTAGCGTTGCGAAAGCAACAGTAACAACTTGTCGATATTCTGAATTATTTGCTTAATTATAGATATACTTATTGAGCAAATGTGAGAGGTGTGATCTATACAGAACACAATTTATGATTATTTTAGAAACAATCGTTCTTGGACTTTCAGTACAGATTCAGAGTAAATTTTCGTACATCAGTATTCATCGCGAGTTTAGTACGTTCAAGTAGTAATGCTGCTGAACAACACCATGGATGGTATCCGTTACGGTTGCATTCCACAAGTCGGATAATAAGGTCTGCCATCTTGTTTGAGTTGCACGTTGATGATTCCATTTGTTTGTCTTGCTCAGCCCAAGACTGAAGGAATGCCACTTCCTTGGACTGAACAGTGTCAGAGATTATCATTGTATACACTCATCTGTAACGGTCGATTTATCAAAATATCCCTAACAGCGACAATAACACTATGTTATATCCCTCATGACAAGGATGTAAGGAAACATCGAAATTTCATCATGAGTGAATTTTTGAACTATTTCAAACACTTAATTTTTTCTGACAACTAAATCCCTATGTTCGAATTGTTGTGTTTAAGCCATTCCAAATGGAATCTGATCAGTAGTAACAGTACAACATAACTAGTAAGTACGCATCAGCTGACCACAATGGACAAACATGTAATTAGGGGAGGAATTCGTTCACATAGCCATAGTGTGAACACAGCCTGCAGCTTAAAGGGTGCCGCGTGATTACGGGAGGGTATCGTGTACTAGGGCACTGAGGTGCTTGCTTGATCTAGATAAATTAAGTAATTGTAAATAAAGGAGAGCAATTGTGAACAGTTATGAATCGTATATGTGCTCTACAATATATGCATCGTTCAAATCGTTTATCGTATGGATTATAAACTGAAGTTGGATACAAGGACACAGCGTGACTTAAATAAAGGAAATGTCCTACCTAATTTATTATGTTCATTTACCCATACCTTGGTGTAAAGGAAAATGAACCTTAATGTGCCGTATGTTTGCATGACGTAATTGCGCACTTCTATAGTATAATGCATTCAAATTTCATTTTCCTTTATACTATTGCATAGGAAAATGAGCACGCCGAATATTGCGCTTATGGACCACATACCTATGTGTGGCTGAGAGTCGTGACCAGTCTTAAGGATCATAATGGATAGGATGAATATTGACAGATGCGCGGTATTGTTTCCTAAGGGTCGATATGCCTATATCATTGTGACGTAGAACATTCAGTACTCGGAAATTAATCGTTTAAAATTAGGCTTCCGTGGTTATTGGAAGTATTTTTTGAGAAGATTTATGCATGATAGAGGGGGATTGAGAAAGGGACTGAGGGAGAGTGTATGTCGCAGAAGGCAACGTGTTAATAAGTTATATTGTAAAAGACCTCTCAGTTTTAATTACTGTGTCGATGAAAGTACCTTATGGGGATTACTCTAAGTACCTTCATGATAAAATAAGGAAAGATATTCTTTGGGATAATCACATAAACAAGGTATAAATAATGTTTACAAATCTCTTCATATCGTTATGAGGGTATTTGAGAAGTTTATTTCTCTCCGGACACTTCAGAATTGGGATGATGATGGAAAACATACATTAGTAGGAAGCTCCATAATAGAAATCACCGAAAAGGCCAATATCCATGTCATGAAAAGGCGTTGTAGTTCAGCTTCATCATATTTCAAGTAACTGACACGCGATGTGGTAGGAAAATATCATTTTAACATCTCGCATCAAACGTGCGATTGGAGCCATTTTTTTGTTTTTGTTCTTGTTCGAGTCAACAGTCCGTAGACTGGTTTGATGCAGCCCATCACGCCGGCCTATCCTGTGCCAAACCTTTACATTTCTACGTAACTACTGCATCCTACATCTGCTCTAATCTGCTGTCATATTCATACCTTGGTCTACCCCTACCATTCTTACCACCTACAATTCCTTCAAAAATCAACTGAACAAATCCTTGTGTCCTATCATTCTATCTCTTCTTACCGCGAAATTTAGCCAAAACGATCTCCTCATACCAACTCGATTCAGTATCTCTTCATTCGTGATTCCATCTATCCATCCTACCTTCTTCATTCTTCTGTATCACCACATTTCAATAGCGTCTATTTTATTTCTGGGCTAGTTAACGTCCATGTTTCTTGTTACTTCGCATAACTTCCTGGAGGAAACGTGCAATCTACTGCAAATTACCGTGGGAAAACGGGTACAAATGCAAGTTCTTTATAAAATTGTGTCAGAATTATCGTCAGTGTTTTCTAGTACAATCTTGTGGTATACTAAGGTATATACCTCGTAAATGGAATTATGGAACGATATTCTGGAAGCTTCGACATGCCGATCGATTCAGTTCTACTTCTTTTCAGTTGGAGTTGAAATTTTTTGTCTCACAATACATGTTCACATTAATTCGTCGTTCTTCGAGGAAACTAGTTAAGTATTCTCCTCTAGAGGCGGTCGTCGATGTTTGAACCGAGTGTTCACAAAATACTTAGGACACTTATTTCAGTTGCAGGTGGACACTGTCATAATAAAACAAGGTCAAAATGTTATTCCAACCAGGGAGGTTTGGGTTACACTGTACCACCGTTAACAGCGTGTTTGACATGGTGTCTCACTAAACATGTACGCGGGGTCCTTCAATGAAGATACCCGAGAGACCCTTTATGAAACCATGAGGATACCACGGAGAGACCACGAGTTACCAGTTACTACCTCGTCTTTTTTACTTGTTTGTAGTGGGAATGGTAGTAAATGTAGCTATCTTCAGATTCTATCCATTTCAAAATTTTCTAGTAGTATGATTGTTTGAGTTGGAAATATTTGACGATATGCATGGCATTACATGAATGAAGTTCATTGTAATAAATCCTTAAGCCAGCATTTTTGTGAAGTTATAAACATCACGATTGAAAATCAGAAATCGCTACGCTGGAGATAATCATCACACTACAACACAGTCACTGAAGGCAATGACTAAATCCAAACATGTAAATTTACAAGTAAATGATATCACACGAAATTACAACTACAATTCACAAATATCTACAGAAAAATATCCACAAATACCAACTTTGCTTAATCGTGGAATTTATTTTCTTTTTAATAAAGTTGGAATTCACTTTACTTGTTATAATTATTATACAGTGTGATCCAGCTACCCCGTCCAATGTAGTTTTATGCAACCCACAATATTCATTCCTTCCTGAAAACATCTGCCCTGCCGGTATATTGGTATTTGGCCCCTCACCTTGATAGGACGCCGTAATGTTATACTCGTATTAAACACTGGAAGACATGCGTGTGACTTCTAGATTATATGAACCTAACATGCCGGCGAAACACTAAACTGATATTGTGAGCGCAGTAGACCTAATACACTGACTGACAGAGCAAATGCAACACCAAGAAGGAGTGGTCAGAACTTTATGCCAATTGCAGGGTAGACTGACGTCACTGAGGTATGCTCATGATGTGAAATGCGCCGCTGTGCTGCGCACGTAGCGAACGATAAATGGGACACGGCGTTGGCGAATGGCCCAATTCGTACCGTGATTTCTCAGCCGACAGTCATTGTAGAACGTGTTGTCGTGTGCCACAGGACACGTGTATAGCTAAGAATGCCAGGCCGCCGTCAACGGAGGCATTTCCAGCAGACAGACGACTTTACGAGGGGTATGGTGATCGGGCTGAGAAGGGTAGGTTGGTCACTTCGTCAAATCGCAGCCGATACCCATAGGGATGTGTCCACGGTGCAGCGCCTGTGGCGAAGATGGTTGGCGCAGGGACATGTGGCACGTGCGAGGGGTCCAGGCGCAGCCCGAGTGACGTCAGCACGCGAGGATCGGCGCATCCGCCGCCAAGCGGTGGCAGCCCCGCACGCCACGTCCACCGCCATTCTTCAACATGTGCAAGACACCCTGGCTGTTCCAATATCGACCAGAACAATTTCCCGTCGACTGGTTGAAGGAGGCCTGCACTCCCGGCGTCCGCTCAGAAGACTACCATTGACTCCACAGCATAGACGTGCACGCCTGTCATGGTGCCGGGCTAGAGCGACTTGGATGAGGGAATGGCGGAACGTCGTGTTCTCCGATGAGTCACGCTTCTGTTCTGTCAGTGATAGTCACCGCAGACGAGTGTGGCGTCGGCGTGGAGAAAGGTCAAATCCGGCAGTAACTGTGGAGCGCCCTACCGCTAGACAACGCGGCATCATGGTTTGGGGCGCTATTGCGTATGATTCCACGTCACCTCTAGTGCATATTCAAGGCATGTTAAATGCCCACCGCTACGTGCAGCATGTGCTGCGGCCGGTGGCACTCCCGTATCTTCAGGGGCTGCCCAATGCTCTGTTTCAGCAGGATAATGCCCGCCCACACACTGCTCGCCTCTCCCAACAGGCTCTACGAGGTGTACAGATGCTTCCGGTGCCAGCGTACTCTCCGGATCTCTCACCAATCGAACACGTGTGTGATCTCATTGGACGCCGTTTGCAAACTCTGCCCCAGCCTCGTACGGACGACCAACTGTGGCAAATGGTTGACAGAGAATGGAGAACCATCCCTCAGGACACCATCCGCACTCTTATTGACTCTGTACCTCGACGTGTTTCTGCGTGCATCGCCGCTCGCGGTGGTCCTACATCCTACTGAGTCGATGCCGTGCGCATTGAGTAACCTGCATATCGGTTTGAAATAAACATCAATTATTCTTCCCTGACGACTCTGTTTTTTCCCCAACTTTCATCCCTTTCGAACCACTCCTCCTTGGTGTTGCGCTTGCTCTGTCAGTCAGTGTACTTACTATAAGCTGCTCAGTGTACCATACGGAACCGTAGTGTAGTTGGTAGAGGCGAGGCGAGGCGGGCTTACCTGTCAGATGGGAGGTTAGAGTCCGGGGCGTAAAATTATTGTTTAATACGTACCGCACTCAATCTAATTTCAATACCCGTTTTCATGCAACCTTTGTGTGAATGAATGTGTTTGTAGCCCTATGAAGGGCCAATTCGTTAGCAGGCCGGACACATACTGACCGGAAATAACAGGAACACAGCCGCCCTGACAATGTTTTATCGCAGCGAATGCACGTTGTGATTACCGTTTTGGTATAAGCACATTCGGGCCCGGTGTTCAAGTGTTCGTATTGGGCGCTGAAGTATTCTAGGTGTAATTGCTCGGCAGGCGTCCGCGATTAGCTGCCGGAGCTCGTCGGGGCTTTCCGGCGCTTGAGTGTATACGACGTTATTCAATTGTCCCCACAAGAAGTCTAACGGCGTTAAATCCGGTGATCTGGCGGGCCAAGAAACAGGGCCTCCTTGTGCTATTCTGTTCCTTGGCAGTTCCTCGTTAAGATGGTTACGAAAGTTCAAAGTCAAACGCGGTGGAGCTCCATCCTCTTGCAACCAAAATAGTCAAACGATCGTGTAAGGGAACACTCTCCAGGAGCAGTGGGAGTTCCTGACGCAGAAATCGCAGGTATAGTGGGCCCGCCCAATGGCCCTCAAGGAAATAAGGTCCAATCGGGCGATCCCCCAAGATTACACACCAAACTTTCACTCCCCATCGTACTTGAAGGTCCGCCTCTCCCACCCAGTGAGGATTGTCCGGGCGCCAATAGTGCATGCTGTGGCGATTGACGTTCCCATTATTGTAGAAGCGCAATACGTCCAAGTACAAGATATCGATAGCCTAGATTGAATACCTCGTATCGCACAAAGTTCTTCCTATCCATTATTTCCCTTAAGACTGATTACGTCTCCCAGCCACACACGGATATGCAGTCCATCAGAACAATGTTCGTTGTGCTCTGTTTTCCTATGCTGATGTGTGAAGGAAAATGAACCTCACCGTACCGTACTACAGGAAAGTATGTTTACGTGACGTATTTACTAACTCCTAGAGTATAATTTGAGATACGAGGTATTCATTCTAGGCCATCAATATGTGATACGAATGCTGCATCATTGTCCATTCTGCCAAATAGCCACCGGCAGAACGCTATACCAGCTTCGAAATCCCGTCCATGGAGCTCTTTGTGTAGCTTAAGGTGGTGTGGGTGAAATTTATGTTCATGCAGTATTCGCCAGACCGACGGCTAGCTGTTGTTCACCTATCGTGCAATCGCCCTTGTACTAATGTGTGGACTATTACGAGCTACCTCCAGAACGTATTCTTCTTTTTCACGGGATGTAACGGGCCTATCGCGGACTGGTGGCTTGTTGGGAATCACGCCTGTTGCCCTTAGGCGTCTTTCAACACGGCAGAATGTCGTAGCAGCAGGGTGTCGCATGTCGGGATGCCGTTCCTGGTACAGACGTAGTGCCTCGCATGCGTTTTGTCTTGCTTCGCCATAAATGAGGAGCATGTCAACGCATTCCTCTGTGGAAAACGTGCCGAATGACAGCAGATATTACAGTACATTCGGGTCCTAACCAGCGGAGTATGCGCAGGGCACAGGAAGAATAACAGCGTCATTCAACTGTTTTAATGTTGCAAACGAGGGCTTGTGTTTACGTATTCAAACATCATATCGATGCAAAAGTATTTAACGATGTAGGATTCGAACCGCCGCTGGCACATTCCGCCGACTGGTAGGCGAACGCCTAACCACATCCGCTACGCTACACTGCTGGAAACATGCTGGTAGTATGACGACAGCAGAGTGCATACGGCATACGGTTCGGTGTTTAAGACATTAATTACTGCACTGTTACCTATTTTTATGCGTTGATTCCCCTTTTCGTTACACCCGATCGCGAGGCACGACATATTAACATAGTTACATGATAAAAGGACGTTGATACATGATTTAAGGCGTCATGTTTTGCGAACGGATGATATAACATTTCGCTAGGGTTCAGAATCGTGTGTAAAATGTGCTCACTGAACGTCAGTACCATACAATACGCCTGAAGGGTATTGGTAGGAATATAAAAGAAAGGTCACAGGGCCTATACCTTATTGGTAAGATCCCAATAAGAGTATGTTTAAAGACCCACACTGGGATTTCTTGTTTCTTGAACATTAAACAGCGCAAATAAAAGCAGCACGAATAGTTCTAGGTAATTTCCGAGAAAAGGATAGTGTTACGAAAATCATGCATGCTTTGGACTGGTATAAACTTACGAGTAAGAAGATGAGCCGCTCGACTAAGCGACATGTTCCGGTCTGACATGGGACAACGTTAGTAGACCCGTAAGATAGAGAGGTGATTTTAAATTATCATTGTTAACAATATTTTATAATTTATATTTCTCTCATGAATCTAGCATGTAAGCTTCGAATTGTAAGAATACATCGTTTGCACAGTAAAATAAAGCCGAGTAACTTAAGAAATGCATATTTGGTCACTACCGTATTAAAATATTTAAGAAACGAGATTTCCACTTCCGGAGGTGCATACGGCCCTGAGGTTCACTCAGCCTACACCAAAAATGTATAGCAGGTTAATTCCTGGGTGCAAAGGCGGCCGGGCGTAGAGCTAACCACTCTACCCCATCACGTGCCGAGGTTAACAATGGTGGAAGCCTTTACCTTCCACTCCTCCAAGGGCCTTCATGGCCTGTACGGAGATGACTTTGCTTTGCTTACCGTTTTAAGATCATAATGATACCTTCACCTTGAAATTTCCCTTTCAAGCTCAGTTGAATGCGTTAATTTCTTGGAATCTCTACCGACTTCATGGACAGTGATTATCTGCTTACTTGTTGAGATTTTATACTTTGGCTCAGCAGCATTTCACACCTTTAGTGTGTCAGTCCAATTTCTGCACTCCATAACACGCGATTACCTCATTGGTGACTGGTGACCGGTTCATAAAATACTAATCCAATTACTCTGGAGGACATTGCATTATAAGAACAAATAAATGGATTTTCTATTAATGAATTGGAATATAGCAAGTGAATTGTGTTGAGTTTAATGAGATTACCTTATAAACCAATCATAAACGCTGTCATTTTGTTTACGATGTAATTACATACAATATTTAGATTAAAATTACTAAAGGATGTTTTTAAACGGATAACGAGCATTATTAACCTCAGCAAAAAATCATATCGTTCCACACAACGATGCATTTATATTTTTCAAACATCACATTGTAGCAGGTTTTAATTACCAAAAATTATCATATCTGAATTGTGGCATTTTTCAGGCTAGGTTATAGATATATGTGGAAATGACATTGCACAATCGCAGCAAGAAGTACCGTAACTCTTCCTTGTACTCACCTCACTGTTGATAAATAAATAGCAATGGAATTGTCCGGAGATTTGGGCATCAGATTTCACCAAGAATGAATCCCTGGAATTTAATTTTGACAGAACATGAACATAAGTCTTATCATTCAGGTTGTGTACATGAGGCTCTGTTCTAGTGCATCTGACTCGGGCCTTCCCTGTACAGCTGAAGAGAACTTAAATGATGACAATGAGCAACCAATAAGATGCAAACGACCAAAAATACTATAATACGAACAATCACAAGGTATAACGACGGTTGGTTAGTGAACAACGGGGTAAGAGCAGGATCAAAAAGCAAATTTCAATTCAATGGAAACACATCAAAGTGCCAAGTAAAGCTACCCTAAGGAACATTAACAAGGAACAAGGTAGTGTGACATTTAACTGCATTAATTATTGGGTGTGTAGAAAAGTAGTTAGGCTCCAATAATAACATCTAACATAATAATTGTCGGGAAAACGCAAAAAGCTAGTATAGGCTGTGAGTATTAGTCACTTTACTTCAGTTCTGCACCTATCGTGTCGCACTCCAGCTGCTGACGAGTTGACGGCATGCTACGTCACGTGGCCTTGAGGCCACATCGTTGCAGCCGGTGCTTGTCTTTGGGACTCACCCTCGGGGACTCGAAACCACGTTACTCCAACGTATCGATGGCCTAGAATGAAAACCTCGTATCTCACAAAGTTCTTCCTATCCATTACTTCCCTTAAGACTGGTTACGCCTCCCAGCCGCACATGAATACGCAGTCCATCAGAACAATGTTCGTTGTGTTCTTTATTCCTATGCCGACGTGTGAAGGAAAATGAACCTTATCGTACCGTACTATAGGAAAATATGTCTGTGTGACGTATTTACTGACTCCTACAGTATAATTTTATAAGGTTCATTTTCCTTTACGCGTCAGCATAGGAAAATAAATCCAATGAACATTGTTCTGATGGACTGCATATTCATGTGTGGCTGGGAGGCGTGACCAGTCTTAAGGGAAATAATGGATAAGAAGAAAGTTTTGAGATACGAGGTTTTCAATCTAGGCCATCGGTATATGGATGGATTCCTGATATACCTACAATTATAGAAGTCCGTCTGGAGCGGTTATTCTATTTTATTTAACCTTCTCAAATTTCTGCCAGAGGACAGTATGCTCTTTTTCGTTCCAGTTCACAATTACTCTTGGACTGTCACATCTCATCCGTACTCCAGAATCGTTGATTAGTCATGAAGGTGCCCAACAGAAGAGGATAAATACATTGTTTTTTACAATATGCTTTACTTCGCACCGACTCAGATAGCTCTTATGGCGACGACGGGATAGGAAATGCCTAGGTGTGCGAAGGAGGTGGCCGTAGCCTTAATTAAGGTACAGCCCCCCAGCATTTGCCTGGTGTGAAAATGGATAACCACGGAAAATCAATTTCTGGGCTGCCGACAGTGGGGATCGAACCCACTACCTCCCGGATGCAAGCTCACAGCTGCGCGCCCCTAACCGCACGGTGAACTCGGCCGGTCTAAATACTATTTGTTTAACTAGTTTCAAGTTACTGGCAATCTAATAACTTCAGATGAACAGATATTTTGAACATCATTGACTCCCTATCGTAAGCCAGTACGGCTATACTAACTGTATTTAATTTTATTTACCTAATTGTATCGCCTGAAAAAATAATTTTTTTATACACACATAAAGTTTATTTATGGTTTAGCAAATTTCTCGTATTTTTGGCCTTTTCCACTTTTGTTCAATGAACCCCCTGCGGTGCAATGCATTTCTGAAGTAATTTATTTTTGAAGATGTGTTCTGTTAATTAACACGAGCGCATAGGAAAATGAACTCAAGGAAATTGGACCTCATATTAATATATAACTGGAAGGCGTGACCAGTCTTAAGGGAAATAATGGATAGGAAGAGCATTGTAACATTCGCCGTTTTGGCAGAACAGGGACGATATATTTACCATTCCTAATCTATTTTCTAAAATAATTGATCCTGTCAGTGGACTCATTATATTCCACTAGCCTCTGTGATGTGGTAGTTCTGCCCTAAGAATTTCAGTTTTGGATTCATAATGCCGGATGTCTGCAATAACATGAAACCGTTCACAGAATCACTGAAAGGAGTATCTCAGAGTTGAAGTTTCCATGATCTGTTGATCTAATAATTCGTTTTTTATCCAAAATGGACGACGCAAACAACACTCCTGGTGAGATTTAGGAGACTAGAGGTAAGCATGACCTGAAAAAATAATTTCAAACTATATTTATATAGTCAATATAGGATGCTCATTGCCTACTGTATTACACTATCACCATAGATCTTAGACACCAGAAGTTTGTAATAGAATATACAGCAGTAGCTGTACTTGTGTGCTGAGCAGAAGCTAAACTATTCAGTTCCGTTGCGGGTTGAGTGCTATGAAACCATTTTTCGTTTGAGATTGGTTTCAGGAACTGATGTATGGTGTACTGAGAAGAGATTTAGGTATATAGACTACCAGTCGCCATCCAAGAAGCTGTTAGCCAAAATTTCCCGCCTCACTTTTTGGAATTGGCTAGGATGGTATGTAATATACGAACCACGGACACTGTATTACCAACCGGCAAGTACGTCATATTAAAATATGTTTCAGGTAGACTTTACATGGATTTGGCAGACAAACCAGTTTACCATATACCAAATCTCTTACACGAAGTTGCATTAAGGAAAGGTTTATTGATAAACCACCCTAGCAGCCATAATTATATCTCAATTAATATCGGGAAGTAACGCATGCAGCCTGATAAACTGACCTGATAATTAAGTTTAAGGCATGTTTCTCGTCACATTTACCTAGAACATCGTCGTTGCCAGAAAGAAACCTCCTATGTGAAATATTTTTGGAGATATACTAACCAGCAGCAAATGCGTTACGAAGAGCGAGAATGCTTTGACAATCTTCACACAATATTGCACCTTATATGACAGATCCTTAACGGCCAAAGTTCTAAGCTAATATATTTCACATAGGAGGTTTAGTCCCGGAAGCGACGATATACTCTAAATTTAAAGGAAGTCAGAAAGTAGGGATCCTGTCATATGTGAGCTAGAAAATAGAAAGCACAACTTTATACATACTCAGAAATAGCACGTAACATTTTCATGTCGAACTTACAGGGAGATTTTACTTGACAATGGGATAGGAAAGAAGGAAAACAGAAAAAAAACATTAGCCGAAAATGCATTAACGAACGTCAGCGGTGCTTCCGTGGCACGAAAATAAAAAAAGCAAGAAATGCCAACGATGTGTTTTCGACCCACAATTTACAAAATGCAAACTTAGAGTTTAGCTGACTTACTCGGTAATCTATAACATAATTATTATCTTGCGTCACAATATCGTCGCTTCACCGGTAAAAGGTTGAAATCCACAAAGCTCTTCCTATCGATTATTCTCCTGAAGACTGGTCCCGCCTTCCAGCCACATATGGATATGCAGCCCATCAGAACAATGTCCGTTGTGTTCGGTTTCCTATGCCGACGCGTAACCTAACATGCATTATAAAATAGGAGAGCGTAAATACGTAATGCAAGCATACATTCGTATAGTACGGTACAGTAAGGTTAATTTTCCTTTACACATGGGCATAGGAAAATGAACACAACAAAATTTGTTCTGATGGACTGCATAACCATATGTGGCTGGGAGGCGTGACCAGTCTTAAGGAGAATAATCGATAGGAAGAGCTTTGTGGATTACAACCTTTTACCGGTGAAGCGACGATATGGAATGCTCCCTAGTTACACGATTTTACTGGTTACTAAACGATATGAATCATGAGGAAGGATGAGACCAATTTACAGTAGTTCAATGTGCGTACATCTGCTGTGAGTTAACTGAAGTTTAAAATTGTAATGAAAAATTAGGAACTCTGGATTATTTTTACCGAAATTACTGTGTAATTATTCTTGGAGGTTTCCCTTACAGTACAGAACTATGAACACTCCATCAGTGACTAGACTACTACTACTACTACTACTACTACTACTACTACTACTACTACTACAACAACCCTAAGAACATTCCTACCTTTTAGAGGGTCAGGGGTAGGTTTCACCAGCCACAGCAATAATTACCTGTTAAGAAAATGAGACATCATTTTTAAATCAGCATACTTGATGTGAATACCAGGTTATCAGAATAAACAGTAAGTTTGGAAATTTATTTCATTGCGACTGTAGTGCAACATTCAGCACAGGAGTACTAAGATTAACAAAACGGTGTTCAATCTATAAATAAGATAAAACTATGAGTGCGAGTGAACATAAAAAATGAGAACTATTTCTTGTATATAAAATATATGGTGAAATACACGAATATTTCTACCTATGTTTTATTTGACAAAAAATATTATAAAATCAATTTTCTTTTCTATATAATGAACTAAAGGAAATTTCAGGAAGCATAAATAAATAAATAAATAAATAAATAAATAAATAAATAAATAAATAAATAAATAAATAAATAAATAAATAAATTACTTAATTAATTTGAATTTCGTCCAGTTTTATATTATTAATATTATCATTAGAACATAGTGAGGTACCATTCACATGGCGACTGAGTTTCGCTTTATTTCATTATTGAAGAAAGGAAACTGCTGATTTTACTCATGCTTTGGACTCCAGTCCTGTATACGTTTGGATGTGGAATCTATTTGACAATATTTGATTTTTCAGGGTTAGCAGATGGCCGAATAAAAACATATTTTTCAATTAATATACTTTAAGAGTGATTATCTACAGTAGAGTGTACGGAAAGTATTCCGACGGAAAGGCGCATTCGAGAGTGCCATTATCAGCACTGGAAATAGAAGTAAGTGGTGCAGCATACCAAAACTAGCATACGAAGTAATACAACACACAGAGCTATTCGAATAGATGGATTAAGAACCATAGTGGGCCAATTGCAGTTTGTTTTTCAATCGAGAGATTTCAGGTTAAAATTTAGGAACTCCTGTAATTCGCAGAAATGAAATGCACATATCAATGGCTTACTTCTAAAACCTCATATCTCCCAACGCACTTCTTTTCCATTTTCTTCCCTAAGACTCGTCACGCCCTCCAGCCACATACGGATGTTCAGTCCATCAGAACTATTTTCGTAGTGTTCATTTTCCTATGGTAATGTTGAAAGGAAAATGAACCTTAAATACGTTAAACTGTAGGAGTGCTTAAATTTGCCATGAAAACAACATCCCTACAATACTGTATGGTTCCCTTTTCCTTTACACGTTTGCACAGGGAAATGAACACTACGAAAAAGATTCTGATGGACTGCATAGAAATATGTGACTGGTAGGCGTGACCATTGTTAAGGATTGTAATGGGTGGGAAGAATTGTAACATACGAGGTTTTAGTAGTAGGCCGACGATATGCACCTTGCAGTTAAGATACAAATTTTTCACTAAAAAATAAAACATGGTCATCTTGTTTCTTAATTACAACAGTAAAAAGAGGAATACTATCATTTTACACTGAAGTGAACTTGGCCCAGTTTGGCTCTAAGCGAAAAATACAAATGCTAACAACTTTTGTGAGGGCCAACTCTACATGGCACAGTGATGTAATTCACTTGGCTTCGGCTACAGCACAACATAGCCAATCTTTATAAAACTTGTGGTTAACTGGTGGAATGAATGGAAACAATGAAATTAAATTAATAAACTCAGCTTTTACCAGCATCAAGGGAGCTGCGTACGCAGGGCTTCGTTCCTATGATGAAGGTACGGAAGATGATACATTTGCCTTTACAAGAAAGTGAAATATCTAGTATTTTCTATTCTTCCCTTTAGTTTAGTGTGGACCGGAATTTAATCTGAAGTGGTTCATAAGAATGAAATCGAAATCACCTAACATTGAGCTACTGAACATTTCCCCATCTACTGATTCCCTTTGAGACTACTTTAACCTTTCTATTCCATTTCGTTCACACTAATGGGATTTCCTCCACATCCCTTAAATAATATCAGATAATATTCGACCTTGAAGAATAATTTTTGCCCTACGTTTCGTGGTATCGATAGTATTGTACGTACAGATAAAAATAAGTTTCCGACGGAGCTGTCCATACGGTTCTGGCTGTATAGCTGATAGCTTCTTTCGGGTCCCACTGTCGCCGCCCTGGATGAGTTTTACCGTGGTTCCTTATTTTCACACAAGACAAGTGCGAGACTGTAACTTAATTAAGACAACGGTCGCCTTCTTCACAGTACTATTCAATCGTCGCTATAATACCTATCTGAATTATTATGACTTACAGGTACTAAAATCTCCGTTATAAGGCAAACACAAAATATCAGATTTCAAGAACTTGTTATCAGTAGGTTTAAACATGGAATAATATACAAGGTTGCAATATTCTGGCTCCTATTCTGACCACTGCAAATAGTTGTCACGTGATTTGCTTTTGTTCTGATGTTTGTTGTTTAAAGGGGCCTAACAACTAAGGTCATCGGCCCTAGCTTTTGTTTTGACCTTCAGGTAGGGCAGATTACATGAAATGGCATCAGTTGGGCCCACATTCGATATGTCTTCACCCTGAATATACATATTCATATCAATTAACTCAGATAAAGCGAGGGTTTGGTCATGATATCTTGGTACAACGGTGCTACCTCCAAGTAGAGTTTGTGAAGTGTTATCTGATTCTGTAATGATTAAGAAGGAGGGAAATCAGGTGTAATAACCTTGTTTATTTAATTAGATGAGAATACATTGAAGATATTATTGAAGTATTAGATTCTTCGAATGGAAATAAAGTGGTGTTAAA
This sequence comes from Anabrus simplex, assembly GCF_040414725.1. NCBI lineage: Eukaryota > Metazoa > Arthropoda > Insecta > Orthoptera > Tettigoniidae > Anabrus > Anabrus simplex. The sequence goes on along the minus strand of NC_090266.1, from coordinate 443,452,182 downwards.
CGGTGAAAATAAGAATGCCACAAACTTACGTTATGAATATGTGTTTTCCTAAGGTGAGGTAGGGATCGTTGAATTCCGTGTAATGTTAAATGACGTAAATCATGATAAATATATTAGAAGACTTCATGAGGGTCATTATTAATGAATGAGGTTATGATTTTCGCAGAGATTTTTACTCCTGAATGTTCATTTGATTTATTTGGGTTCAAATGTATTCTAAATGAATTCATTACGTATAAACTTAGGTAACCTACCGTAATAATTTAATCGGTCATACCACGTCATTTCTATATTATAGCATACTTTTTTTAGTGTAGACAATTTTCTTGTATGCATTAAGAATACATGGAGACAGAAGTAATATGAAGTATTCATAGAAGAATACTATGACTTGTCACATATTTGTTTAGATTTGACATATATACATGACGGGGCTCAAACCTTAATCAATGCCACGGTCCATTCTTTCCCACACCCAGCTTTTCCCTGTTCCATCGTCGTCATAAGACATATCTGTGTCGGTGCGACGAAAATAAATTATAAGAAAAATACTATAATGGCTAAGCCTCCGTGGCTCAAACAGCAGCGCGTCGGCTTCCCACCGCTGGATACCGTGGTTCAAATCCCGGTCACTCCATGCGAGATTTGTGCTGGACAAATCGGAGCCGGGGCAAGTTTTTCTCCGGGTACTCCGGTTTTCCCCGTCATCTTTCATTCCAGCAGCGCTCTCCATTCTCATACCATAGCATTTATCAGTCATTCATAAATCACTTAGGTAGTCGTGACCCCATTGTAAATATAGCCTGTATATATGATTCATTCATTACATCCCTGACCCGGTCAAAAACTGGAAAACATGTTGTAGGTTTTCATTTCACTATACTGGCTATTATGGTGGTTCGAGGTATAATTTGAGGTGATTAAAGGGAAAAATAAAAAAATATTAAATATTTAATTGTGCGATAGTATTTAATTTTATTTACACACTTAGGATATTGCCGTGATATTCATATGTACTTTTCCAGCATATTTAATTTATAGATGTGTTGTGGTATGTGTGCTGATATCACGTTCTTATGAAACTTGTATTTCATGTGAATGTGTGTTGTTTGATCAAAATTGAATGTTGATGGGTAGTTTAATACGCTGATGCCCTGTAAATATTTTTTTCTCCGACACATTGACACCGTTGTTCAGGATTTAACTCAGCGCTGTTTTCTTTCAAATTAAGGATCAAATTCTTTTTTATCTTTTTTTTTCTAGGGGCTTTACGCCGCACCGACACAGATAGGTTTTATGGCGACGATGGGATAGGAAAGGCCTAGGAGTTGGAAGGAAGCGGCCGTGGCATTAATTAAGGTACAGCCCCAGAATTTGCCTGGTGTGAAAATGGGAAAGCACGGAAAACCATCTTCAGGGCTGCCGATAGTGGGATTCGAACCTACGATCTCGAGGATGGAAGCTCACAGCCGCGCGCCTCTACACGCCCAGCCAACTCGCCCCGTGGATCAAATTCTAACCTTTAAATTTATTGTATTATTGAGCAGAGGAAATAATGGTTCGTTTAAAAAATGGAAAATACTAATTTATGCATCGTAATATGAAAATAGAAAATATAACTGAATTTATATGCAATGATGTAAATTGCCCTGACAATTCTGTAAATTAAAATGTTTGGAAATTTAATGATTTGCAATGATAAGCTTTCCTTTAATTCAGAAAATGTTATGAGATATAACCCTATTATATTCCCATACGTATATTTGATGTAACATCAAGTCATTAAATATATTTTAAGTATTTCCTTGAGGGAATTCCATCGGATTTACGCAAGCGTGAGTGAATATAAACGTTTATTAATTTCATGTTATATTTTTAACTGTTTCTCTCTTATAATAATTTGTTTTATTTATGAATAAGAAATACTTCAAGGATATTTCAAAACAATATCGTTTTTCATTTAAGTAGTTAGCTCAAGCGCCTTTCAATTACATACTCATCATTTACATTTAGTATCTGATCAATATCGTTAAAAATAAGGAACAGTTCAGATGAACAATTGGCGACCATCGAGACTACGTGAATTGTACCTACAATCTTTTTCGAATTTCCACGAACATATGGAGAAGTTCCGTATCGACTCCGGCATAAGTTATGTCAGGCATACGATTGGGTACAATATAAATTATATGGGCAATGACCTGGAATTTCAAATATGGCTATTAGCAGATAAAGTTGACCTGTATAGAGCAATGAATAAGTTGTAAATTTGTGGGTCCCTACAAAAAGACTTAGACAGTACTCCGAGATGGACAGTAGACAATGGTATGATGGTAAACGGGATGAAATATCAGGCTGTAACTTTCATCAAGAGGAAAAGTCCTCTCAATTTTAATTACTGTGTAGATGGGGTGATATTATCGAATGGGTTCACTGTAAGTAGCTAGGTGTTAATATAACGAATGATATTTATTGGCGTAATCACACTAACCAGACAGTAAAGATATATTAAAAACGTCTTCACGTAGTTTTGATGGTATTTTGTGGTTGTAGTAAGGATGTGAAGGTGATGGCATAGAAGTCTCTGATAAGAACCTAATTAGAAAATGGTTCCAGAGAATGGGACCTACACCAGGACTATGTAATACGTGAAGTAGAAAAGATCTAAAGGATGGCATCACGATTTGTCCTTGGTGACTTCCGAAAAATAGTAGTGTTGCAGAAATAGTACAAACCGATGGCCTAGAGTGAATACCTCGTATCTCACAAAGTTCGTCCTATCCATTATTTCACTGAAGACTGGTTACGCCTCCCAGCCACACATGGATATGCAGTCCATCAGAACAGTGTTCGTTGTGTTCTTTTTCCTATGTCACTGTTTGAAGGAAAATGAACCTTAGCGTACTATTGGAAAGTATTTTGAATGACGTATTTACTAACTCCTAGAGTATTTTTTATAAGCTTCATTTTCCTTTACTCCTCAGCATAGAAAAAAAAACCCAACGACCATTGTTCTGATGTACTGCGTAGCCAAAAGTGGCTGGAAGGCGTGACCAGTCGTAAGGGAAGTAATGGATAGGAAGAACCTTGTGGGATACGAGGTATTAAATCTAGGCCAGCGAAACATTGGTCTGGAAGACTTGGGAGTAAGGAGATAAGCTGCTCGACTAAGTGGTATGTTGCAAGCTGTCAGTGGAGAGATGGCATGTGATGACATTTGTAGACAAATAAGTTTCAGTGGATTTTTTAAAATTGGGATAGATCACAATATGGAGATAACGGCTCCATGGCTAAATGGTTAGCGTGCTGGCCTTTGGTCACAGGGGTCCGGGCTTCGATTCCCGGCAGGGTCGGGATTTTTAACCATCATTGGTTAATTTCGCTGGCACGGGGGCTGGGTGAATGCGTAGTCTTCATCATCATTTCATCCTCATCACGACGCGCAGGTGGCCTACGGGAGTCAAATCAAAAGACCTGCACCTGGCGAGCCGAACATGTCCTAGGACACTCCCGGCATTTAAGGCCATACGCCATTTCATATTTTCATACGTATATAACGTTTGAATTCAAGGGGACAAACTGAGGCAAATATTCATTTATAGGGCGAGGAGTAAGGGACTGGGATAATTTATCAAGGAAAATATTCATTTATAGGACGAGGAGTAAGGGACTGGGATAATTTATCAAGGAAAATATTCTATAAATGTCCAAGTTCTTTGAAAACAATTTAATATGGCTAGGGAGACAAACGATAAGGAATATGTCATCTGTGCAAAAGCCCTAAATTCAGATCATTGTTGACTTAAGGTATTCCATTTTGGAAAGAGTTGCGTTGATATCGAATATTATTGATATTCCCGTCTTAGCGGCTTATCAGCTAATTTTAATCCTGACCTCTTATATTTTCATAGAAAAAAAGCGTAAATGGAAGCTAGAAATTCTGATACAGCAAATCTTCTGACGATAAACCACAGGCTGATGATCACGAGGTCTTAGATGTACTCCATACCACGGCTATGTGGCCTTCACTCAAAAACATTTCAGTTGCATTATTCTCAAGCTCAAGTACTTACAAATGTTTTAGAAGAACGTCAGTGGCAATCCATTGATAATGCCTCACAGTTATCAGTGCCTGTGCCCTTACTTTGGTTTTCTTCTTTCAATTAATATACTTCCATTTGTTACTGTGAAATTTTTTACGAAATTTAAAGTGAGCTGCTATATTTATGTTGTAGATTACCATATGTTGCGCTTAAAGGTATTAGTTTTAATATTCCTAATATTTCAATGCTTGATGCATTCTATTAATATATACTTCGTATTTCCTATTTTGGTAGGTGTGTCTTTGGAACCGAGTTTGGAATCATACTAGAGTACTGTATATGGAATTATATCTCAGCATTTTTTCCTGTGTATATGGATAATTTTTTTGTGAGAATGGTCTCTGACAAGCACTTGGGTACACGTATAAATGCACATATTTGGCATTATCACCTGTAAATAATAATAAGAATGTTATTGGCTTTACGTCCCACTAACTACTTTTACGGCTTTTGGAGACGCCGAGGTGACGGAAGTTAGTCCGTCAGGAGTTCTTTTACGTGCCAGTAAATCTACCGACAGGAGGCTGTCGTACTTTAACAACTTCAAATACCACCACACTGAGCCAGGATCGAACCTGCCAAGTTGGGGTCAGAAGGTCAGCGCCTCAGCCGTCTGAGCCACTCAGCTCTGCACCTGTAATTCTGTCTTGGCGGTAACTGTATGATTGTCCTCGATGAGATTCGTTAGAAGAGTTGATGCTTGATCATGCTTGTTGTTTAAAAGGGCGAAACATGTAAGGTCATCGGCCCTTCGTTAGAAGAAACACTACACTCATTTCTCTTTTAGTTCCGTAATTTCAAAATGATATTCATGTAATACGTTAAATCACACTTTTAGAAGATACATTGTTCGTCTTCAAGAAAGAAGTTAATGGCAAAGAAAGAGAAAAACGTAGTAGAGATCTTAAGTAAAAGTTATATAGTTGGGTAGAGTGCGTGCTTGAAGCAGGTCATGTATTATCCACGTAACTAATTCTAATCTGGTACCATGCAAGCCATGGTCTCCTTCACGGATACTTAATTATACACCATGAGGAAATTATCTTTCCCAGGAAACGAGTCACCACATGTTGAAACACTTTAAAATGTTAAAGCTAGAGGAGCAAGATGGACGACACATCCTCTTAATATTTCATATTCTCTGACCACGTGACTCTTGTACTACAATTGCCGCCGTATAATTTCCCCGCTGTGTATACTTAATCAAGGAGGAAGATAACATCGCTGTGTTCACCATTCACTCAAATTGACTTCTCACCTAATTGTTGGTGCTAAAATGCCAACATTGTACAGCCCCGCGGTAGGGGCAGCGTGCTTAGTTCTACCCTGAGGCCTCGGTTTTGATCGTCTGCCAGGTAACGGATTTTCATCGGAATGTGGGTTCGAGGTCCACTCAGGCTGTGCGATTACCAGTTGAGGAGCTATCTAAGGGTAAGATAGCAGCCCCTGTCTAGAAAGCCAAGAATAACGGCCGAGAATATTCGTCGTGCCAACCGCAGGTCACCCCGTAATCTACAGGTCTTCGGGCTGAGCAACGGTCGCTTGGTAGGCCATGACCATTCAGAGCTGTTGAGCTATGGTAACTGATTTTGTTTAAAATGTGTAGATTTTCATGAAACGAGTTAAGATTGTGTAGACGGTATTAAGCCTTCATTCTGCTTTCTTCAGACAGAAACACATCATTCTTCTCGCTAATCTCAATGCTACTTTTATTAATACAATTGTGCCATCAGGCAATTTTAAGACTTTATTCCCATTATTAATGTTTATAGACAGTTAAATTCGTTAGAACTAATCAATATAAAGTAATTTCCGAATCAGTGCATGGTGGGAAAACGCAATTCTCTCCCCGTGGTCATCTTCGGCTACACTTTGAGAATCACGTTTTCCAAACACTGAGCACTGGCATACCTCACAATTTAGTTTCTTGCACTCATAAATAAACCACATTAAATATTAAGGTAAATAAACATAGTACAACTTATATTTTTTTGCTAGTGGCTTTACGTCGCACCGACACAGATAGGTTTTATGGCGACGATGGGATAGGGAATCGGCCGTGGTCTTAACTAACGTACAGCCCCAGCATTAGCCTTTTGTGAAAATAAAAACCGTCTTCAGGGCTGCCGACACTGGGATTCGAATCCACTATCTCCCGGATGCAACCTCAGAAACGCGCGCCCCTAACCGCACGGCCAACTCGCCCGGTAGAACTTATTTTTTCGATGGCATAGTTTACATTTAAAATATTTTAAAATTTTACACAATCACACAATGTCCATGCTTAATAATAGTTTTGCGTGGTATTCACAGTGTGCTTGTACAGTATTTGCACTGGTAAATGGTCCTCCTGACCGGAGGGCCACTCACAGCGAGACTCAATATATTGCGCTGTGATTCTCAATGCGTTAATACTGGTGGGAATAAAACAAGGCCTTTTATTACCACTCCAGACGCTAAAATTAGTATCTTTGGAATATTTACCTACATGCTTCACGTAAGCTTCCTAGTTTTCCCTGTACGTATATAGCTGTATTTATTTGTAGTTCGAACTATATAACGAGGAAAAATATGAGGGTTCGAAGGTCCGGAGCATAGCTATAACAGCAAACATTATCGAATTAACCAAACGAATTCTTCACATGGAAAATAAATCACACTGAAGGTAACAGCGAGGAACCGTAGAGATCAGTTTAATGCCATGGGCTCTTTACCCGTTGTAATCAATATTCTAGAAAACATGTTCTAGTATGTGAGTTGGATATTCTTCTTCATGTCGTGAGAATACTTCCCACTCAATGTCTATTTAAGACTTAAAATCAATAGTTTGAAACTTTTCTGACGAAATGTCGTGTAAAGGAATACATTATGTTCTTGATATGAATATTTAAAAGGTCGAAGAGTGCAACTAGTCACATTGGCATGCCAACCAAGAATTTAATGATTTGTGGGTAACAAGAATAAACTGTCATAGACTTCACTAACAGCATGTTTTCTCGTTACCGAACTCAAAGCTAAAATATTGGGGTATATTACAGTGACCTTATTAGTTCTTATATTCACTGAAACATCTCGCATATTATGTGACTGTTTATAGTGTCTAATGGTACTCAAGGCCGTACTCTATACACTTCCAGTTACTACTACCACCATCATGTAGTCCTCATAGCAATTTAACGATGGCATTGTCAAACTTCTTACTCATGACACTGTTCGTCTATGTACTAAGGTAGGCTAAAAGTTTTTCATTCATTATTAATCTATTTATTTAATTATTTATTTCGATTTAGCTAATTTTAAATTCGTATCAACTTTGCGTGAACAGTACTTCGTATCCCACAACGTTCTTCCGACATTGTATCCTCCTTAAGACTGGTCACGCCTCCCAGCCACACATGGATATGCACATCACAACAACGTCCGTTGTGTTCATATTCCTGTGCTAGAGGGTAAAGGAGAATTAACCTTACACGCGTTATTCTGTAGGAGTGCTTAACTATTTCACGAACAACGATATTCTTACAGTACGCTACAATAAGGATAATTTTCCTTTAGAGTTTGTCGTAGGAAAATGAATGCAAGGACATAGTTCTGATGGACTGAATAGCCATGTGTGGTTGGGTGGAGTGGCCATTCTTAAGGAAAACAATGGATTGGAAGAGCATCGTGAGATTAATAGTATTCCTCGTACACACCGTTGATATTAAAGAATCGATGTTAGGCCCCTTTAAACAACAAGCATCATCATCATCACCATCATCGATATTAAAGAACAACCTTTTGGATGACATTTATGATTCACTCTACCAGCAGCATTATTTTTTGACAATACTAATTGTCGTTTAGAAGTTAACCATTTGGGACCAATTAGGCCTACGATGGTTAACGTTGAAAATTCCCCCAAAGGCAATTCACCTTTTGAGAAAAACATTTTAACTGCTGGTTGATATCACGATGTACCTACTGCGTTTCCTTCTCAGGATCATACAAAAGTATATTGGTACCTTACACCAAAATACGTATAAATAACCAGTCATTTAAGGGATTTCTGAATGCAATTCTTTGCCTTCAGGCCTACACTGCACCCGTTTATTGAAGAGTTGTAGCAAATTTTTATTTTATGATATTGGAACAATTCCTTCGTCGAATTAGCCTTAAAAATATTTGTTGATAACTCAAGCTACAAATTAGAGCTAGTGTTTAATTCTGTGTTAATAATATGTACACGGCTGGATTAAAAAACCAAAACATCTTGAAGGATAATGTCCCATTTTATCTGACGGCATGATATATCACCTGGGGGAGAGTAGATGCGTTAGGGACGTTATCAATGTTGTATAGCTACCAGTGCACCATCTTCATTTACCTTTAAGAAGGGAAGTCCCATTGCCTAAATGTTTATCGTGGTGCTAGCATGTAGAGCAAACAAACATAATATCATGAAGACGTACTCGTGCTTCCTAAGGCTAGCTGATCTGGTTTAAGAGTGGTCAAATTGTGATGAAATAGCGGGATGGCCCCTTCCGTGAATTGCCATGTAAGCTATAGGTGTCGCATCGGTTATGCTGCGCTGCTGGAAATTGTGGAACAAATGAACATTCTGACACTCGTGGATGAGGTTCTGGAAGTCCACGCAGCACAGAAACTCACGAATGTCGTTATATTGCAAGGCATCAGTGTTAAAACGTACAGCAACCTCAGCGGAGATAAGATCAAATGTTACCCCAGAAGTGTCAACAAGTACTGTTGATAACCGGTTACTAACAGTGGCACTACAGGCACGCAAACGCCTGGCCCGTCTGCCACTCAAGGCACATTATCTACGTATTCGGGTCGACTAGTGCCGTCAGTAGATGGAATGGTTGAATTCCGCCGTGGTCTTCAGCAATGAAGACAGATTCTGCCTGCACGCAAGCGTTAGTCCTTCATGCGTACGATATAGATCTGTTGAGTACCTTCTCGTAGAATGCACTCGTCCAAGACACGTTGGTCCCACCCCAGGGCTTATGGTCTAGGGATTGATATGCTAAAATTTTTCTCGATCACCTTTTATGTTTGTGGAGGGAACACCGACTACAGCTCGGTACCTGCAGAATGCCGTTTGATCGGTAATTCTGCCATTCTTGCAAAAGGAAGTAGGCGTGCTGTTCCAACAGGATAATGATCACCCAAAAACTGCCTGTACTCTGCAAGATCTGCTGTAAGTTTTACGGCCAGCACGATCGCCGGACATATCTCCAACCGAGCACGTTTGGGACATGGTGGGACAAATGATTCGTTCGACTTGTCAACACATAATTCTTACGGAGTAACGCGATTTCGTCTGGTTTTACTGTTAAGTGCCATGAGAGAGTTAGCGGTGACTCAAACATTCCATTTTCTGATTGCTGTAGCATTTATAGAAGTATACAAATCTATGGATGACATGACCGACTGTGTTCAAGACAGTAACATCGATCAGGCGTAGAATATTTTATCCCAAGATATTAATCACCACCTGGATGATCGACTGCGAGTATAAAAGACAGGCATTAAAAACGGTAAGCAGGTTATTTGTTGGTTGGAACCCCTTTTCGGGTATCATTAATGACGACATGATGCCAGAAAAATCTGGTCAGCTCCTTATCATCTCGATGAAGGATAAGCTGTAGAAACGTCTGAACAATGTCTGCTGTGATCAAGATGAGATGAAATGTTCACTTTCGGACGAAAGAAGATGAATTAATTATTACGTGTACTCTTAACGTTTAATTGCACAAAGCTACGTAAATCTGGCATCATGCCCGAAGTCTCAAAGGCATCTATTATAAGTGATTTAACGTCGACTATCTTCCGGTCCTCAGTTAAATACCTGCAGAAAAGTTAGATTGGATAACACATTGTAGTACGTAATGAGTAAGCATCCTCAAACTGATAGATTTGGTGGTAGGTGAATCCAGTAGATCAGACGTAAAATATTACAACAAAAGTCGGGGTTGCTGGAATCACGTGAGAGTTTGCGCGTTCCCAGTCACCACAAGCTGACCTATAGTAAGTTTTCTTGCACTGAAGACAATCTTTTCTTCCTCTCTTTCAGCGGTTCTTAACATTCTGTCCGCTGTTAAGGATGATAAAGTAGCGATTGGCTGACTTCAATTTTCCTATGCAGTATTCCTGATTGTTACCACGTTATAGTCTGGGTCCATTTACTCCTTTGATTACAAGACACTCAGAACTATGGCGCTGATTTTGCACTTCTTCGCGTGGATTGTGAATCTTCCCGATTTGAAAAGGACGAGGCAGGCTGCTCAAGACATAATAGCGTCAGTCGTGTTGTTGTATGCTAATCTGATATATTGTAGTAAGTGCACAAGCTATTTTCTCTCTTAGGAAACCGATAAGTTTCTTTACGTCCCCCTACGATAGTTGCTCACTCGTTGCATGGATAATCCAACAACATCAAGTATCGTCTGGAAAGGCACCCAGTATACTTGGCACAAGGACTCCACCGTAATCACTTATGCTTTCTTCCAGTGATCGGAGTGCACTTATACCTCTATTTCTTCGAGTGTACGTAGTATTTAATGTCTATGAAGAGACAAACTGTATAGGCTTGTCTTATTCCTAGTAATAGTGAAGATTTTGGATTATATTGCTTCAGTCTCCAAATCACGCATGCAATATTTCGTGTCATCATAGGTACACCCAGTCGCAGCGATACATTCGACGAGCAACTTCGGTCCCTGTCCAGGCAGCCCTGTCAGAAATGTGTTTTTAAAAGTCGATAAAGATAGGTTATGTTCCATTGAATATCGTAGTTGATACCAAAATAGGCACCAGCTTTCAATGTCCCCTAAGAAAGACGACTTAACTGAGTAAGAAGATGGATCTACTGGTGGAGTCTCTGTCTCAAGGGGTGTGCTTTCCAGTGTTAATTCAGCAGTAGTTGTAGATAGCTGTTACTCTACATTATCGGCAGCATTCTGGATTGCACGATTAACCGTGTAAATCTACTTTTCGAGAGGAACAATGTAATTATTGTCACCATAGTCGGCATGTAGGTCGTGAATGAGGTCGTCGTGATGCATCAAAAGTACCAAATTCTCTTCTAAGCAATTTTTGTAAAACTGATAGACGTCGAGAAGTGAATTTTCCCGAAAGTTATTTACGCTATTTATAAATCTTCACATCCTAACCCCCTGTCTGGTTCTCTTCCCCTTTAAATCGTATAAGGTATTATTCCCTGCTATGTCGTTCATGATATTAAAAATGCCATTCCTCTTCATTAGTTTAAGGGTATGGCATTACCAATTTGTTCCAAAAAGCCGGCGTTAACTGTTCAGCACTACAGCTCTTTCGAAACTCGCAGGCAGAAGTCACCGATACGACAGTTTACAGGTCAAAGTTCCTAGCTTTAAGTAGCGTGCAAGAAGTTCTGTAAACTACCAGAGGTGACGGCGTGAAAAGTGACTTGACAGGGGATCATGTGACGACGGGTGAGTAATTAATTCCGTGGTCACACCGTAGGCGGCTAAGCTTAAAATACATCGAGAGAACGGGAGTGATATGCAGTTGGTTTAACAGCCTCTATAGATTACGTGAATAGAAAAATATCGGCAAGGTAGTGGTTAACAATTTATTAGGTTAGGTTTGGATTAGAGGCAGCCGGGTTGAGTGGCCGAAACGGTTGGACGCTGGCCTTCTGACCCCAACTTAACAGGCTCGATCCTCGTTCAGATCGGTGGTATTTGAAGGTGATTAAATACGTCAGCCTCGTGTCGGTAGACATACTGGCTCGTGAGCTAACTCATGCGGCACTAAATTCTGGCACCTCAGCGTCTCCGAAAACAGTAAAAGTAGATAGCTTGACCTAATGAAAAGAACATCATTATTATTGTTATTAAAATAGACACCATAGCTTATGCGAATATAACTATATCTCAATCAAGGAAACAGTAGAAAGTTCATCCTTAAAAACGAAGAAAGATATTTTGTCCCACCTACCCTGACGGAGATGAGTGAAACCTGATGCAAAGATACATTTTGTGAATGTGGTGATGAGGCTTAGGTAGATTGATAGCGTCATATGACAGTCACTATTCCCACAGATGTTTGTCAATCGCAACTTTCTTCTAAACGAACTTAAAATATTCTGAAATTCTAACTTTGAACATTGAAGGTGTAATATCAGTCACCTATTTCCGAGTTTCAGCACCAAAATGAGCAACAGTTATGATGACGTCTAAAATTACACTACGCCAGATAGTGCATAACTTTTGTATACCACTGAGATTGATAGATTGACAACAATTTAGTATGGTCTTACCTTTCAAAACCATTGGGGTAATATTGGTATACCATCTCATCAGCTACGTTCATTCTTGATAAATATTATTATTGTTATTATTATTATTATTATTATTATTATTATTATTATTATTATTATTATTTTTATTTTTATTTTTATTACTACTATTATACTACACCTAAATAGGTGTAAGTATAAGAAACTAGGGCTTTGAAATAGATCACATTTTATCCAAGACATTCAAGAACCAAATGAATCGTTTGTTACAGAAACAGCATTTCTCCACTTTTTGACACTATTGAGTTATTAATATGCCATGATTAATGCACGAAGGGCTACCGTTTTGTGCAGAAAAAACACTTCTACCATATACCTCTGCCTGTCAGTCGCGAATGAAAGTTTCCGTTTTGTGCAGAAAGAACACTTATCCCGGAGAGGTGTTGTTTTTACTTCAAACTAGCCCGCTTTACAAAGTAGTTGTGTCAGTTCTTTCACTTGAGTCGCTAGCAAGAGGTGTGAAAAGAGATGCAAAAGTCGCGTTTCATATAAATCAATGTATGGAGTTTCAGTATGAGGCAAATCATGTCTTAGGAAAATACTGTATTGATGGACTGTGCGTTCATACTTTCAAGTTGCTTATTTCTTCAATCCGTCTCCCTGTGTTACCGACTAAACTTGCTTATCCACAAGGCTGTGTTCCATTAAATGAAAAGAAATTTGCAGACACAAAGAAGTTGGAATCTTACATACCAGAAGAGCACCATGGGTTTTATAATGAACTGTTTGCATGGACAAAATCAGCGAAATAGACGTGAGAAGCATTGTTCAAACATAACAGACCTATATGTTACTTGTATTATATTGTGTTGTATTGTTTTATATATTTTTTGAACTTTGGAAAGGGATATAAAAATGTATTCTTATGTTTATTTTTCTATACAATGTGGTCTAATCATAATATGTGCAAATAAGTAAGTCTTACAAATAACTATTAAATAATGGGTTTCCTCAGTACAAATAAAGTTCCTCTTGAAATTAAAATGACGTTAAAATCAATGTTACACTTCCTTATATTCCCGTTAATGGTGTTTGTTGCAGAAACAGCACGTCTCCACCATTTTCAACAAAGTCTGTAAAGGAACGTATTGGACTAATTCATACAAACAACCTATCTATCATAGTCATTTCAACAGTAGAATAAGCATAATAAATATCGGAAGGATAGAAATGACATTACACACTAAAGACAGTTTTTCCTGTTTTCTGAACAATTTGGTACGTTGGAGAAGTGTAGTTTCTGAAATAAACTATTCAAATGATTTCTAACTGCAGAAAATTCATCTTTCGAAGCAGTTTTCGAGGGATTCCTACGTATTGGAAGTAGTCTATGCGGGGACAGCCGAACAACAGTGTGTTTTAATGATTCCAATAGAAATAAACATTGCCATAATTAGAAGAAATGTTCAATATCCTTGTAAAGCACACCGAACGACACTGATCACTGAATATGAATAATTTATTTAGAAGTTTCACTTGGTTGACAGTGCACTTTCGTGCTTTAAGCACAAGTTATATGTGTTGAAATAATATTTATTTATCTCATCCCTTGATGGACGACTTATGTCTTACCTTTTCTCAGACAGAGAATGCACATATTTCCTGCTACTAGACGTGAGAAATCTAAACGAAATATTTTTCCAGTACGTGACGTCTATTGGAGACGTTGCCTTTCACATCCAGAAATAAATCACGTTCTCAGTTCTCACAGTGGTAGTCTAGTTATACCTTTCCATATCAGTTATATTTTGCTATAGATTTCTTGTAATTGCAGTGCTTTGATAACCGTCAAGATGTTCTTCAAATTTGTTTTTTGCTCTTTCCAGGGAACTTGCCGAAATTAGTATTTAAGGAAGGAATAAGTGGAATGGCAGTTAATGTAATTGAACTATTTACACGATTACTGAAAAGATATCAGACTATTTTAGTATAATAATTTCGTGTGGCTATTTCTAGCCGAGTGCAGCCCTTGTAAGGCAGACCCTCCGATGAGGGTGGGCGGCATCTGCCGTGTAGGTAACTGCGTATTATTGTGGTGGAGGATAGTGTTATGTGTGGTGTGTGAGTTGCAGGAATGTTGGGAACAGTACAAACACCCAGCCCCCGGGCCATTGGAATTAACCAATGAAGGTTAAAATCCCCGACCCGGCCAGGAATCGAACCCGGGACCGTCTGAACCGAAGGCCAGTACGCTGACCATTCAGCCAACGAGTCGGACAGTACAATCCTAAAATTACATCGAAGTCTTCTCAATACGTGCATATTTTACAGATCGAATGAAGTAGGTCTACGAACTTATACTAGCTGTCTTGACAGCTGCTCACGAATTCTGAACAGACTGTGATTGAACCCAATTCTTTCTGTTGTTTCAACGTGTCACTATATCACTTAAGAAGAGTCACCCGTTTTTATGTCAACAAAAGACGTGGGAATACGGTTGAAACTTGGATACAAAGCAGAGCAGTTCATCAGCAATCATACTATTCTGATCACGATACTGTATATCGATGGCCTAGATTGAATACCTCGTATCTCACAAAGTTCTTCCTATCCATTATCCTATCCCGCCAGACACGAATATGCAGTCCAGCAGAACAATGTTCGTTGTGTTCTTTTTTCCTATGCCGATGTGTGAAGGAAAATGAACCTTACCGTACTATAGAAAAGCATGTTCACGTGACGTATTTACTAACTCCTAGAATATAATTTTTGTAAGGTTCAATTTCCTTTACTATTTAGTATAGGAAAATGAACCCAACGATCAATGTTCCGATGGACTGCATACCCAAATGTAGCTGGAAGGCGTGACCAGCCTTAAGGGAAATTTGTGAGATACGAGGTATTCATTCTAGGCCATCGATATGTGTGTTCAGTGTACCGAGAAATCTTCAAAACGCCAAAGAAATTCAGGTAGAAAATATACAATCAAATTGTAATAAAAACTGCGTTTGCTCTCCGTTGTAACAAGTTTCGAAAAATTCAAAAGGCGTTTCTCTATTAGACCGTGAACATTTGAATCAATAAATGGTATATAACAAAACCGATTAATTATTATTCATTAAACTAATTTAATAAATCATTGCATTCTACCTACAAGTTGCCTTTCTCGGAAGAAGAAATTAGGTCTCTGGACCTGTTGGATATTTTAGATTGGTTGAGACTTGCTACATGGTTGAAATGACATATTTTGAAACACTGCAGGTGATAGTGAATAAATGTTACAATCTAATTCATTTTATTTGTAAATAAAAGGAGAAGGCATGGGATATTGCAATTTCAGGTTTGATTTCATTAAGCAACAAATGATATTTCTGCGGCATTTATTAATGAAGAGATCAGTTTACTTCATAAACGATAATATTCCATCTACTGAATGTGTATTCATCATCCCTTCTTAGGGCATTTTTCAGATATGGACCGAGAGTTCTGATCGGATATCCACCATGAAAGCGAAGAATCATTGATCAGTCATCCCGAGCAGTAGTTTACTTGTAGTAGTTTTTCTCTGCATCTCCGATGTCAGTACGTGGTTACCTACCAAATTTACGCCACGCAAAATGATACCTAACTCTGGATAACTCACGAATTTTCCTACCTATAGTACTACAGTATGGAATATAATAATGCTGCGGGATTAACAACCACTCGTCGGTGGTTGAATATTGTGTGTTGTACTCAAGGTCTTGAGTTTGATTTTGTTCGCAGTTGTCAGTCAACATTTGAAGATGGAGCAAACCATAGTATGCTAAGTCGTTCACGACGCATTTGAATGTTATTATTAATAATAATAGTAATCAGAAATACAAATTATTGTAATAATCGTGATCATAATAATAATAATATTTTTAGTGACGTTGCACGCTGCGGACAAATGCTCCTATACTGGACACTTTTCTCACGGGAGTTCTTTAACAGTTGATATTCCAAAGAGGCGGAACAGTTTTACTTAACACCGTCAACTCGTGCAAGTAAAATAGTTCTGTTAAACATATTAAAACCGGCCCTGTGGTTTGCGGTACCTGCATCATACAGAGAGGTCTCATATTCGATTCCAGCCAGTCCAAGGATTTTAATTCAGACACGAGTGATGAAACGGGTACACTTAACCACCTAAGAACAGCTGAGGAGCTGTCGTATGTGAGAGGCAGTGGACTCAGTCACGAAAGTCAAGCAATATGGCTGGGAATGTCGTAACAGTGAATATGTGCAGTCGGTGTGACTTGACAGGACAACGATATTAATGAACATAATGTGCCCCAGGTCAGCTTGAACATAATGTGCCCCAGGTCAGCTTGAACATATCGTCGGCTTACTTCTAAAACCTCGTAAGTCACAATGTTCTTCCTACCCATTATTTTCCTTAAGACTGGTCACGCCTCCCAGCCACATATTTATATGCTATCCATCAGAACCTTTTTCGTAGTGTTCATTTTCCTATGCTGACGTGAAAAGTAAAATGGACCTTAACAGACCGTATTGTAGGGATGTTGTTTTCATGGCGGATTTAAACACTCCTGCAGTTGAATATACTTAAGGTTCATTTTCCTTTGCACATTACCATAGGAAAATGAACACAACGAAAATTGTTCTAATGGACTGTACATCCATATGTGGCTGGGAGGCGTGACCAGTCTTAAGGAGTAACCGATAGGACGAGCTTTGTGGATTACAACCTTTTACCGGTGAAGCGACGATATTAAAAGTTTATTCCAGTTAATTCTCGCTCTATCCTGATATGTCCCTAGGTCTTACATTTCGCTGCGCGGGATTTGGATTACGGTTGATACCACACGTACTTCACTCCGAAGATTAGTAGGATTCACGATGGGCAGGTGCCGCTGAAGAGATGGATTATAAAACTGAAAATTGAACTTCTTTCCTATAGCGTTCCTCATCGAGACAGAAGTAGTTATAAAAAAAATATAGGTGTTCTACTGTTTTAATGTTATTTATTTCGCCAAATTTTGATATATTTATCCGTTTTAGGACAATCCTAGATCAAATCAGTAGTTTTTAGCTTTCACGTCTGTTTTTCTGTTTGTTTCTCTGTCTGTTTGTTCCGCCATCACTGGTAAACGGCTGAATTGATCCCAGCCACAGACCGTATTTAGAGTCTACTCATCCAGGATTAGGTTTCGACATTCACATCATTTAAAATCACTGAATAGACTGGGGGATTACAGAAAGACTAGACGATTTTCTGTTATAGTATTGACTATATGACGACAAATCTTAAAAATTTAGAGTCTGCTCATTCTGGAGCATGTTCCGATATGCGTATATTTTAAAAATCACTGAATATACTGGGGGTTTATAGGAAGACCAAAATATTTCTTTTTTCAGTTTATGTCATACTACTGATTATATCTCGACTAAACTTCATATTTTGAGTCTACTCATCCAGGACATGGTTTTATAAGCATATCTTTTAAAATTTACCGAATAGACTAGGAGCTTATAGGAAGGCCAGAAGACTTCTTTAAAATATTCTCTTACATTATTGATTAATTTCGACCAGACTTCATATTAAGAGTCTAGTTATCCAGGAGCAGGAACAGATATGCATACCATTTAAAAATAACAGAAGAGTCAGGTTTGTAAGAAAAAAAGAAGTGTGCTTCAATTTTTTTTACACTATTGATTATATCTCGACGAAACCATATTTAGAGACTAATCGTCGAGGAGCACGTTTTGATAAGCAAATAATTCAAAAATCACTTAATAGACTGAAGGCTTCATCGGAAGACAAGAAGAGGTTTCTTTTCAATTTCCTCATATGCAATTGGTTATATGTAAAATCTGTGGACTATGTGTGAAACGCCCGTTCATTTTCAAGTAATTCTTGTTATGTACATAATTTGGCTTACTCTTGAAAATACGGAGAAAATTAGTATTTTCTACGGGCTTCATGCTCTGCTGCCAGTGACAGACACCCTCGAACACCGACAGTTACTTGAAGGATTCATAACAGGAGAAAATCAGTGGATGCATAATATTCCTCTCGGCTTGAAAATTAACCCCACCTAATGTATCTGAACACCGAGGAAACATAATGTACAACCTTTCCTTTCGTGTCTGTCTGTATATTACTCCAAGTGGAAAACTGGTGGTCTTATTTCAACCAAACTTTTGGAATCTACACACTTCGGATTGTGTTGTCGGGTGAATATGTTACCATGGTAGCCACATAGAGTTGGTATTTTTAGTAAGATTAATCTCAAATATTTTCGTTAATGTTAGGTCTATCGAAGGACTGTATATATCAAACGTTTAATAATATGTTATTTCCGTTCCTTTATGCCATGTACGTGTTGATCATACGACAGATAATAACGCAGATGGTTAAGAACAATTGAATTTTGATTCCAAGTCCCGTGGGGTATGTGGTGCATGTCACTTCAAGGTATAATAATTATAATTTCGTGTGGCTATTTCTAGCCGAGTGCAGCCCTTGTAAGGCAGACCCTCCGATGAGGGTGGGCGGCATCTGCCATGTGCAGGTAACTGCGTGTTATTGTGGTAGAGGATAGTGTTATGTGTGGTGTGTGAATTGCAGGGATGTTGGGGACAGAACAAACACCCAGCCCCCGGGCCATTGGAATTAACCAATGAAGGTTAAAATCCCCGAACCGGCCGTGAATGGAACCCGGGACTCTCTCAACCGAAGGCCAGTACGCTGATAATTCAGCCAACGAGTCGGACTCACTTCAAGGTGAGTAACGAGTAAAACAAATTAGCCGTTTTACTCTTTTCGGTTGGGCAGATATTAAAAGAGGTATCATCAACGTCAGAGCGTCGCGCAAGTGGTCATAGATACAATATCGTCGACTCACTTCTAAAACCTCGTATGTTACAATGTTCTTCCTACCCATTACAATCCATAACAATGGTCACGCCTCCCAGCCACATATTTATATGCAATCCATCAGACCCTTTTTCGTAGTGTTCATTTTCCTGTGCAAACGTGTACAGGAAAATGGACCTAACCATACAATATTGTAGGGATGTTTTTTCATGGCGAATGTAAGCACTCCTACAGTTTAACGTATTTAAGGTTCATTTTCCTTTAAACGATAGCATCGGAAAATGAACTCTACGAAAATAGTTCTGATGGACTGTACAGCCGTATGTGGCTGGAGGGCGTGACCATTCTTAAGGATGAAAATGGATAGGAAGTGCATTGGGAGATACGAGGTTTTAGAAGTAAGCCATCGATATGCAACCTGAGAATCAGAAAGGAAATTCGCTCAACTTCGGACCAGGAACTGTACCGTACAATAAATTCGGAAATCGTCCTCATTCTCTCTCAAATTTGTTCAGCTTCATCATAATTTCGTTACTACCCCAGGCTGTCGTAGGATAATACCATTTTAATATGTTGCATTACACTTGTGAATGGAGCCATGTTACTTCGCATAAATTCATGACGGAAACATGTAATCCACCGCAAATTCCCGTGAGAATAACTGGTACAAAGGCTAGTCATCCCTATGAATGACACCTTCTCACCATTCACTACTGAACTAACTTCACAAGGTTTGGCGTTTCTAGTGTTGATCATACCTCAATTACTTCCATTCTGCTGAAATCAAGGATGGGACAAAGACACAGCAATGAATATCAACAGAGGTATTTGTGCACCGCAAATAAACAACGCTGTGAAATGTGATGTGGGCAGTTTACATTACTTACCTGTTATCAATTAAATGATGTTTGCAATGACAGAACGATGGCTTACTTCTAAAACCTCGTGTCTTCCAATGCACTTCCCATCCATTTTCTTCCTTAAAACTGATCACGCCTCCCAGGCACATATGGATGTACAGAAGGCTCTGTTGGATTGCATATCTTCGCTGGAAAGGTAAAAGGTTGTATTCCACAAAGCTCTTCCTATCAACTATTCTCCTTAAGACTGGTCACGCCTCCCAGCCACATATGGATACGCAGTCCATCAGAACAATGTCCGTTGTGTTCGTTTTCCTATGTCGACGAATAAACGAAAATGAACCTTACATGCATTGTACACTAGGAGTGCGCAAATACGTAATGCAAACCTACATTCCTACAGTACGGTAATGTAAGGTTCATTTTACTTTACACATGGGCATAGGAAAATGAACACAACAAAATTTGTTCTGATGGACTGCATATCCATACGTGGCTGGGAGGCGTGACCAGTCTTAAGGAGAATAACTGATAGGAGGAGCTTTGTGGAATACAAACTTTTACCTTTCCAGCGACGATATAAATATGTAGCTGGGAAGCGTGACCAGTCTTAAGGAATATAATGGGTAGGAAGAACATTGTAACATACGAGGTTTTAGAAGTAAGCCGACGAGATGATATCGTCGTTGCGATCTGAAAAACAACTCTATGATATTATTTCAGCTTAGAACTCTGACCAGAAAAGTTCTGTCATCAAAGGTTCAACACTGCATGAACTCGATCAACGAATTCTCGTTCTAAGTGATACATGTGCTGCAGGTCAGTTTTACTTCCCTCAACAATGTCACATAACGGTATTTCAAGCCACAACGGCGATATAAACGTTTCAATAGATCTGCGTTCCAGTAGCCGAAACGAAAATCTGTTACTGATGTTCAATATATATTTGTCTATAATTTGTCGTTTTAAAAATATATATACCGATAAACTGATGATATAGGAATAAATTTACACGTCACTACATCTACTGACTGTGTTCTTTCACTTTCGAACACTAAAGAGTTCTGATCGACAAGATCACGATGCAGTCCCGTAAAAATGTCATGCGACAAGTATCTAACTAGCTGAACTACACAGCCTACGGATAGAAAATGCAAAAAAAAAAAACCGCATAAACCATCGGCTTTCAATTTAATTCCTGCACAGACTTTATTGACTCATACTTACATTAATTTGCCACGAGACTGTTTGGACTTTAAAGTTTGGATAGGTATTATGAACAAGGTATTATCTCAGTATTTGTCTTAAATTGTTTTCGTGTATTCTTAGGTAATAATTTTCGTAACAATTACTTGTATTAACTTTCACCCAAGGTCGAACCTCAGAAAGGTGCGTTAGGCATCATTATGTAGAACGTATGCGGTGTAAGGTAGGAACCATCGTCAATTAAACCCTTTGTGGTTGCTTGATCAATAACTATCAATAGCTTTCTCCAAAGTTCTCCAATAACTTTTTCTGAAGTGTATTTTTTGTGTTACCATCAGGCATTGACCTGTTTCTATTTAAAATTTCACAAATACGAGGAAAGTTAATTACAATTAATTTTATCGAAAACGTCGCGACAGTCATCTAAATGAAGGACATTAGTAAAGAACTTGCCAGGAGTGGGTGCTAAGGTCTGTTGAACAGGAGGAGCAAAGTATATGCGAATAGGAACAAGTTTTGCCATTTTAAAGTAGTGCTTGGAGGCGCGTGTCCGGAATTCGTTGCGCGTCATGCTGTACTTGGGCTATAGGCATGTGCCCTGCTTGACGTGGTTTGCATGGCAAAGTCCTCATCAGAGCTTCTCTCAAGTTTCGCCAGTGTCTTCATTTGTAATGCGTGCAGAAAAAGGAGTTAAACCACTTTGTCTGCAGCAGGTAGCTAAGTTTCTCCTTCTAGAGCGGAGACAAAGAGTCATGCATAATATGCGCAACTAATAATCTTAATACATGCACATACGTGTTACTCAAGCCATAAGCATAAAAAGATGACTGGAATTTACACGCAGGCAAGATTTTTGTTATTACTATTTTAATTACAGTGACTTACCAATGCACAGTGTTTATGAAGTCTGCATATCGTCGCTTCACCGGTAAAGAGTTGTATTCCACAAAGCTCTTCCTATCGGTTATTCTCCTTAAGACTGGTCACGCCTCCCAGCCACAAATGGTTATGCAGTCCATCAGAACAAATTTTGTTGTGATCATTTTCCTATGCCCATGTGTAAAGGAAAATTAACCTTACTGTACCGTACTATACGAATGTAAACTTGCATTACGTATTTACGCACTCCTATTGTATACTGCATGTAAGGTTCTTTTTCGGTTACTCGTCGGCATAGGAAAACGAACACAACGGCCATTGTTCTGATGGACTGCATATCCATATGTGGCTGGGAGGCGTGACCAGTCTTAAGGAGAATAATCGATAGGGAGAGCTTTGTGGAATGCAACCTTTTACCGGTGAAGCGACGATATATTAACGTGAATTAAATGACGTTCAATGTATAAATCAGTGCGAGGAACTTAACTCGATAAAGTGATAATTGTAACATTGCCATAATTTAGGATTACTTTAGTCCTTCTTCTAAATCATCATAAAGTATCGTATATGAACTTATTAAAATGTCAGAGCAGATACGCGAATAGTGAAGCAAATTTAAAATCTATTATATAAATATTCAAATATCCACGTCTGGATGGAATTAAATGTGATATATTCACTTAGAAATCATACACTCTTTTGATGATTTATGAAGCTGTACGTATAAACCAGCCTCTATGAGGGAGTCATATGAGGTGGAAGAAGGATGAAAGTAATGATAGTTGACTGGGGTACATAATGTAGTCGCCTATGTAGGGTAAGAAAAGTAGAGGAAGCCAACGAGGTAATTCTGAGACTGAGTGTTTAATGATTTAAATATAAGAAGTATGGAAATAAACGAAGCCACAGTGCTAGTTCCAAATAGATCAGTGTGGAGGTGCTTAAACAATACTCGGACGCTTGCAAGCTGAACGTTGCAAACTAGATTGGCTCCTATGCAAACTGCAAAAGAACAGTGAAACGTTATGAGGTTAAAAATCGTAGTTGAAATACACATTAAAGAATTTGTATTAGTAGTTTTCATTCCGGGTAGGAATGACCAAAAGTTACGAATTTTCCAAAAATGGAATTATGTCAATTTTGACGACACTGTTGAAGATAAATTTAAGAAATAAATAATAAAGAATTCGGTATATATCTAAATATTTCTATTAAACAATCCCTAGTAATCACCAAGGTTAATTTCTGGACATGAGAACAGGTTCTTCAGGGAGAAAAGCGTGTACTCTTGAATTAAACACAGCTTTTTATTTGATATTCCGTGTATAATGCAATAGAAGGTAAAACACATTTATTCATTCATTCCTCTCGTATTGGCGTATATTTCTAAGTCTGAATTCTTTACATTGAATGAAATGAACAAGAAGATCCACAGAAGGCTGACAATAGTAAATTACATGTGTTGAGTGATTCGTCCCCATATACATAAGAAACTAAACCTGGTTAATCACAAGTGCAATCTTCATTATTACAATTATAACTGACTTAACAACGTTAAGGAATTCTCTCCAACGGTTTGTTTCTACACCGTAATTCAAATTCATATGAACAAAAGAAGCGACATGAAATAAACTTCAAAATTCGTCGACGTGCTTTGTTGTTGGTAAACTTGTAAACATTGACTGTAAATGTAATGTAAATTAAACTGACAAAGCACAAAAATATTAGAGCTACGTACCGGTATCTAATGCTATTGACCGAATAAAGGCAATCATCTACGACTATGTATGCAAGCACTTTGACTGGATGTTCGTAAATCTATTAGTTTACTCGCGGGTTGCATGTCGTCGCTTCACCGGTAAAAAGTTGTAATCCACAAAGCTCTTCCTAACGATTATTCTCCTTAAGACTGGTCACGCCTCCCAGCCACATATGGTTATGCAGCCCATCAGAACAAATTTTGTTGTGTTCATTTTCCTATGCCCATGTGTAAAGGAAAATTAACCTTACTGTACCGTACTGTAGATATGTATGTTTGCATTACGTATTTGCGCACTCCTACTGTATAATGCATGTTAGGTTCATTTTCGGTTACTCGTCGGCATAGGAAAACGAACACAACGGAACTTGCTCTGATGGGCTGCATAATCATATGTGGCTGGGAGGCGTGACCAGTCTTAAGGAGAATAATCGATAGGAAGAGCTTTGTGGATTACAAACTTTTACCGGTGGAGCGACGAAGTACATGCAATTTAATGAGATCGCTCACTTTTCCGTTGCTTTCCAGTGGCACCTCTTAAGTGATGAGCTTGTGACTTGCAGGGAAATCAGACATGTGTACATTAAACCGATTCCCGGTACCTCGAACACCTTGAGTTTATGTTATCTTGCTGCTACAATAAGCACCAGTAGAGTGGGAGATATTGAGTGTGTAGAAGAATTCGCAGTTTACGGCATGATCTGTGCAAGTGGTACCTGCCAAGATGGAATCTAGTTACAGTAACTATCACTAAATCCAACATATCATGCAGATCCACTCCAGTTTGCAAACCATGTTGTAGAGAAATGGAGCCAGTCATCTACGATCCTGCACTACACAATTGTGTTGTATCGATCATGGTGCCTGTAGAGGCCTTGACTGTATAAGAAATATAAGTTGTGAATGATGTACAGCTTGTAGAATGGTAATTGAGTTGCACTACATTTTAATTGGGATGTTGACTTAAACTATGTACTGAACCCTATCGGTCATTGTTATAGAGGAATGATTTTAGCCTGTGGTATCACGGACAATCAAGACCACCCTGAAGAACCTTAGAGATCCTTGTATTTTAATTTATTGCCTGGGAGAAGTTGAGTGGTGCAGTGCTCGTGGGAATGGAACAGCTAAATTATTAGGAAATCTCTGGAATCTCATAAGACAAATTTATGACCCCAAGCCAAGCGCGTTAATTTAGACGCAGGACGCTAAACCCTTTACAAAAGGTGGCGTGTCAACAAAGATTTGGAGCGAAAAGGAAATTAATTTATATCTTAAAGCACAGAAGAAATGTATTTAATCTGAGAAGAAAATTGCAACCTCCATAAAATGAGCGAAATTTTGATATGCGACTTGGGCATAACTAAAAGTGCATATGCGAAATAAGTACTTAGCGCGCTTCTTGCAAGGAGACCGCCGGAGGGAGAATATCGCGGGGAAATACTTAGCTTGGGCACGCGAGACGTGTTATAAATATGCAGCGGTAGAGCACTCGAGTCCGCACTCTTTGACTGTCTCGCGACTGCGACGGTGTGATACTACTTCAGGAGGACATCGTGAATCAGATCTAAGCGGCGAGCTGTAAACATCCAGCAGGACCTACCAGGGAATAGAAGTAAGTGAATAATCTGCATAATCTAATTGAATCTTTCCGACTACATGTGTTTGTCTGCCTGTCATGGAAATGTACTGCCAATAACTCCACTATCTCACTTGTAATTCGAATAGCTTTTAGGGCCAAGTATTAGAAACGAGGTTCGTAATATTATTATAGCTCAGATGATTTCTGGCCGTTTGGAAGAACATTTCTGTTATAGAAAGACTGAATCTAGTCCCAAGATGTGAAAATGTGAATGAGGGGTGTAATTGACGTTGTTCTAAAAGGAGCTTTAAAACGTGTGAATGGGGCGTGAGTGGAGACTGACTGTGTAGCAGAACTCTTGGTAACTTATGTCTCTTTTACAGTTTCCCTTCACGTATACAACGCCAGAAACATCGCAGAGAACGAGAGAGAAGAACAGCAAGCTGTAGCAACGGAGCAACTGTCGAGACAACGAGCATCGACGCGGGGACTCCAAGAAGGCGGAGCTCACCACAATATCGGAAGAGACACTGGACTACGTTCACGGAAGCTGTCGAAGGATTATTCACCAGCCAGGTTGGATCCAGCGATCTACATAACTTTGCAGATGGCAATGTCATCTGTCACCATGCACTAAGCTCCTGGGTTCCATAGAGAGCCGCCTCATAATGTCATCGGTACTCCCAGGTCAGACAGATCCAATTAATTATTAGCATGGGCTAGATTAAAATTAAAATTCACGACAGTTATGTAAATAATGGTTTGTATAGGATAGGTATGCACAGACCTCGAACTCTGGACGGTAGATATGGTTGTATATTTTTATATTTTCACCTTGTATTATGTTTGTTTCTGTTCGCGGCATCTTTTATGCATTGGTAACGTTAGCTAGGTCTTTGCCAGACACGGGATTTCAGAAGCAGAGGATTTTTTATTCCTTTGGTTATTGTACGTAAGTTTTTCACACTGGAGACGGATTCCTTGACTTGCACAGGTTGGCATGGCTGGAGGTGTTAGACATGGTGCTAGTACTTCTTATGCACGGTAGAGAGAGCTAATCGCACGCATGAACGTTATATGACTGAGTGCTGTTGAGATGATGAATAATTTTGGTAGTGCCAGGGAATTGAACCCAGGTGTCATGATGAAAAGCCCTAGGGAGGCAAAGTATGTGAGAGTTATAGGAATGAGTGCTGTTGATATGATGAATAATTTTGGTAGTGCCAGGGAATTGAACCCAGGTGTCATGATGAAAAGCCCTATGGAAGCAAAGTATGAGAGGAATATGTTATGTCCAAGCCCTATGAAGACAGATATGTTATGATGAGATAATTTCAGCACTAAGAGGTTAGATGTGTGTTTATGTAAGGGGGTAAGAAGTCCCTGTAGTTGAACAGCTGTGCGTAGTTTAGGATGGCGGGGAAAAACACTCAGCCATATGACTTGTGCGAGGCAGGGCAGTCGAGTGTGACGTCATTGACAGGAAGATTTTGTCTCTGCGTGTTTGTTTTGTTTTCAAGTGCTTAGGGGGGAGTCGCCCTCGGCTTGTGACCTTGCCTATAGCGGCCTGGTAGGACCGCAGTTCGTTTGTTTGGTTTATATTTTCTTGTCTACTTAAACTCGCCACATGTTTATTTCGCCACGTATTGTTGGAGCGGGGATATTTATGGGTTTATTGATAAGTGTGTGTACCTTAGTTAGGTTGGACTGTGAGCTTTCATCCAGTCCAGGTCTTGTACTGTAAAGCTTTGATTACGGAAGAGCATGGGTTCGAGGTCATGTGACGCAACATTTTTACGCACGGGAGATTGCTTTTTGATTTTTCCTTTTGACCAGATAGTTCACTTATCTTCCTATTTCGACTTATTTTGTTATTCCACCCTTGTTCCAGCCCGGCAGACCGATGGTTTTGTGACGAGGAGGGCCTCAGCGATATCATATTGGAAAATATCAGATATTCAAACTCTTTGTATATATGATTTTGGCTTTAAATTTTTGTAATAAATTCATCACGTTATTTTATGAATGCAGCTTGGTTTCTCGTATTTTGTTCATTTTTATTTTAGATTATTCTTACCTGATATGTCACATATCCTGTGGTTTATCGTAATTTCCCCCTTTGTTTCCATTGTATCCCTGAGATGTGCGTGACTGAGTTGCTGTGCCAGGATATGTGTTCAGGTAAGACTATGTGCACAAGCTCACGATTGTGGGAGTTTTTTCACTACTGTGCTCTGGGTTCGAGACCGGTATTCGCCTGGCCGGAACCACAGGGCCCTGTAGGGCATAGTAGACCCTCACTAAATGGCTATAAGTTACATCATAAAGCTGGCAACACACTTAGTGGCTCGGTACCAATCCAGAAACCTGCCGTATGTGGAGAATCCGAGATGGATTTGCATGGCTCGGCAGGCTGTGCTGGATTTTCGGTCGGTCAAAAATCCACCGCGTATACCCACCGAAACATCCATTGCGATTCCCGTGTGTGGGGAATCGCGGGGCCCGTTAGGCATGAGTCATCTGTTGGCCTCACCGCATGTGTGCAATTCGTGATCCAAACTGCTGTCATTATTCGAGGAGACACCAAGTTGTTAGCGTATATCCCATAAAATGTCTAGTACTACAAGCGGGTGTGATTTCGTACTTGGAGTAAGAGATAGATGTCATAATCTTCTTTGCCTTTAGCAAGTAAGTCATGCAGATTATCACGACAAAGTGAAACGCAGTAAAGCTCTTGGCCAACTTGTGCAGTTAATTATTATTATTATTATTATTATTATTATTATTATTATTATTATTATTATTATTATTATTATTATTACCCCGAATTTTAGGAATGTATATTTGCACAACGTACTTACGCCCTCTTACAATGTAATGTATTTAAGGTTAACTTTCCTTTAGGCGTTAGCATAGGAAAATGAACACATCGAAAATTGTTCCGATGGACTGCACATCCATATGTGGCTGAGAGGTGTGACCATTTATAAGGAAAATAATAGATAGTTAGAGTACTGTCAGATACGCGTTTTTTACAATTTGCTTTACGTCGCAACGACGCACGTAGGTCTTGCGGCGACGATTATTGAATTCTACAAGTGATATCTGTGACGATTGTGAAAAACCGAGTACCTGACAGTGCACTTCCTAACAATTGTTTTCCTTAAGAATGGTCACACCTCTCGACTACGTACGGATATGCAGTCCATCAGAGCAATCGTCGTTGTTTTCATTTTCATATGCTTACGTGTACAGAAAAATTAACCTTACATACCTTGTTGTCTTGTAGAATATGCCTGCTGTATAAATGTATGCATAATTCCCTCCTAGAGTATAATGCATGTAAGGTTCATTTTCGTGTACACATTGGCATAGGAATATGAACACAAGTACAATTTTTCTGATGGACTGCATATCCGTACGTGGCTGAGAGGCGTGACCAGCCTTAAGGAAAATAATTGTAGGGAAGCACATTGTAAGTTACCCGGGTTTTCACAATCGTTACTGATACTTCCTACAATCCTTTTTCAGGTATAGACAACGTCGTGATGCGTTTGGGATTATATCTCCGAAGAAAATGCCGTCCATTCTGACTTTGATGAATGATGGATGAAGTAATGAATGTCAGTTCCAGAATCGTCACAAATAAATGGTGCCTTCTTACTTCATCTTATGAAAGCCTGGATCCCGTAGCGAGGGCCTACTTTTTCCAAAGAAGTCCAGGATCTCAAAAGGAGGGCCTACCTCAGTGCTGTTGAGCCGTACCCGTAGAGATAACAACTTATCAATATTAAATTGTACAAACAATTCATTTCTAGAGTGTCCTGTCGTTTGACCCGGCGTTTCTGAATGTTGTATTCTTCTTGCCTTTTCATCAGACTTTTTTTATTATTTTGGTGAAATAAATCAAGAAATTCAAAAATAAAACTATTATTATTATTATTATTATTATTATTATTATTATTATTATTATTATTATTATCGAGTTTTGTGGATCACAGAGAGGTGAAAGAAGGTGCAGGCTTGAATGGGTCTATCTACGATATCAAAATTCATATACAACTTTAAAATAAAGATTATATTTCTTTTCAGAATAACAAACCTAACAACATTCGTCACTTAATGAAAACAACAATGTATCAGGTACAATGACAATTTCGATATAAGAAGAGAAATCCCCAGAATGGGGAATTTAACACATTTGGGCTTTAAGCCCCTAATTTACAAATTTAAAATGTCGCCACGGTAGCGTTTACTTCGACACACAGTTCCAGAGCACTTTGCTGCAACCGTTACAATTTACAGCCTTCCAGAGGCACCCCTCAGTATTACAGCAATCTCAGAAAAGAGCTTACATGTTCTCCAACTTCAACCAAGGTGGCTGTGCTCCCAATTTCTTACAGCCTACTCAACGCAACATTACACACACACAAAAACTTACAATTTCTGCCTCTCTAGGCCCAACCTACAATTTACAATTTTTTGTCCACAGGGGTATCTAGTACCCATACTACTGGACCTACGTGAAAAAGGAAGAACAGGTTTTGTTACTGGCCCGAACTCAAAATGTACGGACGCGTACACTTGGGCTCCTTGAAAACTCAGTTAAAACTCTTCTTGGGCCCGCGGCCCGATGATGCAGAGGCTAATCCCAAGCTACTGAGGTGACTAGAAAGAAGGTCAATTAATGTTCACTGAAAGAGAAACATTTACAAAATCGTAGTCGGCCTGTTTTCTGCGCATGACTTCTTGTTTAGACCCTCCTCCTATTTTGTTCGTCAATCTGTTCCTTTTTTCTCTGGAGATTGAATTTAAAATAAAAGTAGAAGAGCCCTTTTGTCGTTGCACGCGAGAGGAAGATCTTATTACCTTGATATGATATCGGTGTTTTTAAGAAGGGAAAGAAGTTTTGAGTCAAAATTGGACATATCTTAAGAATAGGAGTCAAATAAAAATATTGTATTGATGATAAAGATTGGTGTTGAGCGGAGTGAAAGATTATGTTTTGAAATATGACTTGAGCAATGTTGAAGAGGGTCTAAGAATTTCACTATATGAGTAAAAAGCATCTTTATAATTTTTTTAAAATTTTGATTCATGAGGGTTACCTTCTTAGTTTTGTTTTGCGCCTTGTTTAATTCTAATAAAAATTTGCATTTCTCTGTATCCCAGTTTTGATGTTATTTTACACGATAGCCTCCTACATTGACGACAGCTCCTGACCGTTCTCTGTCAGTTTTGGTCGGGTCCGATTTCCAGCACCATTAAGATTGCATTTGGGCCTTTTGCGTTTCCACTGCGCCTATTATACTATGTAAGTCTATTCAAGAAGGAAAAGGGGAGGTGGTGCAAGACAAAAAGTGTAAACGGCTCGTGTGCTTGCTGCGGTTTTGCATTTCATTGCAAGAGACCAGTGTGGCTCGTGACAAAATTTTCAGGGTGTTCACAACAAAATGTGTGTTCACGTCTCAAATGTACCAAAATAGAATGCAAATCAATACAAAATAACTTACTTAAATCATTTCACTAAAAGTTCCTTGTACGGTTGCTTCCCCACTCAGAACCCCTATGACCCAGGATGCATTTTTTTCGAGACTAATCAGTGAGTGTACAGCAAAACTACAATTACGACTGCCGGGCTGAGTGGCTCAGACGGATTTCAGACCCCAAATTGGCAGGTTCAATACTTAGCTCGGTAACAGTAAAATTCACAGCAACTTTGCTACAATGCGAACAGTATTCTTGGATTTACATACCACGAAGTTCACCAAAGTATGACAACAAGCATAACAATAGTGCGTGCAATTACCACATTTACCAGTACTCAAATTAATTGAAATTGAAACGATTCTCCACCTATAATGTAAAGAGAATTTCCTCCTGTGATTACGAACCCTGTTCACAATTAAATACAAGTGAAATCTTCCGGCGATGTAATGGAGTAGTTACTTCTGGTAGCTGTGGTTAACAGTAACAAGGGAGGTGGTGGACCCTTGTGGTCGACTGTAATACTATCACTTGTTTTGAGGGTAGCTGTAAACTGAAAGGCACATATCTTACCGTGCTCCTCATTTATGGAGATATCTGTGTATAAACCATGACGTCACCTCCATGTGCATGCGTATAGTCTTCAGG
Source organism: Anabrus simplex (assembly GCF_040414725.1). Taxonomy (NCBI): domain Eukaryota; kingdom Metazoa; phylum Arthropoda; class Insecta; order Orthoptera; family Tettigoniidae; genus Anabrus; species Anabrus simplex. The sequence continues at coordinate 443,420,509 of NC_090266.1, read as the reverse complement.
CACGTAGCAAAATCTCCAGTGTCCTTCCTGCATTGTCAGTCGAAACGAACAATTGTCAGTGTAACGGAGCTTCGATATAAGTCGAATACTTTTGATCGATGGATAAAACCAGGCAGAAACAAGGGAACCAATTTTGAATTATCCACGGATGCGTGAATATGCATTAGAACTGGGTGTTCGCGTGCTCATGTGCGCCTGAGAGTCCACCGCCACTGCAAGAGACACAACTGAGTTTAAGCAAGACTTATCTCATGTGGATAAAGAGTTCTGCTCGGACCAGCGTGCGTGAAAGTCAGGCCAGCCCAAGTGTTCAAGAACCGAATGTACGGTTTTAGGAGGTTTTTTATTTGTGTATGAATGAATAACTGATAAACTGTTGACACTGGTGACAGATAGGGCTGTTAAAGGAAATTGAAGTATTTATGGTTAACAAAAAATAATGCTAGTGAAAAGGAAAACACGATTGTGATATAATTCACCGACCAGCCCCATACGATGTACGTGACTGGATTTTGACACCATGAAGCTTGAAGAAAGTGACATCGAGATGATAAGCTGAATGGTATATTACGGCAAGCATACATGAAATGCAAGAAGCAGAAACAACTGAAAAATTGAAAGAGAACTTGGCAAGTAAGCACTCCTTATTACATAGTAATGGTTTTTGGCACAAAGGGACTGGTCTTGGTACAAAGTCGGTGATAATTTTTAATATTCCGATGGAGGTATCACATAGAATAACTGCGGAAGAAATGAGCAAAATGGTACTACTTTTTCGATTCATGATGAAACATGGAGCTCAGGTTTCAGGCACAAGGTTTATAATGGTATACGAGCAATTACATTAATATTAAAGCAAAGCCCTGATAAGTTACGAAAATCAGGCTGCTACGTACTCGTCACGTAATGAAGAGGGTCACGTACGGGGTCGATGCCCACGCCATAAACAAAGAGTCCACTAACCGAACAACCTGCTAGTCCCACTCGAGTGACCTTGACGAGTGGGTAACTACCCTAACTCGTAGCATTGGTGCAAGTGAAGCCGGAAGCATGTGGCCGCCTCCATATTACGTCACTACAGAGCCACTGTAAACATGCATGTTACTGTGTTACATGCAGTTTTATTTTATGTTGTTTTAATGCACATTTCACATTAATGCTGCGGCAAACTACTGTGTGGCAGAATGGTGAATACCTGAGTAGTGTTCGGGTGAGGTTTTTCCTATTTACGAAGAAAGAATAAGGAAGGAATAGGGGTTTCAATACGTTGGTAAGTGGCGTATATATGCTCGAGTACACCTGTTGCCAAATTAATACAATTTTATTTACTGTTAAAGATGCCTAATTCAGTTCCTTCCGGTGTATATTTGTCGACGTTAGCCCCCTAGTGATGGAGTGTGGCTAGGACCGAATAATAATAATAATAATAATAATAATAATAATAATAATAATAATAATAATAATAATAATAATAATAATAATAATAAACACTGGGTTATGACATAAGTTGTCCGACTCGTTGGCTGAACGGTCAGCGTACTGGCCTTCGGTTCAGAGGGTCCCGGGTTCGATTCCCGGCCGGGTCGGGGATTTTAACCTTAATTGGTTAATTCCAATGGCACGGGGGCTGGGTGTATGTGCTGTCATCATCATCATTTCATCCTCATCACGACGCGCAGGTCACCTACGGGTGTCGAATAGAAAGACCTGCACCTGGCGAGCCGAACTTGTCTTCGGACACTCCCGGCACTAAAAGCCATACGCCATTTCATTTTTTTTCATGACATAAGTTTTTGTTTCGGCTGTGATAGTAATGGAATAATAGTGGCCTCGATCTCTTCTATTCTTTAAAGATACATTGTAAGGATATCAATATTACTCTTAAAAATAGAGTGGAAGGATTGGTAAGCTTGTAACAATCAAAATTGGTGTTAAGTATATTATCACAGAATATTATTGAATATATCTCAGCATTTGGTGGTAAAGATGTTAGTCAGTTATTATCTACCGTTTGATACTTGCAAGGAAGCTATTGTACATAAAGAAAATCCTGAGCTGGGCTGAGTGGCCCAGACGGTTGAGGCGCTGTCCTTCTGACCCCAACTTGGCAGGTTCGGTCCTGGCTCAGTCTGGTGGTATTTTAAGGTATTCAAACACTGCCGTCTCGTGTCGGTGTATTTACTAGCAGGTAAAAGAACTGCGGGACGAAAATCCGGCACCTCGGCGTCTCCGAAAACAGAAGTAGTTAGTGAGACGTAAAATAAATAACATTAAACACTATTGTTAGAAAACCCTTATCCGTTCATTTCTTTCAAGAATGGGGGTAATGTGCATGATCCTACGAAAGATGTTGTTCACATGTGCAACCTTACTGAGATGTATTTCGGAGAGAACACATGTAATCGTTTAAGCTCAGTCATGAAAGGGAACATTCCTAATGAAGTCACAGGTAAGTTGTAGGAAACATTTTTCTTTTTTAGTTTAAGCTCACATGATTTAGATCTAAACTCAAAGAATGCGCACGTCCTTTGCCTTATTATTGTAATTTCATTACTGTACCTAAAAATACGTGTGAGAGCCCGCCTGGTGGCATTGAAGTTTAAACAGTCTGACAACGTCGTTAGCCGGTTCGAGTCCCATTGGTCGAAAAAGAATTCACCATCAGAATGCTGGCAGGCAGGGTAGGGGAGGTGGTGGTACACAATATCAAATAATGAGATTGCGTTCAAAAAGCCTGGATTAAATTCCTAACCACTCCCGCAGTGCTGAAATGGAGATAGGGCATATTAGGCTGTTGATGGTGATTCGTCCATCGGATGGGGAAGATATGCCTCGAGCAGACCCCTTGGTGCTATTCAACAGGAGAAGGCTATGTGACGGCATCGGATTTCACCCTCTCCCTTCCTACTATCATATATCACGTCATTCATTTCATCTCATTAATTCCTCTGTTGAGGTTGACGTCAGGAAAGTCATCCGGCCATAAGAACTCGCCACGACAGATTCATCTCACTTCATATCCGACTCTGTAGAAAAACGGAACAAGGTTTGGACAACCAAACAAACAATCCTGAAAACACGTGTAAATCGTGCTGTAAGAGAGTTGAATGGAAACAGATATGACCATAGATCGGTCTAAAATCGGTTGGCTATTTTTAAGCATTCGTAAATTGATATACCAGTGTTTCTTTCTTTAACAGTAAAATTAAGGACCTAATAGGTCTAATTAATCAGTGTTGTTATTATTTCTATGTGCTTTTAATTATGTTAATTATCTCCTGTCCAACATTCTCGTTTCGCATACTAGTTTACATTAATGCATCGGGGTGGTGTAGTGACGTAAGAAGGCCGCGGCCGCACGCTTCCGGTTCAGATTCCTGCTGCTCATTGCCAGTCTAGATCTATATGTATGTGGTAACTACCTACCCAGCGCATTCCATGGCAAGCTACACAATTTACAACTGAAGGCGACTCTCACATTTATCCACCTAGTTACGTACACGAAGCTACACAGCCTACAGAAAATGATCAACATAAAACTATTCCGGCCATTTCTGAGACGCACAATGAGACAGATGTTAGGTAAATAGTTGGAGGAACAGATATCTGGGAAACAAGATGCTGATATTAATATTGAAATACCGCAAGCGGAAAGGCCACCAAATGTATTACTGCCAGCACATCTACCCCAAGTCATAAAACATAATCAGTTACAGGCTACATTAACTTAGGATTCGAAAACAGATGGCGGAGATGTTATAACCGTGACTTCTGAAGTAATGACACCACCAAAAACGAGCAAAGAAGGAAACTTGCACAGTAGAGCAGAGCATAGTACATAACAAAACTTCGAAAAAGGGAGATATCAGTCATTACAACGATTGGAAATTGCGGAAACAAAACTATCTCTGTTTAGTCAGTAATAGTTCAGCTCCGGGCCCCGATGGCCTGACTTAATTTTTCTACAAGAATGAACTGGCACATCATGAAAACAACCCCTTTAACACCGATGCAAATGTTGTTCACAAATGTACAAGAGTGCACAGATTTTAATAATGGAATTATAATCCTTATATCCATAGTCCCAGCACCTTGAACTGTATAAAATTTCCACCCCATACCTCTCCCCAACACCGATTACAGACTCTTCATGAAATCTATGGCCAAATGAATACAACCTTACCTGAATAGCAACATCAATGGAGGGCAAACATGTGCTATTCTAGAAAGAATGAACGCACATGCTGCAGGCAGTAGGGAAAGCAGAACGAACTGAAATGGGCGTGATTCTAAATCTGGACTTCCGAAAACCTTTCGGCTGAGTGTATCATGGGTACGTCTACCCAGTGCTGCAACGAATGGGTCTCCCAGCCCCAATCTTATTCGAACCCTTTAAGTTCAGCGCATTCCCGGGTACTTCTTATTGGACACTTCTCCACACCAACTCCAATTAAAACTTCAGTACGACAAGGCTGTCCCCTATCAATGACACTCTTTGATTTAAGTATTGAGCCCCTTATTGGAGCGGTATACTTTGTAATGTACACTATACCCAACCCCCATAGACTGTTCACTGTTACAGGCTATGCTGAGGACGTCAAGTTTTCACATCAAACACCAAACTTTGCCCTACAGTGGAATTCCATGAGAACAACTTACGATAAAGCCCCTAACGCTCAAGTCCGTTATAAAAAATCAGAGATATTACCACTTGGCAGCTGGTCGAAAGAGACTACAATTGCGTCAGTATCTATTAAAGATAGAATTACGGTTTTGGGATTCGTATTCACACCTAATATGAACAAAAATATTGACATAAACTGGTCAAATAGTTGTTTCAAGGGTACGTGCCACTTTCTCAATCAGTTTGAGACGAAATCTGAGCATCATTCAAAAGGTGTGCTATATAAATATTTTAGCCCTATTTATATTGTGGTATGCGGCTAAAATTCTACCCATGTCAGTAAAAATTTGCCAGCGACTTTAAATATGTATTATTCATTAATTTTGCTTGGATGTATGTATCTTACAGCACGACCACAAGATAGAAAATCAGTAGATATAGGAGCACTGGGTCTCATCGCTGCCACTGAAAAATACCAAACGCAAATAATGCAACAGTTAAAAGTACTAAGACAGGATCAAAAGCTGATCATGATACTTATTTCTAGAATAAAAGTCAGGAAGGCTCAAATTATTCAGTGCCGACAGTGAAAAGATACGATAAGGGCGACTTGAAATAAGGTACATTCTAAAAGAGTAATATAGGTCATATATTAGAGAAGAACGAAAAAAACCCAGATCATGGAGGAATACCCAAATAGCAAATTGAAAATTATGTGAAAAAATTTCGTAAATTCTTGTATCATAACTGACTGGCAAGTAGCCGCATACAAAGCTATTAATAAATCGTCGCTCGACCGGTAAAAGCTTGTATCCTACAATACTCTTCCTATCCATTATTCTCCTTAAGACTGGTTACGCCTCCCAGCCACATACGGATACGCAGTCCATCAGAACAATATCCGTTGTGTTCGTTTTCCTATGTCGACGATTAAACGAGATTGAACCTTACATGCATTGTACACTAGGAGTGAGTAAATACGTGATGCAAACGTACATTCCTACAGTACGGTACTGTAAGGTTCATTTTTCTTTACACATGGGCATAGGAAAATGAACACAACAAAATTTGTTCTGATGGACTGCATATCCATACGTGGCTGGAAGGCGTGACCAGTCTTAAGGAGAATAATTGATAGGAAGAGCTTTGTGGAATACAACCTTTTACCGGTCGAGCGACGAAATTAATTCCAACAGAAAGATAAAAATTCCGTCATAATGTCACCAAACCCCCCATCTGTAAAAAAATGTCTGCAGTTGGACACACAGAGGCATAAAATTACTAAACCTTTTAAGTGTCAAAGTTGTCTGGAAATTGATTTGTTCTGTTCTAATACTGATGAAAGAATCACCTAATCCTAATTAGGCTTGTAGAACAGATTTAGAGCTAGATTTATGTACGTAGCACTTGAAATTTAAGCGAAGATGGCTTGTTATGCGGTATCTCGATTATGTCCAGGTAAATGAACAGTGCTCCCTGAACACTTTCATCCGCCTTCTCAAATATGAGAAACGAAAATGATTGAAACGTGGGTCACCGACCAAGTCAAATCACGTCAAGGAACTCAAGATTGTTTCATTATAACATTCAATGGTGGTAGGGACAGCAGTGCGGTGTTTATTATAGTGTGTTTGTACCAATCTCCTTTTCAACAGTTGAAATGACTACGTCCTAGAGGAAGTGTGTAAGAGAGAAATAATATAAAGCGTACTTTTCAAATGAAAAAACGACACGTGACAGGTGAACGTTATGCTGTCAAATGAGATTGAGTGATGGTTGTGATTTGCTTGCTGTGGTACCTTTGCTTGTTAGTCTATACCTTGCAGTTTTTGAGAAATAAAATAACTAAGGTGAAGAAGAGAAAAGGGCGCTAGGGACTGAAGTAAACAGAGGTGGGGAAATTGTTATGCAAATGCATATTCAAGATTATTTTTCATATTTAATGTAAGACTTGCATTGTATTAAACTGAAAATTTTTCTCTGAACAAAAGTGGAATTCACTCTTATTACAAATTTAGAGTTCAATTCCGATGTCAGCTTTTAAGATTTTCAGATATGTTATTTCATATAACACATAATTCCACTGTTATATTATAGATATTTTTGTAAATGAACATGAACACTGGCTTGGAAATATCACAAGGCAAAAAAATATTTCTGTACTAATTGGACAATCAGTTTCGGATTTCCTTGGAAGCAAAATTAGGACGAATTTTATCGTGTTCATTAGCCATCTGTACTATCAGAAGTAAACAAAACAAAATCGGCAGTAATCTCTTCTCAGCAGTCTCTGCTACCAAGGTCGTATCTTTCCTTCTTCACCTCGGTTTAACTTAGACCGGTCATTGTAAGTTTCAACATTGGTTTAAACACTAATTACAGTTTAACTCAATCTTCAGTTTAAACCTTTATCATAAGGCCAGCCTAAGAAAAACGACCGAGAATATTCGTCGTGCAAATTTTGCGACATCTCGTCGTCTGATGGCTTTCAAGTTGTGCAGCGGTCGCTTGACAGGACTAGGCCAAGGTTGTATCGCCGAGGAATTTGTACATATAATGCAAATGTGATTTTCATTAAAAGAACCTAATATAGCTTCACTTTGCATTTTTTTAATTTTTCTGCTGTTATCTTTCCGTTGCTGAATCTCTTTCACCGATTGTGTGTCCTATTTATAGCAAAGTATACTAAAATACTTCAGACAAACAAACATTCTTTCGGTACGGAACGGTAAGGTTCATTTTCCTTTACGGACAAACATAGGAAAATGAACACAATGAACCTTGTTCTGATGGACTGCATATCGTCGGCTTACTTCTAAAACCTCGTATGTTATAATGTTCTTCCTACCCATTATATTCCTTAAGACTAGTCACACCTCCCAGCCACATATTTATATGCAATCCATCCGAACATTTTTCATATTGTTCATTTTCCTATGCTTTCGTATAAAGGAAAACGGACCTTACAACACCGTATTGTATGGATGTGGTTTTCATGGCGAATTTGTGCACTCCTACAGTTTAATGTATTCAAGGTTCATTTTCCTGTACACATTACCATAGGAAAATGAACACTACAAAAATTGCTCTGATGGATTGTACATCCATACGTGGATGGGAGACGTGACCAATCTTAAGGAAGAAAATGGATAGGAAGTGCATTGGGAGATACGAGGTTTTAGAAGTAAGCCATCGATATCCATATGTGCCTGGGAGGCGTGACCAGTATTAAGAAAATAAAAGATAGGAAGAACTTTGTTATATTTGCGGTATTGTTCGCGCAGCGACAATATACTCTCCAATCCCTTCCAACCGATTTGTGAGAATTGCAAATGCTGAAGTAAAACTGGTGATTATTTTTCTCGGGTAAAAGTGAGACATGCATAACCCGAGAAGGGGAAGGGAATACAATCTGCTCAGTTCGGACCACATACTCGCTCCGCCTTCCGGCCTGTGCTTGCCCCGTCTACTAAATTACTAATTATGTAGAGGAGGACCGGAAGGGGTCAGCAATGAACTGCCGGTGGAGCCGTTATGAAATGAAGGAAGGAAAAGGTAGAACCGAGCTGTAAGCTAGACCTCAATATTTTCGTTTAAGGTCAGACAAGCTTTAGGTAATTTTTACTTGTAAAAGGAAACACATACTTCTTATGTGAATCTCTCAAACTACTTACAACATACACACTGCTATTGGCATTTAAAACATTTCCTTAGGAACATCATCGTTACGAATATACTTTCTACTCTTATACATTTTCAGGTTAGTTTATACTCCAGTGGTCTCGATACGATGCGGGATATCGTTACGGACCACCGAATTCTGGGACTCGTATTGTTTGGCATCGTACAACGTGTTTCTTATCAAGATGGTTAAATGGTTGACTTCAAAGTTCAACGAACGGTAATTTGTACGACTTAAATTGTTCAGTACTGCCTTCATTACTAAAGTAAAAAATTAAATTGATAGATAGATACAATGTAATGTCGTATGCCGTATGGCTTTCAATTCCGGGATATCCCAGGAAGGGTTCGGCTCGCCAGGTGCAGGTCTTTCTATTTGACTCTCGTAGGCGACCTGCGCGTCGTGATGAGGATGGAATGATGATGAAGACGACACATACACGCAGCCCCGGTGCCATTTGAATTAACCAATTAAGGTTAAAATCCCCGACCCGGCCGGGAATCCAACCCGGGACCGTCTGAACCGAAGGCCAGTACGCTGACCGTTCAGCGAACGAGTCGGACATAGATAGATAGATAGATAGATAGATAGATAGATAGATAGATAGATAGACGAATATGCTTTATTTTAACCGGCAGAGTTAGGGACCCGTGTCCCTGTCTTACAATTAACCAGTGATTACATGAATAACATAAAATGAAAATATTATATATTTAAATAAAATAAAAATATACTTAAAATTACTATGGTACCACGGTACTTTACTCTACATAAAATAGCTATTATAGTACACAATATAGAGCCTCCGTGGCTCAGACGGCAGCGCGTCGACCTCTCACCGCTGGATACCGTGGTTCAAATCCCGGTGACTCCATGTGAGATTTGTGCTGGACAAAGCGGAGGCGGGACAGGTTTTTTCCGGGTACTCCGGTTTTCCCTGTCATCTTTCATTCCAGCAAAACTCTCCATTATCATTTCATATCATTTATCACTCATTTATAAATCACCTAGGGAGTGGCGACCCCATTGTAATAACAGCCTATGTATCGATGGCTTACTTCTAAAACCTAGTATCTCCCAATGCACTTCCCATCCATTTTCTTCCTTAAAACTGGTCACGCCTCCCAGGCACATGTGGATGTACAGTCCATCAGAAGAATTTTCGTTGTGTTCATTTTCCTATGGTAACGTGCAAAGGAAAATGAACCTTAAGTACATAAACTGCAGGAGTGTTTAAATCCGCCATGAAAACAACATCCCTACAATACGGTGTGGTAAGGTCCATTTTCCGTCACAGGGCAGCATAGGAAAATGAACACTACGAAAAAGGTTCCGATGGATTGCATATAAATATGTGGCAGGGAGGCGTGACCTGTCTTAAGGAATATAATGGGTAGGAAGAACATTGTAACATACGAGGTTTTAGAAGTAAGCCGACGATATGTTTCATTCCGTCGCTGGAAAGGTAAAAGGTTGTATTCCACAAAGCTCTTCCTATCACTTATTCTCCTTAAGATTGGTCACGCCTCCCAGCCACATATGGATACGCAGTCCATCAGAACAATGTCCGTTGTGTTCGTTTTCCTATTCCGACGAGTAACCGAAACTGAACCTAACAAGCATTATACAATAGGAGTGCGTAAATACGTAATGCAAACGTACATTCCTACAGTACGGGACTGTAAGGTTCATTTTCCTTTACACATGGGCATAGGAAAATGAACACAACAAAATTTGTTCTGATGGACTGCATATCCATACGTGGCTGGGAGGCGTGACCAGTCTTAAGGAGAATAATTGATAGGAAGAGCTTTGTGGAATTCAACCTTTTACCTTTCCAGCGACGATTCATTACATCCCTGACCCGTCAATGACTGGAAAACAGGTTGTAGGTTTTCATTTTCAGTACACAATATAAATGAACATTTTGCTTCCTAAGTACAATAATATAATACCTACGAAGAAATTAAAATGCAATGAATTACTATAATAATAATAATAATAATAATAATAATAATAATAATAATAATAATAATAATAATAATAATAATAATAATAATAATAATAATAATACGTAGATAAACTTAAGTTTAATTACAATTAATGTCAAATTCGGAAATTTCTCTCACTGTACTAAGTTTCAATTTTCATATGACTGTGGGAGGAAAACATTACAAAATGGGGATCAGGAGGAGGATAACATTTTTTTGCACGCTGCTTTACGTCGCACTGACACAGATAGGTCTTTTGGAGACGATGGGATAGGAAAGGGCTAGGAGTGGGAAGGAAGCGTCCGTGGCCTTAATTAAAGTACAGCCCCAGCATTTACATGTGTGAAAATGAGAAACCACGGAAAGCCACCTTCAGGGCTGCTGACAGTGGGATTCGAACCCACTATCTCCTGAATAGTGGATACTGACGCACTTAAGAGACTGCAGCTGTCGTGCTCGGTTACGATAACAATACAGGGGACCAATGCTGAGAACCACTACCGTTCTAACAGTATCAATGAATGGTATAATAATGATAAGAAGAAGAACCGGAGGATGATAAATAGGAGGAGAAGAAGTAGAACTATCGCACTACGACCTCGTCTGGTGGAAATATTTTGAACAACCTCTTTTAAATCTTACATGGTTTGATATCCCTGTGAATTCCGGCGGAAGGAATAGCTCGTATTATCTCGTGTAAAGTTTGAATCTATATAGAACAAGGCAACTATGACATTTTGCAAATGATAACTTTTATATTGAGTATTACATAGAGTGAGTCTCGCATCAATGACAAAATGCAGAGAGGCGACTGGGCGATGATGAGGAGGATAACAAGGCAAAAACTACGGTCTGATTCGTTACTGAAAAAAATGAAAACCTACAACCTGTTTTCCAGCCATTGACCGGGTCAGGATTGGAATGAATGAAGTAGATATAGGCTGTTAGTACGATGGGGTCGCCACTCCCAAAGTGATTTATTAATGACTGATAGATGCTATGAAATGAGAATGGAGAGTGTTGCTGGAATGAAAGATGACAGGGAAAACTGGAATACCCGGAGAAAAAACTATGCCGCCTCCCCTTTGTCCAGCACAAATCTCACATGGAGTGACCGCTGATCCGCTACTACTGTTTGTTAATTACAGTATATCAGACTTGGAGGAGAATGGGCATCGTGTTTTGTTGCTTCTAACGAGTTATCCGAGGTGACTTTAAGTAACTCCTGTGACGTGCAGGCACAGTTACTCCTGAGGCTCTCATCAACGTTAGGCCCGCAGATTGCAATAGGAAAAGTGTCGAATGCACCCACTATCCACACCTACGCTTACAATGAGCAGGACCGGGCTTGATAGCTGCAGTCGCTGAAGTGCGGCCAGTATCCAGTAATCGGGAGATGGTGGGTTCGAGTCCCACTGTCGGCAGCCTTGAAGATGGTTTTCCGTGGTTTCCCATTTTCACACCAAGCAAATGCCGGAGCTGTACAATAATTAAGGCCACGACAGCTTCCTTGCAACTCCTAGGCCTTTCCTATCCCATCGTCGCCATAAGACCTATCTGTGTCAGTGCGACGTAATGCAAATAGCATTTTTTTTTTAATGAGCAGGTCTAGATGCGCAATTGCTGTCTTATCAGCATACGATTTTTCTGCAAAACGGTGATGAATTTTACTATACTCGTTAGATGGTTTACCTCACTTATCACCTCCCGAATCACTTCCTCGCCTTTTGCAATGGAGGAAATGAATCTTAAACACATTATACTATATTAGTAAGTGAATACGTCATTAAAACAAACACTGCCGGCTAAAGGTTTCCGGACAAAACACATGTACCCGCACGAATATGTTTAATGGTTTTTTAATGACAGAATATATTACTGTAACCTAGTATCGAAAGTTTTTTTTGGCAACGGTGACGAGTTTATGTTCGACATTCAGAATCGAAGAAATGCATCCTACTGTATAACACATACAGTGAAACGTGGAGGGGGCTCTGTAATGGTTTCGGGCTGTTTCACATTCAGATGAGTTGGTAGAAATACATCGAATTATAGTCCTACTCGTTAGCTGAACGGTCAGCGTACTGGCCTTCGGTTCAGAGGGTCCTGGGTTCGATTCCCGGCCGGGTCGGGGATTATAACCTTAATTGGTTAATTCCAATGGCACGGCGGCTGGGTGTATGTGTTGTCTACATCGTCATTTCATCCTCATCACGACGCTCAATTCTCCTACGGGCGTCACATGGAAAGACCTGCACCTGGCGAGCCGAACCCGTCCTGGGATATCCCGGCACTAAAAGCCATACGACATATCATATATCGAATTAAAGGAACACGGGACGGAAACGTCTACCATTCCATCCTACCTCGTTAAGTTCTTCCGTCTGGACAGCAACGTGGGTTCGTCCTTCAACAAGACAATGACCCTAGACGCATGTCTTGCTCTGGCATGAAATATCTACAAAACTCTGGGCAATTGTTGTTAATGGAATGACCTCCAAATCGCCGGACTTAAATCCAACTGAGCTGTTGTGGGTGGAGGTGGATCGACAAATCCAAAAAGGGCGTCTTTCTTAATCGGAAAAGCTGTGGGGCAACTTGCAGAATGCTTGGCAATGTATACCTGAATCAATGTTAGAAGTTCCGGCTCCATGGCTGAATGGTTAGCGTCCTGGCCTTTGGTCCAGAGGGTCCCGGGTTCGATTACCGGTCGGGTCGGGAATTTCAACTTTCATTGGTTAAATCCAGTGACTCGAGGATTGGGTATGTGTGCCGTCTTCAGCATTAGAATTCAACATATCGATGGCTTACTTCAAAAACCTCGTATCTCCCAATGCACTTCCTATCCATTTTCATCCTTACGACTGGTCACGCCCTCCAGCCACATACGGATGTACAGTCCATCAGAACTATTTTCGTTGAGTTCATTTTCCGATGGTAACGTTTAAAGGAAAATGAACCTTAAATAAGTTAAACTGTAGGAGTGCTTACATTCGCCATGAAAACAACATCCCTGCAATACTGTATGCTAAGGTCCATTTTCTTGTACACGATTGTACAGGAAAATGAACACTACGAAAAAGGTTCTGATGGATTGCATATAAATATGTGGCAGGGAGGCGTGACCATTGTTAAGGATTGTAATGGGTAGGAAGAACTTTCTAACATACGAGGTTTTAGAAGTAAGCCGACGCTATGCTGTCTATTTCTGCTCAGATGTAATGTAAAACACGTAGTTTTATTGCCAAATATCAGTTTTACAATATATTTGTCATTTCCTTGCATAGGTACGTTGTTTTCTTTTAATCTTCAAATGACGGAGAAAATTACAATTTTCTACGAGCGTCATGCTTTGCAGCTAATGACGGGTACCGTCGCAGACGTACAGTTATTTGAAGGAACTATAATAGGAGAAAATGAGGGGATGCATAGTATTTTCCTCATTCGAAAATTAACCCCAACTAATATAACTGAACATGAAGGAAACGTGGAGTAGAACTTCTCCGTTTGGTGTCTGTCTGTCTGTTTGTATGTCTGGTTATCTATCCGCTTGTATATTTCTAAAATGGAAGTCTGCTTTAATTACACTGGGCAACAAAATTTAAATTTTTGTTTTAAGTGGAAGTGAAAGGGTGTTTCTGGTACACTTTTTTCTGCTGATTTCAAATCTGTTTTTAGAATTTTTCTATCACGCACATTTTTTGAGTAATTTAAAAAAATTAAATAAATGTTAAAAATTGTTATTTCTACTAAAATTTATTATCTTAACTTGAATTTACATGCATTTTAATTTACATACACTTTTTTATGCTGATTTCAAATCCGTATTTAGTATTTTCCTATCACTCACAGTTTTTGAGTAATTTTCAAAAAATTAAAAAAAATGTTGTTCCTACTAAAATTTATCTAAACTTAAATTTCATTTACATACCTAAAAAGTATGAGAGGTAGAGTAGTCAGCCAGAATATTTGGACCCCATTTTCTCTGGTAACGGCTTTCAAATTCGACGAAGTCTTCATGGAAACGTTCCCCGTGTTCGTTTGAGGCAGCGCAGAGATTTTCAGGGAAAAAGTCAAGATGCGAGTCCAAGAAGTGTGTTTTAAGAGACATATTACATCCCATGAGTTTATAGTTTTGTAGAAGTTCACTAATACTTTACCTGTAATTCTCTGACCTGTAGTTTCCTAGAAAGTTTGTGACCACCTTCTTCAATGATGACCATGCAGCTAGTTCGTATGTTTTTAACTTGCTTCCAAACACTGTATCTTTCATCAGTTATTTGATCTGAGGACCAACAAATATGCCTTCCTTTAGTTTAGCTACAGATATTTTTGGAAAATTGGTTTGGAGAAATTGAAATGCATCCGTACTATGATCAAGTGCTTTTACAAAATTCTTAATCAAACCTAGTTTTATGTGTAATGGGGGCAGTATGATTTTGTCAGATGCCACAAGAGGCTGATGAACGACATTTTCTTGTCCTGGAGTAAATGACTGTATTTTTGGCCAGTTCTTTTTTATATAGTGATTATTTCTATCTCGACTATCCCACTTGCATAAAAAGCAGCAAAATTTCGTATATTCTAACTGCAAACCAAGTAAGAGAGCTACAACGTTCAAATCTGAACATATCTGCCAGGAATACTTTTCATACTGGATAGCGGATAGTACCATTTTTATGTTCTCATATGATACCTGTAAGTTAGCTGCATGGGCTACAGGAACTGATGGAAATGTATTTCCATTGTTAAGCAGTACCGCTTTCAAACTTCGTTTTGAAGAATCAATGAATAAACGCCATTCTTTTGGATTATGCTGCTGCCCTAGTAACTCGAAGAGACTTGTAACATCATTGCAGAAAACTAGTTCTTCCTTGTTAGAAAAAAGATGCTCAAATTCCTTTTGACGTTGGCGGAAAAAGCAGACTTTGGTATCTTTCTCTATACGGTTCCAGCCTTTTAGTCTTGAAGCGGGTAATTCTGATTTGGCTTTAGATAAATTAAAATCACGAACCAAATCATTTAGATCTGATTGTGTAAGTAAATGGGGCTCAGAAGAAGCAGCAGAACTTTCTACAAAGGGATGGTCATCATCCATTTTATCATCACATAACTCTTCACCAACATCAACTTCTTCATCTCCATGCATCAACGATCTATCTGGTGGAGAAGGTATAGGAAGCCCTGGACCATGTAGAACCGGTCTGGTTGCTGATTTCAGAGACGGATATACAACTGTATGTTTTGACTTTGAAGATATACCAGAGATATTAGTCACACAAAAGTAGCAATCGGTCAAATGATCCGTAGGTTCCCTCCACTGCATCGGAATTCCAAAAGGCATACGGCTAGTCCCCTTCATCCATCCAGTCAGTAGAGTTACACATGAAGCACAACATATGTTAGGGGCTCAATTCTGATTCGGATCCATCTTGCAATCAAAATACAACTCATAAGCTTCCTTCATTAAAGTAGTAACACTTCGCCTCTGCGCTTTAAGGTTTAACTCGCCACATATATTACAGAAACTACCTGGTTTATTTATAGAGTTGCGAGGCATTTTTCACACAATAAAATAAAACACTACTGTATATTGAGCTCAAACTATCTCCCTTCAATATACTTTGGAAGCACAACTCTATGCAGATAGTCGCATGAAAGAAATCTCTAATTCAACTAACAACTGCAATGTTTTAAAAATTTCTAATTTTTGTGGCAACAATGAATAATATGGAATTCTGTAAATTCTTAAGAGAATAAAATGTAAAAAAATATAGTAAGATCATGATAAATCAACAATTATAATAGTTTATTAATCTTTGTTAATGGTAGCATGCTAACCCGTAAACATGAAAATAAAGATTTGAAATTACAAAAAACCTGGGGGTGATGGGAAGTTTCTGGTTTCATATTCGTAATCATCACACAAAAGTACATAAGAATCACCATAAATTATACATTTAACAAAATCATTGTTGACCAGCGTTATTTCAACCAAAGTACATATTTGGAAACTTCTCAGTCAGGATTGCTTTTTCCGGTGCATATGATGTCATGTTATATTCACTTAGAGTTGGTATTTCTAGGAAGATTATTCTCAAATATTTTCGTTGACATTAGGTCTATGAAAACACTGTATAGGACAAACGTTTAAAATATGTTATTTCCTTTTCCTTATCCCATGTACGTATTTATCGTACGACAGATAACACAGATGGCTACGAAGAAGTGGAATTTTCGTCCTAGTCCCGTGGGATTTGTGCATAACTTCAAGGTGTGTATTGCGAAAACTAAAACGCCATTTTAGGGGAGGTATAGTTAAAGTCAGAGCGCCACGCTAGTGGTCAGGAATACAAAATAATACCTGAGGACCATGGAGAATTTCCCAAAACATGGGACCGGGAACTGTAACGTAAATTAAATTCGGAAATCGTCCTCATTCTCTCTCAAGTTTGTTCAGTTTCATCATATTTCACCTTACGGCCACACGCTTTCTTAGGAATAAACCATTTTAACATGTCGCATTAAATGTGTGAACAGAGCCATGTTACATCGCAAAATTTCCGAAGGAAACATACAATCCACTGCAAAGTTCCGTGCGAAGAACGGGTACAAACGCTAATAAATGTTGTAGTTTATCTCAAAGTGCGGTTATCGCGTCTTTTTAGTCCAAATAGTCGAATTGTAGTTCTCTTGTTGTAAATAGGCGGGAAGTGATATAAGTTTCTCATCAGTTGACAAATGCATTACTATATTTACAGGTTAAAAATAATTGCTTTTTAACTGTGGATTCCAGGGACATTTTTACCTGTGTATCATTAAGCACAAACCCTACCTTTCATTTCCTTCCCACGGGAAATATTATAGTCACTGCGTGAGCAATACTGCGTATCAGGCAATGCCCTTCTTCTCCACTATTTTCCTTAAGACTGGTCAGTCCTCCCACCCACGCATGGATACGCAATCCACAAGGACATTTTTCGTTACGTTCATTTTCCTATGCTTATGTGTGAAGGAAAATGAATTTTACGGTAAAGCACTCTAGGAAAGTACACTGCCGGCCAAAAGTTTCCGGCAAAGCATTGAACGTATAAAGAACGGACCGTGAATAAAAGAAAACAACATACCTATACAATGAATTGACAAGTATATATTGTAAGAATGATTTTTGGCAATAGAACTATGTGTTTTACATTACATCTGAGCAATAAATAGACAGTACGGTATGTACACATTTACTCCCACAGACCAGCAGAACCAATCAAACTCACTTCTCATCACAGAAGTACACATTTAACTATTCTCGGTATTTGCAGAATAAGGTTTTGGATACTATAATAATCATAATAATGGCGTGTGGCCTCCAAAGAGGCCTGGTACCATACAGGCGACCTGCTCGTCTGCGTGGATTGAGCCCTACATATCGGCGCGCGACCGGTGAAACGTTGTATTCCACAAATCCCTTCCTATCGATTATTCTCCTTAAGACTGGTCACGCCTCCCAGCCACGTATGGATATGCAGTCCATCAGAACAAATTTTGTTGTGTCCATTATCCTATGGACGTGTGTAAAGGAAACTTAACCTTACTGTACCGTACTGTAGATACGTATGTTTGCATCACGTATTTACGCACTCCTAGTGTATAATGGATGTAAGGTTCATTTTCGTTTACGAGTCGGCATAGGAAAACGAACAAAACGGAGATTGTTCTGATATTTTCGTTTACGAGTCGGCATAGGAAAACGAACCAAACGGAGATTGTTCTGATGGACTGCGTATCCATATGTGGCTGGGAAGCGTGACCAGTCTTAAGGAGAATAATGGAGAGGAAGAACTTTGTGGGATACAACGCTTTGCCGGCGGAGCGACGATATGTTGAATTCTAATGCTATAGACGGCAGAGATACCCAGTCGCCGATCCACTGGAATTAACCAATGAAAGTCGAAATTCCCGACCAGACCGGGAATCGAACCCGGGACCCTCTGGACCAAAGGACAGGATGCAAGCCATGGTGCCGGACCTTCTAACAGTGATTCAGGTATACTTTTCCAGGCGTTCTGCAAGATCCCCCACAGCTTTTCCGATGAAGAAAGACGCCCTTTCTGGATTTGCCGATTCAACTCCACCCACAACAGCTCATTTGGATTTAATTCCGGGGATTGGGGGGGGGGCATTTCATTAACAACCATTACCCGGAGTTTTGTAGATATTTCATGCCAGAGCAAGACATGCGTCTAGTGTCATTGTCTTGTTGAAGGACGAACCCACGTTGCTGTCCAGACGGAAGAACTTAACGAGGTAGGATGGAATGGTAGCCGTTTTCTTCCAGTGTTCCTTTAATTCGGTGCAGTCTACCAACTCAACTGAATGCGAAACAACCCCCAACCATCACAGAGCCCTTCTTTGTTGCACTGCAGATATTATACAGTGGGATATATTTTTCCGATGCTGAATGTCGAACGTAAACTCGTCAGCGCTGGCAGAAAACTTTCGAAACATGGTTACAGTAATATATTCTGTCATTAAAAAATTATTAAATATATTCGTGCGGGTACATATGTTTTTTCCGGAAACCTTTGGCCGGCAGTATATGTTTTAATGACGTATTCACTTACAAATATAGTATAATGTGTTTAAGGTTCATTTTCTCCACGGCAAAAAGCGAGGAAGTGATTCGGGAGGTGATAAGTGAGGTAACACATCTAACGTGTATAGTACAATTCATCCCCGTTTTGTAGAAAAACCCTATGCTGCTAAGACAGCAATTGCGCATCCCGACCTTGTCATTTTAAGCGTAGGTGTGGATGGTGGGTGCGTGCGAGACGTTTCCTACTGCAATCTGCGGGCCTGTCTTTGATAATGGCCTCAGGCTTAACAGTGCCTACGCTGGGCGCGGCGAGAAACTACGTCACAGCAGTTACTTAAAGCCGCTTCGGACAGCTCGCTAGAAGCAACAAACACGATGTCCATTCTCCTTCACGTCTGATATACTGTAATTAACAAACATTAGTAGCGAATCTGACCGTAGTTGTTGCGTTGTTATACTCCCATTATCGCCCAGTCGCCTTTCTGCATTTTGTTATTGATGAGAGACTCACTCCGTATAATACTCAATATAAAAGTTATTATCTGCAAAATTGCATACTTCCCTTGTTCTATATCGATTCAAACTTTACACAAGGTAGTACTAGCAATATCGCACATAGTTGTTTGACATGCTTAAACATCGTTTAATGGCATTCATAATCAATTAGACAAGTAAGCAACAAAACTTCAAAATCATTGACCTGGATCATTTTGATGTACGTTTTTTGGGAAGAGGTTCAAGAGGTTCTGGGATAACGAGGAAATTTTTTCCGTGATTCTCACAACTTGTCCATTGTAATAAACGCACGTAATATAATTTCAAATAATTTATATCAAAATCTTCATCACGTTAATAAAGGCAACTGGGTGGTTACTAGCGGCGAACAATATTTATTTTTGAAAAATGTAAAGCAGATGGTCACTGAAGCTAACCGTTTTACGCGAGCGGACCCTTTTCAGAATGTTACGACTGCTAACCGTGCTAAAAGGTATTTGAGAACAAAATATACTAACTATTTAGAATTTCATATCCAATACCTTAATATTTACTAAATTTGTTTTAATTACTTTCAAAAGCAAAATCATCCTTCTACAGGCCATGAAGGCCCCTTGATGGGATGGAAGGTAAAGACTTCCACCATCCGTAACCCCGGCACTTGGTGGGGTAGAGTGATTAGCTCTACGCCCGGCCGCCTTTGCCCCAGGAATTGACATTATACTAATTTTTGTTTTAGGCTGAATGAACCTCAGAGCCATGTGAAACTCCGGAAGTGGAAATCTCGTTTCTTAAATTTTACAACTTCGTGACTAGGAATCGAATCAACGTCCTTCCGGGTGAACCGAGCCTTTCTTTACCGCCTTGGCCAGGCAGCCCCTTTTATTTACTTTCAGTTTAAGAAAATGTGCCTGGGCCGTAATACAAACCAGAATCTGTGGCATGTGGTTTAAGCATTGTACTCCATTGCACCGTGTGGCAGAATCACTCTCGATTATCCAAGAAATTAGGACCTATAACGTTAAATTCTTTAAACATCGTATTAAGGAGGCACTCCTTTACAACAAAAATCTAAACTGTTCTAATTAGTAATTGTAATGTTTTATTTTTCATGTTGTATTTCAGTTAAGATATGTGTTTGTCTAACAAGGGATGACTAATACAGTATACTGTTACGAATGAAACACAGCCTGTTTTATCGCTATAGTTTAATTCAGGATGACCCAATAAAGGCATGGATACAAAAATACAATTATATTGAAACGTGAATGACCAGACTCACTAATTCCTGCCTATTTGAATTTCGCTGTTCTCCTCACACAGCAGGCAGTCCGGCTCGCTGGGATTACCTGAGACGGCTATAATCCTTATTCACAGGCTCAACTTAATTTCAATTCCGCTCGTAAGTAGCCTTCAGTACACCGCACCGTATCTACGGGCTGAACAGATACGAGCCATGGCATCCTACCCACACAACACGAGACTGCTGTTCCTTGGTTTGACTCCAGAGACAGTCCAGCAATTCTCAAAGTCAAACACAGTGAGATACTTAACACTGACAGCTCAACAGTGCTAACCAGCACTACGATATTCCGCACAACAACGACCATTTTTTTACAAGTTGTTTTAAGTCCCACGACACAGATAGATATCTCAATGTTGGCGCAGATAAGCGAACCTGATATAAAATCTAAATGAAACAGTCGCAAGCAACATTTTGTTTACAACCTTGAGGTGACGTAACATAATGTGCTTTCACCAAAACCTTGAGGTGACGTAACATCATGTGCTTCCAGCGCCTTCCGTACTTTAAACTGAACGTTCAGTACTCGAGCAACAGCCTGAGCATGAGGAAAAGCCAGCCCCTCCTATGGTATGTCGTACCTTTTACATCATCATTGTAAGTTTACATGCATTGTTTGCATACTTTTACACATGGATTTTCTTTTTCTTATTTTACAGTTGATCTCAACAAGGCTCCATTTTAATTTCTTCAAACTTGTTTTAACTCATTTTGACGACACACTCATGTGGAATTAAATGGTTTGAATTTTAACACTGGTGATGAACCTTAGAGTCCGGAAAGCGGTTTTGTATTAAAATTAGTGTGCTTGAAATGTCGTACGGCTTTTAGTGCCGGGATATCCCAGAACGGGTTCGGCTCGCCAGGTGCAGGTCTTGCTATTTGACGCCCGTAGGCGATCTGCGCGTCATGATGAGGATGAAATGATGATGAAGACAACACATACACCCAGCCCCCGTGCCATTGGAATTAACCAATTAAGGTTAAAATCCCCGACCCGGCCGGGAATCGAACCCGGGACCATCTTAACCGAAGGCCAGTACGCTGACCGTTCAGCCAACGAGTCGGACATTAGTGTGCTGATACTACTGTATGTGATTAATAATAATAAGAAGAGGTACTACCATTAGCACTGTTACTAAGATGGCTGAGATATTTTATTATTATTATTATTAACTGAGGTTTGCACAGGCCGATACATTTAGGCCCGACCCGGTCCGGCCAAATCTGACTCGAACTCGAGTACGATAATAGGTTATGACTTACCACCCAGTATTCAGTCATCAGAAGTGTAGATTTTATTGTATTATTAATTATAATTCACGGATCGACATATACCCTAAATTAGTTTCTCCTTTTATCAAGGATGAACCGACAAATATTTCGCTATTTAAGCCCGAGCCCGTGCAGATCTCTACCCATTAGCGAAATAAGCAAATGTGCGGCGAAAGAATAGCATTGCTTAGTTACACATGAACTGATGAGATCTACACTAATTTCGGTCCCTTACAGCGTTTGCCGTAGACGCTATCTTATCAAGGGTATGCGCACAACTTCTCGAAAATGTCCTCACGATATTCCTTGGGTATACTGCCCAGTTGTGGACATTAATAAGCGATGGGTCCACATTTGGCCCTCATTAATGCTGAACTCTGCAAGGCGCTATCTACTAGGTGTCGAGACGTCTCTATGCGAATGGAGGACCACCATTCCTTCCACGCTGTAGAAGTGATGTGGGTTGCTTCGGTCTGGAGTGGTCACTGTTCAGTTTCTTCCCAGAAATGACGATACGACTGAGATCGGGACTCTGAACTGGCCAGTCGATTTTCGGGACTGAGACTATCTCATCCGACTGCCACAGGATACAACATGATCCACTTATCCACCTCTCTAAATCACACTTCACCTATTATCCATGGACCAGTTGCAGCGCTCTTTATACCGCTGAACGTGGCGCTTCTCTTTCTCCAGCCAAATTTACTGCTCATGGGTGAATACCTCTGCTTTGTACACCAGTTCTCGTTTATCTCGGCACACAGACATGATGACATGATGAGAGCTGCACAAACAGTAGCATTGCATCATTCACGTTTGATGATATCACACGATGTTATGTGATATTCCTATACTACCTTCTTAAAAGCTCTTTGCGACGATTCCTTTTGGTCAACAAGCGTGGCCTAACCGTTCATGGTTTTGTTGTGGTTGTGTCTTGACAGTTCCCAATCACGTCCCATGGGTGACATGAGGGATGCAAATACCCCTCACTCAGTGTTTATTGATGTGGTAACCAATAACCATTCCCTGTTCGAAGTTATGAAACTCCCTTGCTCCACCGTTTCTGCAGGTTGCACTGAAGACATAGAGCCCTCCGCCCATATGATAGCAATAGTGGCCGTCGTAGTGACCTCTGAGCTATGATTTACGTGTACAGAGGTGTTCCCAGGTAATTTTGATCAGACAGTGTACACGTTTAAGGTTTATGA
This sequence comes from Anabrus simplex, assembly GCF_040414725.1. NCBI lineage: Eukaryota > Metazoa > Arthropoda > Insecta > Orthoptera > Tettigoniidae > Anabrus > Anabrus simplex. Next base: position 443,397,338 of record NC_090266.1, on the reverse strand, counting down.
AAATGCTAGCAATAGAAGTTAAATGTATTACACAAAACCTTCCGAAGGTGCGCAGAGAGGTCAAAATCCCATAAAAATAATGGTTAAATTTGTGAGGCAAATGTGTATGGATATTATAGAAAATACACGAAAGTGATGGTTCACCCAAATGCGGAATCTCCCGGACAACTGATGCCAAATGTTCTACAGATTCCCATAAATTGTCCATCCACATGATTTGCCCGTCTCCACCATTTTACGATACATTACCCTGCACTGAAAAATATAAGTTTGTGCACTTAACAGGAGAAGAAAGTAAACAAATCGTTTTGAATCAAGAGGAACTGCATTATTTAGAGAAAAATATCTCGATCTCTCATAGCATTCAACAACTTTACTAACATAGAAACAATGAAGCAAACATGTATTATTGTGCAGTGTAAATTAAGTAAATTCTCGATTAATTATGAGGTGACAGATGTTAAGTATCATGGACTAGTTCGGAACTTCAACCGGAATCCATCTGTTCCGATATCCAACCCACTGAGCGAGCGGGGTTCTCATTTTGGGCATCTGATTACATAGATAAGAACGCGTTATTATTCAAATAAATATTTGTCGATCATAGATGGAGGAATAGAGGGCATGAATTAGTAACCATATGAGAGGCCATGTATTCTAGATGCCTGGGCAACGGCTGATTACCATCTTATGAAGCTTAAGTCATTACAATATTCTGAGGCAAACTTTCGTCAAATTCTGAGTTCAATGACCACTTTTATATCATTAAAACGTTATTAGATATCAATATTATACTTGTTAAAACTGTAAAATTTTATCTAGTCCTGAAAAGGACTGTTTTTTATCGGTTTTTACCTAATCAGGTTGGACGACGACATGATCATCTGTAGGAAAGGATCGCGGAATACTGCATATTCAACGCCGCAATGTTCGAAAAGTTGACCACCTTTGTTTATACATACTTCAGTACGATGTTGTAAACACATTTTTGCTTGTTGTAGCATGCCTCGGTGATCAGTTGCTGAAGTTGATACGACTTTTCAGGCTCCTGTGCATACGCTACAAGCTTTAAGTACCTCCTTAAACGGAAGTCAAGTTCGGGTTACCTGGCGGACCAGGGAACAGGTCCTCCTCTTCCTATCCATTTATCAAGATATGAAGCACGAATGTGGGTCCGGACGACTACTGATACATGAGGTGAGGTCCCCATCCTGTTGAATCCTCGTTCGTAGTCAGTCTTCGGGAACTGAAGGAGTTTATTTTGAAGAAAATGGAGATAGCATGCTCCAGGTAGGTGGCTCCACTTCACTTGAAATTAGTTGTCTCTTACCAAATGTGGATTCTCCAAGGCTCCAATAGTAATATTGGGCCGATTCACTGAGTGCCACAGTTGTGAAATTGTGATTCAAGGTTGCATCTTTGGTCAAACTACTACATAATGCCCATTGGCCTAATACTACTCCACCATGAAATCGTCGGCTTACTTCTAAAACCTCGTATGTTACAATGTTCCTCCTACCCATTATATTCCTTAAGACTGGTCACGCCTCCCAGCCATATATTCCTATTCAATCCATCAGAACCTTTTTCGTAGTGTTCATTCCCTTATGCTGGCGTGTAAAGTAAAATGGACCTTACCACACCGTATCGTAGGGATGTTGTATTCATGGCGGATTTAAACACACCTACAGTTTAATGTACTTAAGGTTCATTTTCCTTTGCACGCTGCCATAGTAAAATTAACACAACGACAATTGTTCTGATGGACTGTACATCCACATGTGCCTGGGAGGCGTGACCAGTTTTAAGGAAGAAAATGGATGGGAAGTGCATTGGGAGATACGAGGTTTTAGAAGTAAGCCATCGAAATGATGTTCGTGGAGGACTGGTGTAACTACAGATGATACTGGCAAAATATATTGATATGCCATACTCGCATAACAGACGACCGGCTGACATTAGTCAGTCGTGAAAATGTCCGGAATTCATTTAACTTTATATCACAACAGGTCACGTGGAATAATCTAATAATTCGACCGTATTACGGGTACATGAGGGTTTTCTTTCAGGGAGCAAAAAATCGTATAGTCTCCGTGTCTCAGACGGCAGCTCGCCGGCTTCTCAAAACTGGGTTCCGTGGTTCACATAACGGCAACTCCATGTGAGATTTGTGCTGGACAAAGCGAATGCTGGAAAAGTTTTTCTCCGGGTACTCCAGTTTTCCTTGTCATTTTTAATTCTAGCAACACCCTCCATTATCATTTCATCTGTCAATGACTAATAATCGCCCCAGAAGAGTGCGACAGGTTTCAGCAGCAAGCACAATTCCTATCCTCTCCGCTAGATTCAACTCGGTTGAATGCCTTGAAACAGGCTGTGGATTTACATTTACATTTATAATAAATCGCATATTTGAGCAATGGTCCATACCTCTAGACGGGGAAATTGTGCAGGGTTGTTTTTACTTTGTTCGTTCCATGGCTCGTCTACATTGCTGGCACTCAGGCTGGATAGAAAGAAATATATTTGTCCTTGAAGAGAAATTTGGTGTTGTTTGGTTTCCATGAAACTAAATAATTAATGGCGGGCGAACTATCCTGTGTATAGATTATGTTGGGAATAATGAGTGATAGTTAAGGAAGTTTAAATATCGTCGCTCCTATGCCAAAAACACGCATGTGCCAATGCTCTTCCTATCCGTTATTTCCGATAAGAACGGTCACGCTTCCCAGCCACATATTAATATGCAGTCCATCAGAATAAATTTTGTTGAGTTCATTTTCCTATGCGTACCGTACTGTAGGAAGCATGGCATATTTACACGTTCCTAGAGTATGATATATGTGCAATCATATTGTGTCACTGTAGGCAGTAGCATAAAGCTTTACGTATTTTCCTATAGGATCAATACTGTATATTTTTGCTATTTGTTTCTACGTCGCACCGACACAGATATGTCTTATGGCGACGATGGGATAGGAAAGGCCTAGGAAGTGGAAGAAAGCAGCCGTGGCCTTAATTAAGGTACAGCCCCGGCACTTGCATGGTGTGAAAATGGGAAACGACGGAGAGCCATCTTCAGGGCTGCCGACAGTGTGGCTCGAACCCACTATCTCCCGATTACTGGATACTGGTCGCACTTAAGCGACTGCAGCTATCGAGCTCGGTATACAGTATATTGACATGTCACCTTTCGTCATCAGACTGAGAGTTCGACTCGTTGGCTGAATGGTCAGCGTACTGGCCTTCGGTTCAGAGGGTCCGGGGTTCGATTCCCGGCCGGGTCGGGGATTTTAACCTTCATTGGTTCATTCCATTGGCCCGGGGGCTGGGTGTTTGTGCTGTCCCCAACATCCCTGCAACTCCCACACCACACATAACACTATCCTCCACCACAATAACACGAAGTTACCAACAGATGGCAGATGCCGCCCACCCTCATCGGATGGTCTACCTGACAAGGGCTGCACTCGGCTAGAAATAGCCACGCGATATTATTATTATTATTATTATTATTATTATTATTATTATTATTATTATTATTATTATTATTATTATCAGACGGAGAGTCACAGTACGACAAGTCACACATATAAGGTTTTGGCATTCACTGTTGTGATAGTACATATATCACACCCCCGAATTATATGTAGAAGTTTGAGATATTATTGTCAGTATTCGATTTATCATTATTATTATTATTATCATTATCATTATTATTATTATTATTATTATTATTATTATTATTATTTCATTTGTATACTTTGCCATTTATATTGGTAAGCTGGAAGATATCCACATATGTTGGTATGAGTAATTTGTTTTGCATGAGTGGGAAAACACTGCTTTAATAACTCTGGTAATTTGAATGAGTCATATGGCTGCCCTAGTGCTTGTTGTGATGTACTTGTGTCGGGAAATTCATGAGTCATGTATATATCCCAGCCTGATGAGATGAGCTTGTTGTTGTAGTAGGAAAGTTTGGTGATTCATGTAAAACTCCCGAGTGTTTGTTTATCTCTTGGGAGAAAGGAGAAGTTCAGGGCAGGTCTTGAGAAGAGGACCACCCATGATTGGCTGGCAAGCACCAATCCAGACGTCTCATCTGAGAGGAGGGGGATGTTGATGTCTATAAAGGTTGATCATACGGCGGCAACCAGGGGAGATTGTAAGAAACATTGTAAGGGTGATTGTAGAGGTGATTGTAAAGGAACGAGAAGGAAGACAACTACAACTACAACTGGCACACTGTACGGGAAGGAAGTGGTGCTGATACACGGTAATGGAGTGACACGGCTGCAATGGACTTGACTTCAAACGTTCGTGGAGCGTAGTCTTTTTATGTTTGTGGAAAGTGGCTGATTGTGGAGAGTGCTTGCGCATTAAGTATTGTAGCACTTGTGGCGGCCTAGCATTATATGTTGGTGAAAGCTATCTCAGACTTTCCATAAATTTATATGTTGAGGATCGACAGACGTGTGTATATATCTTTACAAGTGTTAAATTATGTGAACACAGTATTACAAGGTACAGTATCTGTGTGATGTGATAACTGCCGATTATGAGAATCGGTAAGTCGAATTGATATAGAGACAGTGAAGGGTATTTATCTTCATACATGTACATTGTTCATCGGACTATTTACAAATGGTAGCTTAGTTCTCGCTTTCGTTTTCCCACGATTTTCATTATTGTTGTTGTTGTAAATATGGAGTCTTCCAGCAATATTTTATGTGTGTATTATATGTATAATGTTGTATGTTGATGAGGTGCTCATGCACGGAATTTGTTAAGAATATAGTTAGCTATTTTAGAATCAGTGTTATTGATGAACCTAGGTGCAGTTCCTACCTAATTAGTCGTTTTCAGGAGGTTAGGTAAGGCCTGCAGCAGATGTACCAGTACGCAGCATTATGTACATGCCCTGGGATATAAAGTTTATCATGCTCTTATCTAAATTCGAGGGATCCATTCTGGTGAACTCTGGCGCCCATACTACGGACATTTCGGTTAATTATGCTTATTAATTTTATTAAGTTTTTGAGTGATTTTATTTATATATTTTTATTCATTAATTTATTAGTATTCATCAAAAAAATTTACAATTGGCTTCCCAACGTGTGGCTGAATGGTTGGTACATCTGTTAGGCTTATAAGCGTAGGTGCACTTGTCAGGTGTGGATGGAATTCTACAAACTATGTCAGTGAAGTGTTTTATATGTACGTGATATGTATGTTGGAGTATGAAGAAATGTTGTAGCGAGTCGAGTATTATAAAATTGAGAAGCAGAGAGGTTGTTAAAGTTGTTGGTACTATGAATCAGGATAAGAGAAGTCAAAAGAATTCCACCACATTGAGTTCATCTAATTTAAGTGAAAGTAGCAAAATGGCTGATAGAAGGAAGGATCTATTGGCAACGATGGGTGAGGAACCGAGTAACCCGTCTCAAACTCAGAATGTAGAGGTTGTTAAGGAAATGGTTCAAGGGGAGGCTTTAACTTTTAGTATGATTAAATCGCTATTTAATGAATTGTCTAGTAAAATCGATAATCAGAGTGTTGAATTAAACAGTAAGAGTGATGAATTGTCCAGTAAGATTGATAGTCAAAGTAAGGAGTTAAATTCAGTGAGTGTTGAATTGTCCAGTAAGATTGAAGGTCAGAATAAAGAGTTGAAAAGTGAATTGAGTTTTTTAAGCAATGAAATATACAGTATTAATAGTGAATTAAATTCAGTTAGTACGGAACTGTCCAGTAAGATTGATAATCAGAGTAAAGAGTTAAATTCAGTGAGTGTTGAACTGTATAGTAAAACTGATAGTTTAAGCAGTGCTGTGAATGGTAGAATAGATGAATTAAACCAGAAGTTTGACCATCAAAGCAGGGAAATTCAGGAAGTCAACAATAAGGTAGAAGATCAATGCTTGGAATTGACTGAGAAAATTGAATGCCGATTTAATGTAGTTAGGAAAGAATTTGTTGAAAACAGCAAGGAATGTGATAAGAGAATAAAAATAGTGGAAGATAAAGTCGAAGAAATAGATAGAATGAAATCCAATCAGAATATTTTAGCGAAGCGAATAGATGAGAAGAATGAGAAATTGGAGAAAGACCTTAAGTCGGTAAAAGATGACCTCAGGTCAATAGAAGGAAATGCCAGAATGGTAGTGGAAGAAGGAATTAAATCATGTCATGTGAAATTAAGGCAGGAGATCAGTCAAATCCAAGTAGGTAGCAGTATATGTAATAGGTACGTATCTTGTACGAAGGACTCTGAATTACCCAAGTTTAATGGTCGGCAGTTTAATCCGATGGAATTCTTGAAAACGGTGGAGAAACGGTTTTCCAAGAATCTTGACGATGGTTTGATTGAGTGGAGTATGGTTGATGAGACGTTGGATATTGCATTTGTTGGAGAAGCGAGATCCTGGTTTCAAGTTTATAGACAGGGTATTTCGAGTTTAGAGGAATTTAGGGAGAAATTTAGTTCTAAATTTTGGAGTGAAGCTATTCAGGGAAGGGAAAGAGATCGCGAGCTATTTGGCAAGTATAAACCTCAGGAAGGTGTATCTATGACGGAATATTTCTTGGCGCATGTTCTGATCAGCCAGAATATTGAAGGTCTAGCATCGGAGAGAGATACAGTCCGCCAGATGTTGAGGCATTTTCCTGAAAAGGTCGGATTAGCTGCATGTATGCAGAATATTGTTACGATCAAGGAATTAGAGCAGCTGTTACAGAGGTTTGATGCTTTGGAAGGGCAGGGGAGGACTAGGCAAAGTGAAGGTAGGAATTACGGGGATAATGGGAGACAAGGTAATCAGCTAGGGGGAGATAGGAATAATCAGAATTTCAGTCATTCTAGGCAAGGGAATCAGGGTGGTAATTCCGGAAGGGGAAACAGACAGTCTAATCAGGGAGTTAATCACCAGGAATATTATGGCAGAAGACCTAATCAAGGGGAATCAGAAAGTAGGGGGCGTACGGATCAAAGACCTCCAGATCAAGTGCAGAGACATGATAATAGTGAACAGTCCATGTCAAGTAATTTAAACCGGAATCGGACTTCTTAGTTGGGTCAGATAGGCAGTCCGATACCGAAATTCCTATTCACGTGATGAAACAGGTAAGTTACGAGGTAGACGTGAAAGAGGAATTATTGTATGACCATGTGTTTTGTGATTTTGTGTATAGGGGGCGTGATGAAAGTAAGAAAGATGTGTCGGATGTCTTACTTTGTGCTAGTGGTGATGGTAATAGCGGTGTTGCGATTGATAATCTTATGGAAGTTTCTGAAATTGAAAGTGAAGTTTTTTGTGAAGTTGATGAAGGTTGTTTTGTGAGTGAAGAGTGTTCACGGAGTATACATCATGAGGATGTTTTTGTTGATTTAAGTGTACGTGAGGAGAGTAAAGTTAGGTCCATTATGTGTGAAAATGGTGACTTTAAGAGTAATGAAACTTCTGATAAGAGAGTCGAAAGTAGCAGTGTTGTTGGCATGAAAGTGGTGCAAGTAGTAGCTGATATGGAAGGTGGTGAAGATGGATTAATTGTTGGGTCATTAAGTAGTAATGACAGCAATTTCAAAGTGTATTATGGTAAGAATTTCTGTAATCGAGTGAGCGTGAGTGAGAATGAAGTGCGTATGTTTGACAAGCGAGTGCGTAATGTTTTATTTAATTCTGAGAGATGTGTGAATGATTTGAATGACGTGCTATATGATATCGATGTGGAATGTGTGAAAAAGTATGTGATCTGTTTGCTTGCATTAATTATGGTTTTGTGGAAAAGTAAACGTAGTGAGATTCCCGCGCATTACAGAAAGAGGGATTTCTTGGTTATGAATGTCCTGAATGAAAGCTTGTATGATTCTTGTGTGACTGGATGGTATGAATGTTTGTGTGTGAGATAGAGTGTATTGTAGACGTTGTTAGTTTTTATTGCGGTACGCATTCCTCGCTTATCGATGCCAATGTTAAGTTTATGTATAGTTTTTCAATTGTATCAGGGTCCATATACTGTGGACAGTAGAATAGGCAAGTGTGCTTATAGGCTCCTAAGCACTGACAACAAGGTTCTTGGAACATTTAATATCTATAGCCTTCGCAGATATAAGAGATAGGATCTGCACCTTGGATGTATATATTATCAATTTTAATGTATGTGTACAGTAGCAAGAAGGGATTGTGTTCAATGCTATGTGAAACAATCAGAGTTGTGTATATATAGCCCTATTATTATTATTATTATTATTATTATTATTATTATTATTATTATTATTATTATTATTATTATTATTATTATTATTATTGTTTGGACAAATTGTATTTCGTGTGTGCGAAAACAATGCAGTAGACGCAATGTATATATATTATTATTACAGTAAATTATGTGTTCAGTTATGCCATTATAAGGTTATGTATGAAGTTCTGTTTTATGGTGAATCATAATATATGATATCATCGATTCACCAAGGGGGCGTTATGTGATAGTACATATATCACACCCCCGAATTATATGTAGAAGTTTGAGATATTATTGTCAGTATTCGATTTATAATCATTATTATTATTATTATTATTATTATTATTATTATTATTATTATTATTATTATTATTATTATTATTTCATTTGTATACTTTGCCATTTATATTGGTAAGCTGGAAGATATCCACATATGTAGGTATGAGTAATTTGTTTTGCATGAGTGGGAAAACACTGCTTTAATAACTCTGGTAATTTGAATGAGTCATATGGCTGCCCCAGTGCTTGTTGTGATGTACTTGTGTCGGGAAATTCATGATTCATGTATATATCCCAGCCTGATGAGATGAGCTTGTTGTTGTAGTAGGAAAGTTTGGTGATTCATGTAAAACTCCCGAGTGTTTGTTTATCTCTTGGGAGAAAGGAGAAGTTCAGGGCAGGTCTTGAGAAGAGGACCACCCATGATTGGCTGGCAAGCACCAATCCAGACGTCTCATCTGAGAGGAGGGGGATGTTGATGTCTATAAAGGTTGATCATACGGCGGCAACCAGGGGAGATTGTAAGAAACATTGTAAGGGTGATTGTAGAGGTGATTTTAAAGGAACGAGAAGGTAGACAACTACAACTACAACTGGCACACTGTACGGGAAGGAAGTGGTGCTGATACACGGTAATGGAGTGACACGGCTGCAATGGACTTGACTTCAAACGTTCGTGGAGCGTAGTCTTTTTATGTTTGTGGAAAGTGGCTGATTGTGGAGAGTGCTTGCGCATTAAGTATTGTAGCACTTGTGGCGGCCTAGCATTATATGTTGGTGAAAGCTATCTCAGACTTTCCATAAATTTATATGTTGAGGATCGACAGAGTCTTCCAGCAATATTTTATGTGTGTATTATATGTATAATGTTGTATGTTGATGAGGTGCTCATGCACGGAATTTGTTAAGAATATAGTTAGCTATTTTAGAATCAGTGTTATTGATGAACCTAGGTGCAGTTCCTACCTAATTAGTCGTTTTCAGGAGGTTAGGTAAGGCCTGCAGCAGATGTACCAGTACGCAGCATTATGTACACGCCCTGGGATATAAAGTTTATCATGCTCTTATCTAAATTCGAGGGATCCATTCTGGTGAACTCTGGCGCCCATACTACGGACATTTCGGTTAATTATGCTTATTAATTTTATTAAGTTTTTGAGTGATTTTATTTATATATTTTTATTCATTAATTTATTAGTATTCATCAAAAAAAGTTACACTGTTAACAACTGTACGGACATATCTCCCATTATCCGTGGAATGACTTGCAATAGGCGAGTCAGCTTCTGCCAGAGTATAGACTATGTCGTTTACACATAGCGGATAATCCACAAAATGTCATTTATGGGCATGATAGTTTGTATATTTCACTTTCAGAATTTTTTTATGCTGGGCTGCGTGGCTCAAACGGTTGAGGCGCTGGCTTTCTGACCCCAACTTGGCAGGATTGATTCTGGCTCAGTACGGTGGTATTTGAAGGTGCTCAAATACGCCAGCCTCGTGTCGGTAGATTTACTGTCACGTAAAAGAACTCCCACAGGACAAAATTCCGGCACCTCGGCGTCTTCGAAAACCGTAAAAGTAGTTAGTGGGACGTAAAGCCAATAACATTATTATTATAATTTTTGTCTCATCTAGAAAAGAAACAAATCCCCTTGTATAACCGAAGTATTTCAATTAAGATTTTAAAACTGTAGGTCTATAGTGTTAACCTTCACAAGTTCAACAATTTTCAGCTTGTAATAGTTTAATCGTCACTCGTTTGAATATTATATTCACCATCTTCAAGACATCAACAAATGATAGGCAGAGGTGCTCAGCTGGGCGCCCGTTGAGGTTAGCCCAGTGAGGCCGGGCTGACGTGACATAAACGTGGGCGTCTTACGTAGCAAGCATACGTCACAGTAAAGTGAGAGAGCGAACGTGCTTTGGAGGGAAGGGCACGGTTACGTTCGAGTGTCAATATGTAGCTCTCCTACTCTATTCAGCCAAATTCGGAATGGGGAACACTATTTAAGAAAAAAACGCTATAATCGCAAGAAAACCGACCTTTTCAAGATAATGCGGTTTTACTTAAATTGCGCTCGATATAAACAGTCAGTTTTCTTAAATTTATACGTTCAAAGAAAACTAACACGTTATAATGTTTGTGTTACAATTTACAAAGGTACAGGGTTTAAGCGTACAAGCTACGATTTTTAACTCCTTGGACGGGAATAGCAGAATTTACGTTTCTTCAAAGGTAATGTTTCTGTTATCCTTTGAGCAAACAATAATATATTTACATAATTCAACCAGTTTACTGCTTGATTTTGCACACTGTTGTAGTGTTGTTTGAATTTCCCTGTTCACCGAATATGAAAAGAGTATTTCGTCGGCTTACTTCTAAAACCTCGTATGTTACAATGTTCTTCCTACCCATTATATTCTTTAATACTGGTCAGGCCTCCCAGCCACATATTCATATGTAATCCATCAGAACCTTTTTCGTAGTGTTAATTTTCCTATTGCAGGCATGTAAAGGAAAATGGACCTTACCACACCGTATTGTAGGGATGTTGTTTTCATGACGGATTTAAACACTCCTACAGTTTAACGTACTTAAGGTTCATTTTCCTTTGCACGTTACCATAGAAAAATGAACACAACGACAATTGTTCTGATGGGCTGTACATCCACATGTGCCTGGGAGGCGTGACTAGTTTTAAGGAAGAAAATGGATGGGCAGTGCATTGGGAGATACGAGGTTTTAGAAGTAAGCCATCGATTATCAGGCGTCCGATGATAATAGCTAGCTATGAAATGGCGAGAGAATTTCATCCTGAGTGGGGACATAGCCTAGATTAAAGTACAACAACAATGTAAATGCATCTGCCCAATAGATATACGGTATTCCTTCAAATAACCTAACTAATTTTATTTCCGGTAAGCACGGTGAGTTTATCACTTAATTTAAACCCAAACAACCACAAGCCACAGCTTATCCACCTTAAATCCGTACTATAGTAGAAATATTTCTAAAGCACCTATTAAAATGAATAGTGAAAACTGTAGTTCATTACGTATATCGTTGCTTCACCGGTAAAAGTCTGTAATCCACAAAGCTCTTCCTATCGATTACTCTCCTTAAGACTGGTCACGCCTCCCAGCCACATATAGATATGCAGCTCATCAGAACAATGTCCGTTTTGTTCGTTTTCCTATGCCGTCGAGTACCCGAAAATGAACCTAACAAGCATTATACAATAGGAGTGCGTAAATACGTAATGCAAGCATACATTCGCATAGCACGGTACAGTAAGGTTAATTTTCCTTTACACATGGGCATAGGAAAATGAACACAACACAATTTGTTCTGATGGACTGCATAACTATATGTGGCTGGGAGGCGTGACCAGTCTTAAGGAAAATAATCGATAGGAAGAGCTTTGTGGATTACAACCTTTTACCGGTGAAGCGACGATATTATAATAATGTTCGTTGTTGTAAGCCTAATTATTTATTATATACCTAAATTACTATAAACGTAAATGAGTTATTTCTCACTACGTAAATTGAAAATCACGTGGATTTCTGCCCTCTTTCTTTCATTATTTTCTGCCTCCAAATCAAACTCGTGTATCGCCGCAGTGATCGACAGTGACTGGGAGAACATTGCGCAACCTACACGGCTTGTGACCTAACCATCTCACTGTGGTTGAATAGCGTACGCTCATCGCCTGCCTGCTCTCCCGCGGAGGAAATGCCCAGCGTGAGCATCTCTGCGACAGAGGAACAACAACCATGCTGTAAGACGATTTGTTGTGTTACTAAAATTTTTCAGGAATTCAAATGCTCACTGCCTATTAGAGCGTTACTAAGTAATTAGGTTACGTTATAACTAGTTTCATTGATTCTCTGTCAATAATTTGTACATGTTATTAATAAGCCACATGTCACCCTAATAGCGTATTAGTCAATTTCACTGAATGAATAGCGTGGTTTATTTAATTTTATTTCTGAAACAAAGATCCCATTATTATGGTTGTACCCGCCATTGTTGTTTCCATGTGAGGAGCAGCAAGTCAGTTTGGTCCCGCACTCTAGCCAAGCAATTATTCCACCGCACGCACTTTCGCCTGAGGAAGGCCGGGCCAACAGTAGGAGCGCTGGACCCCTTTGCTAGAGTCACCTCGAAACCTCTACAAGGATTTTCTGGGCTTACCTAGCTTTTAGACTCTTCCCGAACAGCTAGATGCCTATGTATGTCCGGGAGTGGACAGGGACGGTGGAGTGTAGCCAGAGGATTTGTGGAACACTGGGTGCAGTGCTGTGTGCAAGTGTACTGCTGTGGAACTCTGGATGGAGTACTATGTGTGAAAGTACTGTCTTTGAGTTCACACTTCTGTATTCTCAGTCAGAGATGAGGATTTCGTCGGCTTACTTCTAAAACCTCGTATGTTACAATGTTCTTCCTACCCATTATATTCCTTAAGACTAGTCACGCCTCCCAGCCACAAATTTATATGCAATCCATCCGAACATTTTTCGTAGTGTTCATTTTCCTATGCTTCCGTATAAAGAAAAATGGACCTTACAACTCCGTATTGTAGGGATGTGGTTTTCATGGCGAATTTATGCACGCCTACAGTTTAACGTACTTAAGGTTCATTTTCCTTTGCACGCTACCATAGGAAAATGAACACACCGAAAATTGTTCTGATGGACTGTACATCCATATATGCCTGGGAGGCGTGACCAGTTTTAAGGAAGCTACGGGCTTTACGTCGCACCGACACAGATAGGTCTTATGGCGACGAAGGTATAGGAGAGGCCTAGGAGTTGAAAGGAAGCGGCCGTGGCCTTAATTAAGGTACAGCCCCAGTATTTGCCTGGTGTGAAAACCATTTTCAGGCTGCCGATAGTGGGATTCGAACCTACTATCTCCCGCATGCAAGCTCACAGCCGCGCGCCTCTACTCGCACGGCCAACTCGCCCGGTGTTTTAAGGAAGAAAATGGATGGCTAGTGCATTGGGAGATACAAGGTTTTAGAAGTAAGCCATCGATTTGTAGAAGTGAGAGTACCGTTATGCCCTGTCTGTGGTCGAGCAGTGAATTCTAACGTGTTCAGCTGCTGTGGAGTTAATACTCTGTTTCTGGCGCAGTGTGATAGATTTGATCGAGGGATCGGCAAGCTAGGGAACGGAGAATTTTGTGAGTGTACGGACACTGTACGCCGTATATAATTATGAAATTGTGTTATGCGTAAACATTAGACTAAATGGTTGTGAAACGAGGAGTGTAATTGTGGACCTGGCTTGGAGCATAAGTGGCAGTAGTGGAACAGTGCGTAATTTGTACTGTGCAGCTGTGATTGCGTTTAATAGTAAGTGTTGGAGTGAACAACCATTTTCATTGAGTCAAAGTGAGTGGAAAGAGCGCAAACGGTGTGCTTGTGTGCCTCTTTCGTGTGTATGAGCTTACAGTAATTAATAATTTTTAGCCATATAATTTGACGCTACGAGTTGTGTTTTTTTCTATCCATCGCCAAGTTAAAATATATTGGATTTCCGATCTTCTTACTTATTCAGTAACCAATTTACGTACTATGTAACGTAGATACATTGGTGAGGTAATGCCTGCGATCATAATTGGATTCCTGAACAGTTGGACGTGACCTATTAAACTCAATTATGATTATTCTAATCTTATTGTGAGTTTTTACTTAATTGTAATTCATCTTACTGAGTCATAACTTAAGTTCTTGTTTTCTTCTCTCTTGTTAATACAGACATAATTATCGAACGTTCGAGGACAAGTCATAGATGGGAGAGGATCAACACATCCGTTTGTGAAATTGGCCATTCTGTCACACTACCGCTTAAAATGTGTTGATTTTACATTTACTGTTAAACAATTATACATGGAGGTTTTTAGAACCTGTAGCACTACTTTTATGTTACCCATACCAGCAAAATCTCCATATTTTACGTTTAGTACTGTCTTCTATTTGTATATCAAGATTAGAATTGCCAGAATTTTTAATCTTCTCAAACATCAAACTTGCGTCAATACCTTTGATCCATCAATTTGTTGTTGGCAACCCTGATGTTATTTTATTAATCACTAATATGTTTCCACTGGAGCAGAACACCCATGAGCTGAGTATATGCGTTTGTGGTTACCCTCTCATTTCATCAATATATTCTCATATTTCACAAGGCAAAAGTAATACGAAATATTGCAGTTTTAATACGACCTCACTTGCTTTTATTTAATGAGTTACAAATACCGCTACGTCAAATAACATGCAGAACATATACTGGAGTAAGAACGAGAAATGAAAACGAAAACGTTCATAAACTTCACCACATCAAGGTATTCGTTTGTTCTACTTCACACACAATTCTGTGAGTTATTGCCGGATTTCGAGCTTGGAACACTGTAGTTATGAAATCAGTGTGTTTAGTCTGTAAGGTAATGGTTGCAAAATGTTTAAGCCAATTATTAATAACAATGGTCTGGACTAAGAATGTCAAGAATGTGACAAAATGCTTATTTCCAGGCATTTACGGGAGTTAAAAAGCAGATACCTCGAAGAATGTTTTTAAGTTATCGAACTTGTCTTCCGAGTAGGTTCAAATTGGTCACACCTATTAATGCAAAGATATAGCTGGCAATTCTGATCGGACACTGACGCTACGAATCATGATTCTATTGTATATCGTCGCTTCATCGGTAAAAGGTTGTAATCCACAAAGCTCTTCCTATCGATTTTTCTCCTTAAGACTGGTCACGCCTCCCACCCACGTATGGATATGCAGCCCATTAGAACAATGTCCGTTGTGTTCGTTTTCCAATGCCGACGAGTAACCGAAAATGAACCTAATATGCATTATACAATAGGAGTGCGTAAATACGTAATGCAAGCATACATTCGCATAGTACGGTACAGTAAGGTTAATTTTCCTTTACACATGGGCATAGGAAAATGAACACAACAAAATTTGTTCTGATAGGCTGCATAACCATATGTGGCTGGGAGGCGTGACCAGTCTTAAGGAGAATAATCGATAGGAAGAGCTTTGAGGATTACAACCTTTTACCGGTGAAGCGACGATATGATTTTTAAAGCATGTGACTTTGAATTTTCTCCCTTCTTCATGAAAAATGTGTCATCGTTTTTTGATTATTGTCTGTTTTAAGCACATGTAGGAATTTTTATTTTCTGTTGATGAGTGAAAAATAAATGAATGATGAATGAAGTACGATGTAATTAAACGACAAACATCACGATTTTTATAAACCTGATACCTCATTTTAAACAACAATAAATAAAGTGAAATGAACTGATTAGTTACACAAAATAGGGCGTGGCTAATCATCTTTATATACCGTAGTACTCCATTTAACTTCATGGTTTGTCTTCAGTAGTGAGATTGTCATGTTATATAGGACGGTGTGGTATGCAATATTATCTAATAATGGCAATATTAATCCACACGATAGATTCAAATCCAGGTCTCTTCTGTGAAAGTCGCCTATGTGTTCAGGGTATAATGTAATTAATTAATCAATCTCTTGTGCCATCTGTGTTGGTGAACGAAATCGACTTTTATATTTCTCGCGCCCACTCTGGAGGTGAACGAAATCCACTTAGATACGTCATCTTACTAATTTGAGCCTGGATAAAAAAACTTTAGTTAACTAGGCCTACGTGAAATTGAACATTCGCATATGGCATGTTTTCCCTCTCTTGTCACAAGTTA
The DNA here is from genome assembly GCF_040414725.1 of Anabrus simplex. Lineage (NCBI taxonomy): Eukaryota > Metazoa > Arthropoda > Insecta > Orthoptera > Tettigoniidae > Anabrus > Anabrus simplex. The sequence continues at coordinate 443,381,066 of NC_090266.1, read as the reverse complement.
TGCTAAGAATCACAAATTCTTTGTCATGCAGGAAATGGACGACCAGTGTAATCTACCAAATTTTCAATAGGCAACAAATTAATTTAGCAGTAAATTTAGAGATGTATTGAAACACGTAAGAACATTTCGAGAGACTATGACTATGTGGCCGGTTAGGTGCGCGCAGCTGTGAGCTTGCATCCGGGAGAGAGTGGGTTCGAAACCCACTGTCAGCAGCCCTGAAAATGGTTTTCCGTGGTTTCCTATTTTCACACCAGGCAAATGCTGGGGCTGTACCTTAATTAATGTCACGGCCGCTTCCTTCCAAGTACTAGCATTTTCCTCTCCTATCGTCGCCATAAGACCTATCTGTCTCGGTGCGACGTAAAGCCACTAGCAAAAAAAAATGACTGTGTGAGTCCCAAGTGTTGAGCCCCAATATTTTTCTACGTAACGGTGTGATATCCTCCAATTATGACTATTAATGAGCGATGACCGTACACGGTAAACCTTCACGTGATAACTCCAGTAGTAGGTGACATGTCCCACTGTTAAGTGCAACGAGAATTCTAGCACTCACCTGCAGTTCATCAAGTACTTGTATGAGGACGTCCTCTCCGCAACAATGGGCACTGTGTGGAAGTATTTCTGTAAGTGAGCACATTTATAATTTCTGAAGAGCGTCTCTTTCGGGTTCTACGAAATTAACCTCAAAACATTTGAAAACAACAAGCAGCACCATAAGTCTTCGAAAAATGATGAATGAAGCATTACCATTTCATATATCGATGGCTTACTTCTAAAACCTCGTAACTCCCAATGCACTTCCCGTCCATTTTCTTCCTTAAAACTAGTCACGCCTCCCAGGCATATATGTATGTACAGTCCGTCAGAACAATTTTCGGTGTGTTCATTTACCTATGGTAACGTGCAAAGGAAAATGAACCTTAAGTACGTTAAACTGTAGGAGTGTTTAAATCCGCCATGAAAACAACATCCCTACAATACAGTGTGGTAAGGTCCATTTTCCTTTACAAGCCAGCATAGGAAAATGAACACTACGAAAAAGGTTCTGACGGATTGCATATAAAGATGTGGCTGGGAGGCGTGACCAGTTTTAAGGAATATAATGGGTAGGAAGGACATTGTAACATACGAGGTTTTAGAAGTAAGCCAAAGATATATACGACAAATAACTGACTCAACATTCATCTAAAGTTTCAGTATATTCATTTTTCTTTCTTCATATTTATCAGATCGAGCTCGATAGCTGCAGTCGCTTAAGTGCGGCCAGTATCCAGTATTCGGGAGATAGTAGGTTCGAACCCCACTGTCGGCAGCCCTCAAAATGGTTTTCCGTGTTTTCCATTTTTTCACATCAGGCAAATGCTGGGGATGTACCTTAATTAAGGCCACGGCCGCTTCCTTCCCACTCCTAGCCTTTTCCTGTCCCATAGTCGCCATAAGACGTATCTGTGTCGGCGCGAATTAAAACAACTAGCATATTTATCAGTTGTTCTAGGCCTTCGGTGCTCTATGATTGTTGCTATATATTGTAGGCACATGGTAATATCCCATGTTAGTTTCTTACCTAAATAATCTACATTTTGTGGCTAGTAACGTTAGCAATGAATGGATATAGTGCAATTTATATTTTTTATTACAGCAGAGAAATGTATAGGCTACCTTTATCGTACTTTTACACGTCTGCTGGATACATATTGCTCACAATCACGGGAGGAATGAGCTAAATCTCACGCTCTAGTTAACAATTCTCAGCACGCTACATGCAAACTGAAACGTCTTACAATTTTGCAATCCATTGCTATGAACCACAAATACTAGAAGAAACTAGATTTTGATTGAAGATGGTGAATTTTCAAAGCGTAAAGTTGAATGATGTTTCTATGAAGAACTTCGATGAATATCCTTAGAATACTATTCAACCTTTATTGTAGGTAATTGAGTTGAGAGGGAGCCTCGGTTTCAGATAATGCATGATATTCATACACGATGAACCAGATAACAAGTCCGACTCACAATGTGCGCCGAGAGGTATATATCGTCGTTGCCGGGACGAAACCTCCTATATGATTATATTTTTGGAGATATACTGACCAACAGCACATACTTTATGAAGAGCGAGACTGCCTTGACAATATTCACACAATATTGCACCTTATAAGACAGAAACTTACCGGCCAAAGTTCTAAGCTAAAATATTTCACATTGGAGGCTTTGTCCCGGCAGCGACGATCTTCTTGACTGGAGTTCCAAAAGTCGGAATTTGGGTTTGTGAAGCATTCAGGTTATACTGTATGTATGTAAAAAAATAATCTTCAGTACAGCGTATGAGGTCACATCACGCACGGCATGTTTGAAAAGTACTTAAAATGAGTATGTATCATGATACTCATGACGTTTCCTAGGCGTGATCCGTAGATGATTCGTATGTCAAGGATAAACATGATATATCACCAATAAAACCTCACGGGGTCTGAATTACGCAGCAAGCTAACGTAACACATGGTTTCGAATTTTTGATAGGAGACAAAATATATGACTAGTAAAATGTTCTTAAAAAGTATTACCTTTCATAAAAATGTGTTGAAATATCCACACAATGAAGTCTTCAATTCTTAACCATTCTGGTACTTCCACATGTACTTTTAACAATTGTTCTAGGAATGTGTGTCTTCAGTTCAGTATTGGAGTTACAGGGTAGAAACAAAAGCGCACGCACCATTTTACTTATACCGCTTTATTCTACACTCTTTGTACAAAGATATGGCGCTAAACGCTAGCTATAGCTCAAAGAGTAATGAATCGAATATATTCCTAAATTAATTTCTACAGAAAGTGGCTAATACTGGAAGCACTTCAATCCCCGACACCCTCCACACCATGGTCAGTCTCCGAGGAGTATAATGAGTTGAAGGGATTTAGTGGTTTGTATTCCCTCTGAAGTGGAGACTGTTACCGTGCGAAGAAATCCTAACAATTCGTTGATGCAGAGTTTGTACCCGTACCAAGTTTCACTTGTGCCAAGGACAAACCTCTTTTCGAAGGAGAGCATTTCTCACTCTCATCTCGACTGCCTTCGTATACATGGCCTATAATGGGAGGATATTTTGTAGTTGCATTGATAATTTCCTACTCCACCGTTTTCAGAATTAATCCGTTTGTCGCAGTCTAAACACTTCAACGAAGGTAGTATTAGTGGTTCTAGACCAGTAGGTAGTGTAGTGAAGCGGTGTCTTACGAGAAATTGCGTTGAGTTAGCACGTCGGTATGATCCTGGTCTTATCTTATGAACCGAATTGGTTCATGTCATTGCCTTACAATTGTCAAAGTTGAATGGACGTAATATTACATGAGGCTTGCTAAATTTATAAGTCCAATAGCACACGTGTCGAGGTCGACGGATATTGCATAAGAAAGCGAACCAGCGAATCGTAAGATAGCGCGCGGGGAAAGAAGTGATGTAGTAGCAGGGACACTATTATGAACGCACTGCGATATTACCTCAAATCTACAAGAAGATATTATCAATGATGAATAAGACTTATACATGAGTAGAAAAATGAAACTGAAATATTCTGGCAAACCTTTTAATTTAAATATGTGGCTACTGGCAGCAGGATGTGATTAAAATGGTCAGGGGATTCCACAGATCGTCGGCTTACTTCTAAAACCTCGTATGTTACAATGTTCTTCCTACCCATTACAATCTTTAACAATGGTCACGCCTCCCAGCCAAATATTTATATGCAATCCATCAGAACCTTTTTCGTAGTGTTCATTCCCCTGTGAAAACGTCTACAGGCAAATGGACCTTACCATACAGTATTGTAGGGATGTTGTTTTCATGGCGAATGTAAGCACTCCTACAGTTTAACGTATTTAAGGTTCATTTTCCTTTAAACACTACCAACGGAAAATGAACTCTACGAAAATAGTTCTGATGGACCGTACATCCGTATGTGGCTGGAGGGCGTGACCAGTCTTAAGGATTAAAATGGATAAGAAGTGCATTGGGAGATACGAGGTTTTAGAAGTAAGCCATCGAGATGCTGTGCCACGAGGAAGCGAATGGAGGGACGCCAAGCGGTGAAGCAGACTCAGTACACTCTTAACTTGGGGACTGTACAATTCGAAAGTCTATGGCGATGTCGTCGGAGAAACGTGGATCTGAGCATTTCTTGACTTAATGAATAATAACTGGCTAACGTAAAACTTAATCCGCAGGGGTTATTCCCATAAGAGATTAGATATTCGAACTGTCATAGATTTAAAGTATTAAGTATTGAATACCGATAAACCTGTTCGCTGAGCAATAGCAAATGTGATCATAAATGAAGTTGCGGGACGCGTTGGAGTGCAGTTTATCATGGAATGGTGGATTCCGGCCGAGATGAAATTCTAATTAATTGTTACGGGAATTGAGCGCGAGTGAGAAGATTGTATTGTTGTGCATAATTTGTTATATAATTAACTGGTATTTTTCTTTGTATGCTAAGTGTATCAAACGTGTGCGGATTGTGCCATGCGTCAAGAACATGGACTTCAAGAGGAGAATTTTCACAGATGGTAAAGGTACCATCATGATGTTGAGAGCACCGTGCTGGTCAGAGTGGTGTGTGGCAGGAGATGGAACGAAACCGGACTAAGGTGAGTACATTCTGAATTTATATAACTCGCATATGCATGATCAGCAGATTAGGTAAATTCGTAAATAATATTTGCATATCGTCGCTTCACCGGTAAAAGGTTGTAGTCCACAAAGCTCTTCCTATCGATTATTCTCCTTAAGACTGGTCACGTTTACCAGCCACATATAGATATGCAGCCCATCAGAACAATGTCAGTTGTGTTCGTTTTCCTATGCCGACGAGTAACCGAAAATGAACCTAACATGCATTATACAATAGGCGTGCGTAAATACGTAATGCAAGCATACATTCGTATAGTACGGTACAGTAAGGTTCATTTTCCTTTACACATGGGCATAGGAAAATGAACACAACAACATTTGTTGTGATGGATTGCATAACTATATGTGGCTGGGAGGCGTGACCAGTCTTAAGGAGAATAATCGATAGGAAGAGCTTTGTGGATTACAACCTTTTACCGGTGAAGCGACTATATGATGATTAAGTTTCATTTTTGATTTTAAATGAGTAGGGGTGGGTTAGAGTTAGGTAGTTCATTTATAGTACTAATGAGTTGGGGGAGTGAATATTTTGAATATTGATCTGCAAGTGTTAATGTTATTGTGACCGGGCAAGTTGGCAGTGCGGTTAGGAGCGCGCAGCTGTAATGCTCAATATTGCATTACCAAGAAGTGGATTACCGACCGACAGCTGAATTTTGTACCTGGTTCTTGCAACAAGGAGAACGTAATGCAGATGTTCCACACAGTGTGTTAGTTACAGTTGAGGCATCCTTTCCCTGGGAGGTATAATTAATTTTCTCAGTGCCCATACATGGGCAGAAGGAGACCCTCATGCCATTCACCAAGGTCATTTCCGGCATAGGCTTTCTAAAAGTATTAGGGCTGTAACTTTGGGAGATCAGCTTCTTGAGCAACTGGAGCTGCCTGTACGTCTGATTGGCTCTAGTTATCTCCGTTTTCTGCAGCCTTTTCTGCCGGAGTCTCTGGATGACGTTCCACTACACATGCGTAAGCGGATGTGGCTCATGCACGATGGGGCACCTCTTCAGGTCAGTATGTATGTTCGTAGATTCTGTCAATTGCATCGTAGGCTTTCTTAAAATCCAAAAATGTAAGTACAAATTCAAAGTTCCTGATTTTCCTCATTTCTATTACCGTATGTTCTTTCGGTTTAATATATGTTCGGCATATCACCTTTCCTTCCTAAATGCTGCTTGACACTCTCCTAGTTGTGGACTGATTCTTTGTTCTGCTCTTTTTAAAAGCGCCCTGGATAGGATCTTGTAGGTTCGTACTGTTATTTTATTACGCAGTGTATTGGGTTTAAATTGATATTCATTACTTGTCTGAGCATGGTTCATGTTTTCCTAGTCCGTGAACCACGGACAACGGATGAGTGGCCAAGAATGTGGTCCTGAGTGTCGAGATACCAGTTGCAACGGAATGGGAGTGGGCATCTCGTACATATTCTGAATCATGGTCTCCTTGTGCTCAGGCGGCAAGGACTACACAATCCAGCGGTGGTCACTAACCCGTTAGAGGAGATATCCTCAGTTGAGCAATGTGTAAGTAGGGTAGTATCCTGTTTCACGAATTTACCGAAATTAGAACATTTCAAGCAAACCTCGGACCTATTGGAGTAACTGAGTCCCATAGTCACTTGACAGGCGAGGGATCTTTGGAAAAAACTTGGCAATCGAATTGGAATTCGACGGGGAGCTTTCAACGTTAATTTGGCTTATGGAAAAAGAAAGTAGAACTGGCTGAGTCAGCACAGCGGATGCATATGGATGTGCTAGGAGTAAGTGATTTTCGGGTAAGGGGAGATAACGAGGAAGAGATAGGGGGTTATAAAGTGTACTTGACGGGTGTTATAAAGGGAAGGGCAGAGTGTGGTGTAGAGCTCTTTATCAGGAATAACATTGCACACGCAACATAGTTTCTGTTAGGCACGTACATGAGCGAATGATGTGTGTAGATTTGGCACTTAGAGAAATTAGGATGAGAATTTTCTCAGTATATCATCCCGGTAGGGGTGCAGATGAGGATGAAGTTGACAAGTTTTATGAAGCATTGAGTGACATCGTTGTCAGGGAAAACAGCAAGTATAGGATAGCGTTAATGGGCGATTTCAACGCGAGAGTTGGCAATAGACTGACGGATAAGAAAGGGTGATTGCTAAATTTGGGGAAGATATTGAGGCTAATGGGAATGGGAAGCGTTTCCTGGACTTCTGTTCTAGTATGGATTTAGCTGTTACGAATACATTCTTCAAGCATAAGGCTATTCACCGCCACCCATGGGAGGGTAGGGGTAACAGGTTCATAATAGACTGTATCTTAACCGAAATCGAATTCAGGAAATACGTTAGGAATGTACGGGTTTCCCGGGGAATTTTCGATGATGTAGGCCACTATCTGATCTGTAGTGAACTAAGTATCTCTAGGCCTAGGATAGAGAAAGTTGAAACCTATTTGCAAAATAATATGGTTAGAAAATCTCCAGGACGAGGAAATTAGAGAGAAGTAGATGGATATGATTAGTGAGAAGTTTCAAAGAGTAGACAGCAAGCAGGTTCAGGATATAGAAAGTGAATGGGTGTCATACAGGGATTCTGCAGTAGAAGAAGCAAGGAAATGCAAAGGAACTTGTGTGTAAAGATTGTAAAAATCGAACATCTTGGTTTAATGATAAAGCGGAAGAAGCTTTTAAAGGTAAAAATAATGCTTTCCAGAAATGGCTCCAAACGAGGGCTGATGATGACAGGGAATTGTACGTACATGAATCAAACGGAGCAAAACAAATAATTATTGTTGTTAAATCCAAAATGAATTCGTGGGAAGAATTTGGTAATAACCTGGAAAGTCTAGGTTAAGCAGCAGGGAAACCTTTCTGGACAGTAATAAATAATCTTAGGAAGGTGGGGAATAAGGAAATGAACAGTGTCTTTTTAGGTAATTCAGGTGAACTCATAATAGATCCCAGGGAATCACTGGAAAGGTGGAGGACATATTTTGAAAACTCTTCTCAACGTGAAAGGAAATCTTTCCTTTGGTGTCGCGAACAACCGAGCTCATGGGGAGGACGAAAATAATGTTGGTGGAATTACGTTAGAGGAAGTGGAAAAGGTGGTAAACAAACTCCATTGTCATAAAGCAGAAGGAAAATAATATGACATAAGACCTGAAATTGTGATGCATAATGGGGAGTCAGGGATAAAATGGCTTCATAGATTAATAATACTAGCATGGAGTGTTAGTAAGGTAACTTCAGATTGGACAAAAGCAGCAACTGCACCTATCTATATGCAAGGGAACAGGAAGGATTGCAACAAGTATCGAGGTATCTTATTGATTAGTATACCGGTCAAATATTCACTGGCATCATGGAATGGAGAGTAGGATCAGTGGTTGAGACGAAGTTGGATGAAATCCAGTGTGTTTTCTGACTACAGAGCGGCTGCCATTATCTGATTTTTAGTATGCGCCAGGTGATTGAAAAATGCTATAAGAGGAATAGACAGTTATGTTTATGTTCGTAGACCTAGAGGAAGCATATGACAGGGTACCGAGGGAAAAGTTGTTCGCCATACTGGGGGACTATGGGATTAAGGGTAAATTATGAAAAGGCATGGAAATGGAAATGGAGATGGAATGAAGTAAGCAGTCTGGCCTATGCTGACGACCTGGTCTTAATCGCAGGTTGTGCCGAAAGCCTGCAGTAACTTCTTGGAACTTGAAAATAGGTGCAATGAGTATGGCATGAAAATTAGCATTTCTTAAACTAAATTGATGTCAGTAGCTAAGAAATCCAGAGAACTGCATGTCTGATTGGTGAAAAAACCTGGAACAGGTAGATAATTTCAAATATTTAGGATGCGTGTTCTCCCAGGATGGTAATATAATGTGATTAAATCAAGGTGCAGTACAGCTAACACACTGAGCTCACAGTTGCAATCAATAGTATTCTGTAAGACGGAAGTCAGGTCCCGAACGAAACTATCTTGTCATCGGACTGACTTCAGACCAACCTTTCTTTACGGGAGTGGAAGCTGGGTGGAATCAGGATATCTTATCCGTAAGTTGGATGTGACAGACATGAAAGTAGCATGCATTTTTGCTGCTACATACAGGTGGGAACAACGGCAGGAGGGTGCTCGGAATGAGGAGATAAAGGCTAAGTTCGGAATGAAATCGATGGTTGAAGCTGTACGCATAAACCGGCTTCGAGGGTTCGTTCATGTGAGACGAATGGAGGAGGATAGTTTACCTAGGAGGATAGTGTACTCTGTTATGGAAGTAAGAGAACTAGAGGGAGGCCAAGACGACGGTGGTTAGACTCAGTTCCTAATGATTTAAAGATAATACGTGTAGAACTAAATGAGGCCACAGCACTAGTTGCAAATAGTTGATTGTGGCGACGTTTAGTAAATTCACAGAGGTTTGCATACTGGACGATGAATAGCATAACGGTCTATAATGATGTATGTGTTTGACTGAGTAATGCATGAAATGAATTAAAGTCTATCTTGAAATACATTATCTCAATAGGTAAATGATAACTTATAAACCGTCCGGAGTGGCCAAAACGCTGCATAAATTCAGGGAATTTACTAAAGACAAGAATATCCTAACTCACACTCCAGACTTTTAAGTAAGATTAACCTCCCGTGGGATCAACTAAGCCATAGTTCAAAAAGTGTGGAATGCTGTTCAGAAATTTAGTAGTGGGAATAGGGATGTCATTTTTAAATGAGTGTAGTCATTGAAGTTTGACCGGTTCGCCTTTTTGCGATATAAATTTCGATATCTTCTTTATCATTCAATTAATTGCTCGAATTATCGATGTTTGAAGTATTCTAACCGTGTTGTTATTTTTGAGGTGGTGTGAGTTGTCATATATGTTTTCGCCGAATGCTGAGTATCTGTTGTGTGTAATTGCGTCCTTGTATTCTTCGTACCTGGCGTGAAAGTAACGTTTTGTCTGGCCGTTATACCTGGAATTACAATATGGCTCTTCGCATTATTAAGTTAATAAATAAATTCCTAATTTAGAAAAGTGATCTTCTTTATTTAAACTACATTTACCAACTAGTTTGCGTAATGCGTTGTGTGATCTGAATACTATTAAACCGCTCCGTTTTGAACTCGTTAGTTATTTTCTACGTATTTCGTTCACGAAAAAAGGGAACCACACATTTATCGTTTTCGGGTAGGGATTTGTGGTTTTGTTGTTTTTAATAGCCGACATACTGTGTTGGGGAGACGGTTGTTTTCTACCACGATTTGTTTTATTATTTGTATTTCGTTGTTGAAATCCGTTTTGCTCATTACATATTTACTGCTGTGTTCAGTACTGCTAACTTGAGTGAAGTTGGTTGATTAGAATTGTTGTATTTTGTGTGTGGTGTTTGGGTTGGTTTCATTTATAAATTGTAACATAGTTTTTGCTTCCACTGATCTTGATGTCCAGAAAATTGATCCTCCTATTTGTTTCTGGTTCCATTGTGAACTTAACTGCATTGCGAAATAGTTTAGTGTGTTAAGTAAATGTTCTGAATTTGTGACATACTTATCATGCACGCATACTGCGTCATTCAAGTATCTGCTCCGGTGCATTATCCGTTTGGCACGACGGTCGGTTGTGAGCTTGTTCTCAATGCTTTATAAGAATGTGTTCGCTATTATTCCCTATATTGGCGTAGCCATCGCTAGTCTTGCTTTTTGTGAATACGTTTTGTTGTTAAATATGAACGTGTTCCGTTTAAGGTCGTATTTGCTAGAGGCTTTTTACGTCGCACCGACACAGATAGGTCTTATGGCGACGATGGGATAGGAAAGGCCTAGGAGTTGGAAGGAAGCGGCCGTGGCCTTAATTAAGGTACAGCCCCAGCATTTGCCTGGTGTGAAAATGGGAAACCACGGAAAACCATCTTCAGGGCTGCCGATAGTGGGATTCGAACCTACTATCTCCCGGATGCAAGCTCACAGCCGCGCGCCTCTACGCGCACAGCCAACTCGCCCGGTAAGGTTGTATTTAACAGATTGGTTATTTTTTCTCTTTCTCGTACTGAATTGCTTTCTTTTAGATTTTTTCTATAATTTTAACCGACTCCTCTATTGCTATGCTGGTGAACATGTAGGTTTTCCCCAAATTTATAATTCACGTGCTTTCTGTTATTTTCAGTTATCGATGGCCTAGATTGAATACCTCGTATCTCAAAAAGTTCTTCCTATCCAATATTTCCCTTAAGACTGGTCACGCCTCCCAGCTACACATGAATATGCAGTCCATCAGAACAATGTGCGTTTGGTTTATTTTCCTATGCTAACGCGTGAAGGAAAATGAACCTTATAAAAGTTATACTCTAGGCGTTAGTAAATACGTCATGCAGACATACTTTCCTATAGTACGGTACAGTAAGGTTCATTTTCCTTCACACGTCGGCATAGGAATAAAGAACACAACGAACATTGTTCTGATGTACTGCATATCCATGTGTGGCTAGGAGGCGTAACCAGTCTTGAGGGAAATAATGGAGAGGAAGAACTTTCTGAGATACGAGGTTTTCATTCTAGGCCATCGTTATTTAAGTTTTCGTTAGTTCGAATGTGCATTTAATCGAACTATCGTCTTTTTATTTTTCATATTTTCTCTAAATATTTTATTGAGAAATTTGTTTACATTGTATCTTTGTGGTTTTTGAAATTGACTATTGGTCTGATGGGATATGTGTCTTTGTGTATTTTGGGGAGCGCGCTTAAAATTGAGACAACTTCAGCGACTGGGAGACGTTTGTATGTATCCGGGCCACAGGGATCCAGGCAACCAGGACACCATCACAATGGTGACACTGGCCGGGCAAAGGCCATCTCTAAATAGGAATTTCGGTAGGTAGTTTCAATGGATTAATTGTTTGGTGGCATGGATCTCCTTGGATATCTGACGAAATAGCTCACTAGCCATCTCAAACACTGACATTCACATCAATTCCCGGGAAGATAAATTATTTTCAGCAAATTCTCCGGTTATAAACTTCGTAATCAATAAAGGATACCAGAATATTTAGCGGATATGCGATGCACCTCCATGTCACTGCTAGTATCCTATGCGTAAGGGATACCATTCGATATTGCCATCTTCCACAAGTTGAACTCACGACCAATGAATTGACAGAAGCCCCTGACTACTGCTTAAGAACAGTACAGTCAGAATGTGCCTTCGCCGAACTTAAGGCTCTCGGGGAGAATGTTCTTTTGCCACAAGAAAACGGAAATCAAGACCTTCAGTCCATTGCTAGAGATGGTCTGATGAGCACAGGTAATTGACTGCCATTCTCTGATATTTTTAAACAAACAACGACACACACACAAGTACGTATTTTGGAGAATGACCTTCACTTTACGAGATTGCTTATACAAAACACGCGTGTCCGCCTTGACCATCTGGGTGTTCAGATTTTGCGTTCAGAACTCAAGTAAACGTACTGCACCTTTCGTGCTCGAAATACTATCAAGAAGATACTAAATGGTTTGCTTTTCAGTGTCAATTGATAAATGGGAGGCTATATTACCAGCGCAACGTGTAACGCCACACTAGCCGTTCGGAAACACCAGGATTGATTTTGACGGGCTGCTGTACATTAAGGCTCGTCGTACATCGAACAAATGTTACGTAGCTTTATTTCACATGTGCAACGGCACGAGCTGTACACATTGAAACTGCGTAGCTATGAGAATACCGGTAGATTTTTGCAGGCACTCCAGAGATCCATAAATCGGCGTGACCCATCTCAGACTACTTATGGTGATATGCACAGTCATTCCAAACTGTAAATCGTGAATTGGCAGACTTAATGACAGAACTCCCTGGGACAAAAATCTACCAATATATTTCATCGCAAGATGAAAGTTAGAAATCTGTACTTCTGCTTGGATTTCAAACGAGAAAGAAGTTTAACTGAAACTCAGCCTACACGTATGCACCAATTGTACAGAAAAACTAAAGTAGAGTACCGTAAAGACAGAATTAAGTCCCTACCGTAAAGAAGAAATAAACAGATTTCGATGGGAAAGTAGGAATGTCAAGACTGTGGATATCGTTACCTCACGTGTACATAATTTTCTCACTTAACATGAGAAATAATGAAGTTTGTTGTGCTTTGTATAAATCAAAATTTAACTTATTGAGGGGAAGGAAAAGAAACATGTTTCATATTGAAGTTACCTCGTAGTGTATCGATCCAGGTGCATTCGGAATCCTTAGATAACAACTAGTACTTTTTATGATGATTTCTGAAACTCCCATACCCATATTTATCCTTTAAGACCTGTTTCATTCTCTCTAGTAGGATTTTAATCGAAATTTTGCCTTCGGTAAGCACACGAAATGATTACCGGTATATCGCATTTGAAGATATTTTTATTGTTAATAAATATGTCATGCCTTTCTTCTTGTACAGTTGCTGATACAAGCACGATCGAAAAAAAGGGCACATTATTACAGAGTTTGCTTGGACAGTTACTACACGGGGTTTTATTTACATTTTCCCAATTAAAGAATAAACGTGTATGGTTTTAACACGAGTTTAAAGGATATCACTCACTTAAATTGCCCTCAACACAGTTTGTTATATTCATAACACAGTAGAAATACGCATACTTATTGTGAAAATGTGTTGGGAAAATATGTATTAAGGTGTAAGATACGGAATATTTTATCGCGAAGGACCGCGCCAGGGAGCGAATTGAAACGTTTTGTAGCTTGACGTTAGACGTCGCTCCATATATGATTCCGCTTAGCATTTATGTCAGGAAGTATACAGCTAGAAATAAAAGGTGCGATTATCTATTTGAAACCATTTATGGATATGCACTGTCCAAAGGTTGAATTATATTCAAGGCAAAATATCTCCTATAATATAACAGTGAAGGTGAATATAATTCCGTTCATCGCTCTTTCCAATAACCCTTTATGTTGTCTGTGCAGAAACCACGACATTCACCCGCCCTGGGATTCGAGGGTGCATCATTTAATCAAGGAGGCGCTTCCTCAAGCGTCTACTCCCAAAGGATCCCCTTGACTTCCGCTGATTCAGTGTTGACTTGGCTAATTGGACGGTGAATTCCCACTTTGAGAACTTCTAACTATTCTCCAGTGATTTCTTCGTTTCGAGAACTTAATCAATACAGTCCTTTGTTTATTTCCCCAATTTCAGCAAAATTCAATTGTATGCTGATTTTCTTCCAGTGATAATCTACCTCCTGATTTATTGTCAGAGGATAAATTGGAAACTTATATATAGAAATCCCTGGATCCTAGAGTTATTCGAAGCAAGCAATAGATATCAAAAGTGAAATAGGATTTCCGTCCGTTAAAGACAACGTGTTTGAACTACGGGCGATAAAATGTTCTGTTTTTAAATGAATTTAAAATTTTAAATTACCGCAACTAATTAATGTTTTCATTATATTTTTTGATAGTTGCTTTACGTCGCACCGACACAGATAGGTCTTATGGCGACGATGGGATATGAAAGGGCTAGGAGTGGGAGGGAAGCGGCCGTGGCCTTAATTAAGGTACAGCCCCAGCATTTGCCTGGTGTGAAAATGGGAAACGACGGAAAACCATTTTCAGGGCTGCCGACAGTGGGGTTCGAACCTACTATCTCCCGAATACTGGATACTGGCCGCACTTAAGCGACTGTAGCTATCGAGCTCGGTGTTTTCATTATTTAAAGGATATCATTATTTTATAATTATTTCGTTAATATGAATATGATCACTTATATTAATAAGTAATATGCGCTAAATTTTCCTTAAGGCTGAGGGAAGAAATTCTGCTACGGGTTAGCGGGGTTAAAATTTCATTTAATACAGGAGATTCAGGTGAATAAATTCACTTAAATGAATGAGTATTTCTACTTTAAATTTATTTTCGCAAATATCTTAGTGCCATTAACCGATAAAGGTATTGTACATTGATAACCATATCACTCAGTATTATTCCGTACCAGTTGACACATGCTCTAATGTTAATCGTATCATTCCGTTCTATTATAATTTCTTAAGATGAAGTCTGAGAATAGTAACGATCACGTAGTTCAATTATATCCATATTATTCTTTCCAATGAGACCAAACACGGTAATGTTCATAAACAACTGTTAATTTTCGAAATTTGCCGTCTTACTTTTTCTGAATTCAGACCATTTTCATATGTGAATGTAATATGTCAATTTATCAGCTTTTAGACCTCTGAATCTCCTTCGCACATCATTAGGTTTCAGTGTTATTAATCCCAATCCTAATCGTATATCTGAAAACCGTAATTTATTTAACACCCTCCCTTGTCAAGAGTATTTAACTGAAACCCACGGAGTGTCATATTATATTTCATATGTTATTTTTTAAAATCAAACGGTATTTCAACAATCTGGATATGAGCACATCATTTCTATTTCGAGTATATGCTGCGTGACTTCTTCGACATTGTCATGTCAAAATAAGTGTTCTGTCAGCAAAATTAGTTTGTGTTACTTTCCTGTGAGCAACGATGTGGGTGCGCGACGTGAGGAGAACGAATGTTTCAGCTACTGTAATTCACTTGCCTTATCCTTAAAAATTACTTACTTATGAATCAATTAGCAAATATTAGCGAAGGTTGCCAAAAATGTCTTTTATACCACTAATATACGGAAAATATAGACATTATAACTTCAAGATTTTATATGCACGCGTTATATAATGGCACGGAAATCGTGTGAGATCAATTGATCCAGATATCGTCGGCTTACTTCTAAAACCTCGTATGTTACAATGTTCTTCCTACCCATTATATTCCTTAAGACTAGTCACGCCTCCCAGCCACATATTTATATGCAATCCATCCGAACATTTTTCGTAGTGTTCATTTTCCTATGCTGGCGTGTAAAGGAACCTGGACCTTACCATACAGTATTGTAGGGATGTTGTTTTCATGGCGAATGTAAGCACTCCTACAGTTTAATGTATTTAAGGTTCATTTTTCTTTACACACTCCCATAGGAAAATGAACACAACGAAAATTGTTCTGATGGACTGTACATCCGTATGTGGCTGGGAGGCGTGACCACTCTTAAGGAAGAAAATGGATAGGAAGTGCATTGGGAGATACTAGGTTTTAGAAGTAAGCCATCGATGTTTTAAGTAATTTTGTTTGTAATTTCTTAGTAATGGTAGATATTCTAAGTAACCAGTCATTCAATACCATGGAACATAAAATTACAGTCAGTGACTAAAATAAACTTTTCAATGTTTAGAAGAATAAATTGGAAATTATCCTAGTTTTTTCATTGCCTGGTAGGAAATTTCAAATTGAAGAAGGTAGACATTTTTAAATTCATACGATATAGGTATCCCCACAGTGACTGCATATCGACACTAATCGAATCAATATATAAAATTGAGGATACTTTAGAGTTCATTTGTGGTATGTATTATGTTTTGTATACAGGAATAATTTCTTAGAGTGGAAGCCATTTCCTTGCAGATTCAACTGAGTTAATTTATAAATGCTAGGTTTTTAAGTTAGTCGGAACTAATTTGTAAATAAAATCTAGAAAATTTCTGAAAAAGAAAACATACATTAATTGATTGTACATGAAAAATAAACAACTTAATGAAAATGGAATGACACGTTTCGTTCTTGAAAGAACACAACCAGATTCTAACATGTCACAAAATATATTATTATGATTATTATTATTATGATGATTATTCTTCTTCTTCCTTCGTTATGCCCATTCATAGAGCGCGTTTGAACTTGATAGTTGGTTTGATGGTTTGTGCCTTCTTATCCTCCCAAAATCTCTTCATGAATGCACTGTGTTGCATCTTGCGTTCTGTCGACCACTTCCTACCAGTTGTCTTTTTTGGTTTCTCCCTAAATTTATGATTAGCTACTTTGGTTCTAAAAGCTCCACGATTTTCCATGATGTCGTCTGTAATATTTATTTCTTGGAGGTCCGCCTTAGTTTCTTCTAGCCATTTCATTTTGACCTTCTTTGAGTTGATTACTTTGAATAATCTTTTAGTTAGTCTGTCGCTGTTCATTCTGTAGATATGGCCATAGAAATTAAGGCGCCTTTTCCGTACAGCATCAGTAAACCTGTCGGTGAAGGAGTAGAGGTCCGCTGTTTTCCTCTTAATCCACATTCCATTTTCTCTCGTAGGACCATAAATTTTCCTGAGAATTTTCCGCTCCTGCTTTTCAATTTCTGTAATTTTAGAGTGACCACCTAAGCATATGGTTTCAGAGGCATATAAAGCTTCGGGCAATACAACTGTCTTGTAGTGTCGTAATTTTGCATTACGCGATGTGACTCTTTTGTTGTAGTAATTCCACGTCAGTCTGTATGCCTTATGTAGTTTGGTGTTTCTTTCTACATTGGCACTACTGTCTAATCCTGATGGTAGTATAATTTCTCCAAGGTATTTGAAGGAGGGCACCTGTGAAATTGTGCCGTTTTCCATCTCTAGCGGAGTTCTTTTGCTATTTTGACGTAGATTTTCCATGATGATGATGATTATTATTATTATTATTATTATTATTATTATTATTATTATTATTTATATTATTATTATTATTATTATTATTATTATTATTATTATTATTATTATTATTATTATTATTATGTCCGACTTGTTGGCTGAACGGTCAGCGTACTGGCCTTTGTTTCAGAGGGTCCCGGGTTCGAGTCCCGGCCGGGTCGGGGATTTTAACCGTCATTGGTTAATTCCAATGGCCCGGGGGCTGGGTGTTTGCGCTGTCCCCAACATCCCTGCAACTCACACACCACACATAACTCTTTCTTCCACCACAATTACAAGCAGGTACCTACAGATAGCAGATGCCGCCCACCCTCATCGTAGGGCCTGCCTTACAACGGCTGCACTCGGCTAGAAATAGCCACACGAAATTATAATTTTATTATTATTATTATTATTATTATTATTATTATTATTATTATTATTATTATTATTTTATTATTACCATTATTATTATTAATGTAGCATTGTAGTAGTTTAAAATTGTTTTGTATTATTCAAAGGATGTTAGTTTATACATATATATATATATATATATATATAAATGTAGCCAATAAAAGCTAGCTAAAACAGAGATTAGTAGGGAGCTATGAAACAGATTCTTAAAAAAATGCTTAAAACAGGCCTCTATCCCACAAAAAAATTCTAAACCGCTGATCAGTGGGTAGCTTTGCGATGAAACTCGATGAATATCTAAAACGACATTATAGACCAGCTTCAATGCATATCTGTAAGCAGTTTCATGATGGAACTATAAAGTGCTTAAAACGGACATGTAGCACCTAAAAAATGGCTTAAATGATCAACAGTAGGTAGCTTTGAGATACATTGTCAAAAGTACTTACAACACACCTATAACCCATAATAAGTGTCTTGAGCAATCAGTATGTAGCTTAGCGATAATACTGTAAAAATGTCTAAAACGATAGTGTAGGCCAGCTTCAATGCTGATCAGTAAGTTGACTTCCGATAAAACTAGAAAGTTCTTAAAAAGGACTTGTGACACATAAATAGTGCCTAAATAGCTGTTCAATAAATTGTCTTACAGTAAACTCAATTGCCCAAAATGGCACTGGAGGCCAGAGAAAGTGTCAAAAACGCTGATCAGCAATAAAACTGTGCTACTTCCTACCAGTGTGTTCGACGCGCAGCTTCAGCCTCCGACATCACTGTTAAGCAATGAAAATGAAATGTCGTATGGCTTTTAGTGCCGGGAGTGTCCGAGGACATGTTCGGCTCGCCAAGTGCAGGTCTTTTGATTTGACGCCCATAGGCGACCTGCGCGTCGTGATGAGGATGAAATGATGATGAAGACAACACATACACCTAGACCCCATGCCAGCGAAATTAACCAATGATGGTTAAAATTCCCGAGCCTGCCGGGAATCGAACCCGGGACCCCTGTGACCAAAGGCCAGCACGCCAACCATTTAGCCATGGAGCCGGACACTGTTAAGCAATTAAAACGTATTAAGAAATGGCGTGTTTATTTATTGCAGTTCTCACGAAATACTAAACAGTTTTACACTGAAACAAGTCGGTCAATTTAATACTGTTCACAGAGTTGTCTTTCTTGTTGGGAGTTGGCCTTGTGGTACGGTAACCGACACATCTACTCAATTTTAAACATTTTTTTTAAATTACATATTATACCAGTATATCAATACCCAATTATCATTCAGTCACTTGAAATGTCAGAACTTCCAAAAGTTCCTCAGTTCCCAAACATCCAACCGACCAACAATGCAGTTTTACACTTCAAGACCACTCCCCGTATCGCAAGTAAAAAGTTCGGCACTTTTTACACTTAACGCTTCCCTTTACACTTTTACGACACATTCCACCAATTCTCAAACATCCACCCCTTCAGATACAAATTCCGAAAATATTTCCAAAAATCCCAAATCCAAAAATCACTAAACACACGTCAAATGCGGTAAAATTTGTAAAAAAATCCACACACCCAACCCATCAAACGCCAAAAATTACAAACGCTGCTCATTGCTTATTGCTGTACCCTGTACATTTCACGTGCTCATTTACCTCCCCTCTTTTTATACTACACTATTTGACTACACTGAGTTCCAAAAAGGAATATTCGGCAGCGATTGCTAGATGATGCTATAGAGGACGTTTAATTAGGAATATTATTATGCAAAATACAGTGAACAACACTGTATTTCGAGATATCGTCGTTGCCGGAACTAAACCTCCTATGTGATAATATTTTTGGAGATATACTGACCCGTAGCACATACATTATGAAGAGCGAGAATGCCTTGGCGGTATTCACACAATATCGCACCTTAGATGACAGAACCTTATCGGCCAAACTTCTAAGATAAATTATTTCACATAGGAGGTTTTGTCCCTGCAGCGACGAAATACTCTCTACCATCTTCAGTCCGGAGGATGTATGGATCACCAAACAGCATGACTAAATGTTGTGATGTTACAGGGAAACCACAAAAGCCGCTGTCGGTACCATGAAAGTAGTACGAGGCATGATGAGCAGAGAGGTAGTTTGCCATTGCTTTCCTCACCACGAATAAGTACGTGCTGAATATGGGGATAGGTTACCGTTAGATAGGTGTAATTCTTTACTCAACATCACTGCTACAGTGAATTTTAAGACACCGTGTACGAAATGTGTACGGAGGAGAAGAACATAACGATGGCTTACTTCTAAAACCTCGTATCTCCCAATGCACTTCCTATCCATTTTATTCCTTAAGACTGGTCACGCCCTCCAGCCACATACGGATGTACTGTCCATCAGAACAATTTTCGTTGTGTTCATTTTTCTATGGTTATATGTAAAGGAAACTGAACCTTAAATAAGTCAAATGCAGGAGTGCTTAAATTCGCCATGAAAACAACATCCCTACAATACTGTATGGTAAAGTCCATTTTCCTTTACACGTTTGCGCAGGAAAACGGACACTACGAACAGGGTTCTGATGGATTGCGTATAAATATGTGGCTGGGAGGCGTGACCAGTGTTAAGGAATATAATGGGTAGGTATAACATTGTAACATACGAGGTTTTAGAAGTAAGCCGACGATAATATAGTTTACAAAACCTCATTACATTTTTAACAGTTCAGATGGACAGAAGATTGTCTTAAATCATCTTGTTAATGACTGAATAAAGTGCTACAAGTACATCATCCCTGCATTTTTTTCCAATCAGAAGAGTACAGATCACCTTCTTATCTTCCTTCTGCCACTTTTCCCACAACATGGTAAATGACGAGTGCAAACGTGCAACGCATGTGGACTTGCCCCTGTTTTACGGATGGATGCTCATACCCATATGAGGGTGACGTATCTGAGTGCGTTTAAACCTTATACCTACCAAGCAAAGTCAGTCTAGGAAGGACTGGACATGATAACACAATCCTTTGCTGTGATAGCTATATGGAGTTATGATGTGGGCGAGCCCGGTATTATAATGTGAAATATATCTGCAATTTTAAGGAAAATATGGGATACTGCGTTACACCAAATTGTCAAAATATGTCAACTAGCGGATTAGTGCGTTTAGCTTTCCACTGATAAGGAATGGTGAGCTCATTGGGTATAGTACAAGATTGCAAGCGACATAAATGGCAACCTACGTATAATTCCGTCTAGTGCGACGTTAGTAAGTTATTACATTGACATTATTCCTGACGAATCATATGTATATGAAAGAATTTTTTAATTATGGGTTCCATTTTGTATTTTCTTCTGACTTCAATTTTGATGAATCGCAGTTTGAACAGAAAAGGATAGATGGACGGAAACACTCAAGCGGAGTTCCGTCCCAAAGAAATGTTCCTAATCCACTCATTCCTTCAACGTTTTAGGAAAACCTCCAAAAGAAAGACTTTTCTTTCGAATAGGAAGCAACAAAGGTAATAAGAAGTGTATAATGATATTATTGGTGTTTTCTTGTTTCACATTATCTACCCAACGGAGATGATTTAGGAAACATTTCGGTAAGGAGCCTAGCCAAGTAATTGGAAGAAATGAGGGACTCAGCTAAGGGCCCCGAGGTGGCCATTTCACTCTTCCAAGTTAAGAGTCCCTGGGGCCCCATTTAGGCACCTCTTACGATATAAGGGTATACCATGGGTGTTCGTATACCACCCCCAACCACAGGGCGTAAGGAATATGAAAGCCTAGGCAAACAGGTTCGCAGTTATCTACCACAAGTGTTATAGGTATAAAAGTGGCACATATGATTAGAATGATACGCGTAGCCTAAGTCTTCTTCTTAGTTATTATTACACTGACTGACAGAGCAAATGCAACACCAAGGAGGAGTGGTTCGAAAGGGATGAAAGTTGGGGAAAAAACAGAGTCGGCACGGAAGAATAATTGATGTTTATTTCAAACCGATATGCAGGTTACACAATGCGCACGACAGCGACTCAGTAGGATGTAGGACCACCGCGAGCGGCGATGCACGCAGAAACACGTCGAGGTACAGAGTCAATAAGAGTGCGGATGGTGTCCTGAGGGATGGTTCTCCATTCTCTGTCAACCATTTGCCACAGTTGGTCGTCCGTACGAGGCTGGGGCAGAGTTTGCAAACGGCGTCCAATGAGATCCCACACGTGTTCGATTGGTGAGAGATCCGGATAGTACGCTGGCCACGGAAGCATCTGTACACCTCGTAGAGCCTGTTGGGAGCTGCGAGCAGTGTGTGGGCGGGCATTATCCTGCTGAAACAGGGCATTGGGCAGCCCCTGAAGGTACGGGAGCGCCACCGGCCGCAGCACATGCTGCACGTAGCGGTGGGCATTTAACGTGCCTTGAATACGCACTAGAGGTGACGTGGAATCATACGCAATAGCGCCCCAAACCATGATGCCGCGTTGTCTACCGGTAGGGCGCTCCACAGTTACTGCCGGATTTGACCCTTCTCCACGCCGACGCCACACTCGTCTGCGGTGACTATCACTGACAGAACAGAAGCGTGACTCATCGGAGAACACGACGTTCCGCCATTCCCTCATCCAAGTCGCTCTAGCCCGGCACCATGCCAGGCGTGCACGTCTATGCTGTGGAGTCAATGGTAGTCTTCTGAGCGGACGCCGGGAGTGCAGGCCTCCTTCAACCAATCGACGGGAAATTGTTCTGGTCGATATTGGAACAGCCAGGGTGTCTTGCACATGCTGAAGAATGGCGGTTGACGTGGCGTGCGGGGCTGCCACCGCTTGGCGGCGGATGCGCCGTGCGCCGATCCTCGCGTGCTGACGTCACTCGGGCTGCGCCTGGACCCCTCGCACGTGCCACATGTCCCTGCGCCAACCATCTTCGCCACAGGCGCTGCACCGTGGACACATCCCTATGGGTATCGGCTGCGATTTGACGAAGCGACCAACCTGCCCTTCTCAGCCCGATCACCATACCCCTCGTAAAGTCGTCTGTCTGCTGGAAATGCCTCCGTTGACGGCAGCCTGGCATTCTTAGCTATACACGTGTCCTGTGGCACACGACAACACGTTCTACAATGACTGTCGGCTGAGAAATCACGGTACGAAGTGGGCCATTCGCCAACGCCGTGTCCCATTTATCGTTGGCTACGTGCGCAGCACAGCGGCGCATTTCACATCATGAGCATACCTCAGTGACGTCAGTCTACCCTGCAATTGGCATAAAGTTCTGACCACTCCTTCTTGGTGTTGCATTTGCTCTGTCAGTCAGTGTATTATTATCATTATTATTATTATTATTATTATTATTATTATTACTATTATTATTATGATCATTCTTCTTATTATTAATAATAATATTATTACCTTGAATTTTCTTCGTGCCAAAAGCCAAGTAAAGCTGTGGCCGTAATCACCAGTCTTGAAACAATATTGACATAAACATAATACAGGCGACTGCTTTACACTATTTTGAGAAGGCGGTAGAATATATTCACGGTATCCCTTGATTTTCAATAAGAGGAGACTGAAGGAGGTCCCATGGACTTCATTGCACGAACTCTTCTTCTTTTCTGACCCCAGCTGTATTAGATCATTCGAGGTCTAGGGAATCCTTCATGTTCACGAGCCTCGTTGTCTTTGTCTAGCATTGGACGATACCGTCGTTCTTCGAAGTGTCGGATCTTTTCCATTTTGCCCTCTAATCGGTTTTAATAGCATTTGGTGTCCAGTTGTAGTTCCTCTTATGAATATAATCACCGCAACCACCACCATCATCACCACGACCACCACCACCTTGTACTATTTAGAACCAGTTACAGTTTCATAGAACATCACTCTTGATGTATATGTGGAGAGTATTTCGTTGTTGCCGGGCAAAACCTCCTATGTGATAATATTTCTGGTCACATACTGTCCCGCAGCGCACACATTATGAAGAGCTAGAATGCCTTGACAACATTCACACAATATTGCACCTTCGATGACAGAACATTACCGGCCAAAGTTCTGAGCTAAAAAGTTTCACATAGGAGGTTTGTTCCCGGCAGCGACCATTTTTGCCTAAGAACCCAAAGTAATCACCTCATGAATGGATAACAACTATCAGCAAACATAATTTAATGCACTTAACTCAAGAGACATTCAATGTTTGTCAACCTGCCGAAGTAAACGTTTTTTTTTTACAATTCTTGCTACGTCGCACCGACACAGATATGTCTTATGGCAACGATGGTATATGAAAGGCTTAGGAGTGGGATGGAAAGGGCCGTGGCCTTAATTAAGGCACAGCATTTGCCTGGTGTGAAAATGGAAAACAACGGAGGAACATCTTCAGAGCTGTCAACAGCGGGGCTTGAACGCACCATAGCCCGGATGCAAGCTCACAGCTGCGCGCACTAACCGCACGGCCAACTCGCCCGGTAAGTAAGTTTTTATAACTGCAGTACCGGTAAGTAATCTCTTAATGAATAAAATGTATGGAAGTGAAAGAGCATACATGAGCACTTCTGCTGATTTTTGTATCGCAAGAAATGAAAGCAAAATTATGTAACTACAGTCCTGTTCAAATAACTGTGACAGTAAAGTGATATACAGTTATATATACAGGAACAATCCTTAACTCTCAAACTTTTCACCTTTAGAAAGAAAGCATACATCAGGAAGGAATAGATACATGCGATTTTGAAATGGCAAACGGGTAAAACAAATGAAGCCCACTGCATTTATTGTCAGCATTATGACAAATCCATTCAAGCAAACAACTGTGCACGTTTGACTCGAAGAACGATAGGACTTCATACGTAGTGTATATCGTCGGCTTACTTCTAAAACCTCGTATGTTACAATGTTCTTCCTACCCATTATATCCCTTAACACTGGTCACGCCTCCCAGCCACATATTTATACGCAATCCATCAGAACCCTTTTCGTAGTGTCCATTTTCCTGTGCAAACGTGTAAAGGAAAATGGAATTTACCATACAGTATGGCGAATTTAAGCACTCCTACAGTTTGACTTATTTAAGGTTCATTTTCCTTTACATATTACCATCGGAAAATGAACACAACGAAAATTGTTCTGATGGACAGTACATCCGTATGTGGCTGGTAGGCGTGACCGGTCTTAAAGAATAAAATGGATAGGAAGTGCATTGGGAGATACGAGGTTTTAGAAGTAAGCCATCGATATGAAACAACACATAGTAATCTGTACAGCAAAGTGCAGACATGTTCCACCACATCCGCTGCAGCAAGCAAGAATGACTCACCTCTACCGTACTCAGGTATGCATTAAAGAAGGAGGTTGTCATTTTGAACATTTACTTTATTAATCGAATGGCCATACACAAGCCCATTGCAACTTTGTCAGTAATATCGTATTATACTGCAAATAGATCTTCTAAGAGTTACTTAGAAATGAAAACAACCGAGCACTTACAACATGAGAACTTATCAAGAATTAGATTTGTCTTCAACAACTCGACTCAAACGAGCATTTAACAACGAAATAAAAGTGATTCAATAACGGACTCGAAACTCCGACTAACGAGCACCTCTTACCTTCTGTAATTTTGAACACGCTCGGCTACCACAAGCTGCCGTTTGCCAGCGTTTTATCAACACTACTTCTAGTAATTTAGCCATCATATTCTCTGTACATGAACCTTCTGTGATACATTTTTTCATGATTCTTTACAATCATTCGGTATTTTATCGTTAATGCTCGTTTCGTTGACGCAAATTAACGAATTATAGAAAGCTCCGTAACACCAGACATCGCTGTGAGTAGCCAAAGTCAATGTTTGTAGCTTAGGTTATAATCTGTGGGTTTGCATAAAACTGAGTGAATCAATTTTCTGAACTGCTTACAGAATAGAACATTTTTAGTGTCAGTCATTTCATTAAATCACCCTATCGTTATGTTTTATTGTAATATTCAACAAAATATTATTGTCTTGTTTCTGAATACCAATAGGATTTGATTTTCTGTTCTTCGCGAGGAAATCTTTAATTTGAGGCGTCTAGTATCAAAACCGGCCAAGTCACTCAAGGCATATTTTTCAATATGGACGAAAAACCTGTAGAGACAAAGCAATGATGGTCAGAAAAGATGTTTTTTCACAGTTATATCCTTAATGGTTTAATATTTAAGTTCCGCTGTTTTGAGAAATCTAACTCATAATTAACCCATCTTTTTTGTTAATTTAAGTTCTGACTTGGCCGTTTTTGTTGCAATTTTGTACAATTTCACAAAGTATCAAAGCAAATCTTTCAGTTCACCACTCGGAACAATATCCACGTTACAGCACACAATAATGACAAAATACGAGCACACCGGAAATAGGACTGCTTTGGCGCCAATGACGGTAAGAAACCCGCGAATACGTAAATCAGTGTTGCAAACGAACAAAAAACAAAATATTATGACTTCAAAGAATATACATTACAAGGAACGATTTTGCCTACTGTTATTATCACATTGTTGCTTAATGTAACAACACAAGAATCCAGACAATAATGCTGCATTATAAAGATTGTCGCTCGTTCCTTGACTTGGCCGGTTTTGAATTCACTGGCTGCACGACTTGGCCGATTCTGTTGCAAGACCGAGAATTCAGTGCTCTATAACATGAAGACATGGACGATTTTAAAACATATTCTTGTTTCACCTGATAGTGCTATACTTCTACTTCAAATTGATAACCTTAACTAATTTTCGTAAATTTTGTGACTTGGCCGGTTTTGATACTAAACGCCTCATTTCCTTTTTTTCTAGTACTTAGGAAGAAAGGAAGTGGAAAGCTTCTTGGTTAAGGTAAGTTATCTTCTATAGTATTGGTATGAGAGTATGAACAATACCAAGTAAATCCAGGCTTAGAGCAATAAAAAGGTTTTATACAGTACATCCTTGATTGCATCCTCTTCATATATCACTGGTCTTCACATGTGCTCAACGTCTTGTTCATTATACTTTCAATCTCGCAAATTCCTGAATTTGATGAAATAATGAACATAATTTGAAAAATAGCACTTCGATTGAGTCTTCGTGCTGGAATGAATTGAGAGAGCGGAAGAGTGAGAGGAAGGTTTCCAAGTGGTCAACGTGTGCAGCTGGGAGTTACTACTATTTCTGTCCCTCTATTCCTTTGTGAGCTATTGCAACACTGGTGCCTGTCGCCTGGAAATTGCTATATTAAGGCCGCCATCGAACGCTTGACACACATCACTCACGCCATATCGTTCGCGCCCCGGTGATTCTACCCGTTTGTGTGTTAAGCAGTCCTTTCTGCTTACAAATATCAATGATAAAATTAAATAAATTTATGTCCCGGACGTATTCACAAAAAATAAAAATCCTGAATAATTAGTATAGATTCAACTCCCTCTGGAGAGAGTTACGGAATATGTTTTATAAATGATCCATTATAAAAAGTGACAGGATGTCAAGAATAGTGATATTCACCGTTACGAAAATAGTCGACCATTCCACACCAGGCTGATGAGGTCCACCGAGCAAGTTGGATGTGTCGTTATGGTCACCAAGCTGTAAGCTTGCATTTGGAAGATGGCGGGTGCGAATCCCACCGACGGTATCACTGAAGGTATTTTTCTGTAATCTGCCATTTTCACACCAGTCAACTTAATAAAGTCCACGGCCGCTACTTTACCAATCCTAGCCCTTTCTCATCCCTCCGTCGCCGAAAACTTTGCATGTGTTAGCGCAAAGTTAAATCACCAACAACAAACCAAATAAACAGTTGATGTTCAGTTCTTTAGCACACAACTCCACAAATAGGATATAGCTTAAACTAAAATTAAAGAAAAACATTAGGGACGAATGTACCCTTCCTGTTCGCTCGTTCCGTCTACTTCCTTCATACATCGTCGCTTCACCGGTAAAAGGTTGTAATCCACAAAGCTCTTCCTATCGATTATCCTCCTTAAGACTGGTCACACCTCCCAGCCACATATGGTTATGCAGTCCATCAGAACAAATTTTGTTGTGTTCATTTTCCTATGCCCGTGTGTAAAGGAAAATTAACCTTACTGTACCGCACTATACGAATGTATGCTTGCATTACGCATTTACGCACTCCTATTGTATAATGCATGTTAGGTTCATTTTCGGTTACTCGTCGGCATAGGAAAACGAACACAACGGATATTGTTCTGATGGGCTGCATATCCATATGTGGCTGGGAGGCGTGACCAGTCTTAAGGAGAATAATCGATAGGAAGAGCTTTGTGGATTACAACCTTTAACCGGTGAAGCGACGATATGTTACATACATACAGTCACATACAATGACCCAAACAAACACTGAGCGAGTTGGCTAAGTGATTTAGGTCACACAACAGTCAGTTTGAATGTGGGATACCTTGGGTTCAAACCCCACCATCAGCAGCCCTGAAGATGGTTTTCTGTGATTTCCATTTGAATTCTACGCAAATTCCCAGGCTGCGTCTTAATTAATGCTACGATGGCTTCCTTCCACGTCCCAGCCCTGTTCTATCCTATCGTCGTCATATGACCTGTCTGTATTTGTGCGACGTAAAACACAGAGCAAATAAAGAAATGTATACGCATACTGTACTGTACATATTTATTATAGACAGTTCTAACTTTCAGTGTTCTCTACGCAATTCTCTGTGCATGAACTAAGCCCCTCCACAATCCTCCATTGGCAGCTAGTTCTGAGGTGTAATGTTATCCTGCCGAGTGAGTTAGCCACGCGGTTCACATCACGTAGCTTGCTTTCGGGAGACAGAGGGTACGAATTCAACTGTCAGTTGCCCAGAAAATCGTTTTTCGTAGTTTCAAATTTCAAATCTCGTATATGTTGGGGATAGTGGTGTAGGGGTAGCGTGCCTGCCTCTTACCTGGAGGACCCGGGTTTGATTCCCGGCCGGATCAGGGATTGTTACCTGGACCTGAGGGCTGGTTCTAGGTCCACTAAGCCTACGTGAATAGAATAGATGATGATGATGATGATCCTTGTTGTTTAAAGGGGTCTAACATCGAATGTCTTCGGCCCCTGATTAGAACTGAGGAGCCATCTGACGGTGAGATAGCAGCCCGGCCTAGAAAGCCAAGAATGACAGCTGAGAGGATTCGTCGTGCTGACCACACGACACCTCGTAATCTGCAGGCCTTCGGGCTGTGCAGCAGTCGCTTGGTAGGCCAAGGCCCTTCAAGGGCTGTAGTGCCATGGGTTTTGGAGGAGATATGTTGGTGATGAACCGTAATTAAGGCCACGGCCACTTCCTTTCCAGACTCAGCCCTTGCAGTCCCACCGTCACCAAAGGAGGTAAATGATTTGGTGCGCCCCTAAAACGCTTGAAGGTAATCATCGAGATCTACATTGAAATTATTAAAATTTGTGTGTAATTGTCGTCGCCTGGGAGTCGCTCTGATTTTATCGTTTTCCAGGGCCGACTTCTTTTTCTTTGTCATCAGTATATTCTCTTCCATTAGCCTCCCATGTACCCTAATATCAAGGTGGGTTCATAGAGATAGCACCATCCATCCAATTGAATGCTAACTGAGCAATTACTGCATATTTTTGTGAGCATTCCAACGCCAATGTTCCCACGTATTTTCACACCAACAATTCTCGAGTCCTCCATGTCTTTTACTTCCAGCTTATGAATTACAAATAAATAACCAAACTAGATCCCACTCACGAACAGCAAGATTGACCTCAAAACAGATCGATGTTAAAATGGTTATAAAAACTTCAACGTGTGGAAATTACACAGAAGTACTTGGATATAATTAGCGAAAGGCTCAGATGAATAGACAGTTTTCTTCTACCAATTTTCACACACCCATGGGATCTAGGATGCGAATTGTGTCGCATATGCGGATTTGGCTCGGTTTTAGGGTGGAATGTCATTCCTGACGCCAACCCCGCGTGGAGGGATGTATTAACTACTGGGTGTTCCTTCACTGGTTGGCAAATAATAATTTAGTGTGGCTATTTCTAGCCGTGTGCAGCCCTTGTGAGGCAGACCCTCCGATGAGGGTGGGAGGCATCTGACATGTGTAGGTATCTGCCTGTTATTGTGGTGGAGAATAGTGTTATGTGTGGTGTGTGTTGCAGGGATGTTGGGGACAGCACAATCACCCAGCTCCCGAGCCATTGGAATTAACTAATGAAGGTTAAAATCCCGACCCGGCCGGGAATCGAACCCGGGACCCTCTGAAACGAAGACCAGTATGCTGACCAATCAGCCAACAAGTCGGAAAGTGGTTGGTAGTGTGATGCGTTGTATGAATACGAAGTGGAAGGTGGAGGGATATATATAAATACTATATTCCCGAGCCGTAGCAATTAACCATAGACAGATGAAATCTCCGGTCCGACCGGGAAACCAACCCTGAGCCCTCTGATCGGAAGGCTAGTGCGCTAATCACATAGCCAATGAATAGACAGTAAACATTTCTGATAATTATAAAATAAAAAGGATACCCGTGATACAATAGCCCAGCCATCCAAGACGAAGGCAGCTGCCCTGCCAGAAAGCATGCAGATTCTGGAGTGTCGCGTAGTCAAGGTAACTCCAAACTGAGCCTTATTTCCAGAATTTCATTACCAAATAAGCAACCTCTCGATTTCGATAGCTAATAATTTGGAGCTAAGAGAACCCCTAGGGCAGAACTGAAATATTCCTTCAAGCCGGGGAAAGAACCAGTGGCCTCACGGTAAAAGTCAGGCGCACTACATGTTTGAAATGATGATGCCTGATAGTAATTATATTATTAATAATAATAATAATAATAATAATAATAATAATAATAATAATAATATACATATATCATACATATATCATACATATCATCGCTTCACCGGTAAAACGTTGTATTCCACAAAGCTCTTCCTATCGATTATTCTCCTTAAGACTGGTCACGCCTCCCAGCCACGTATGGATGTGCAGCCCATCAGAACAATGTCCGTTGTGTTCGTTTTCTTATGCCGCCGCGTAACCGAAAATGAACCTAACATGCATTATACAGTAGGAGTGCGTAAATACGTAATGCAAGCATACGTTCGTATAGTACGGTACAGTAAGGTTAATTTTCCTTTACAAGTGGGCATAGGAAAATGAACACAACAACATTTGTTCTGATGGACTGCATAACCATATGTGACTGGGAAGCGTGACCAGTCTTAAGGAGAATAATCGATAGGAAGAGCTTTGTGGATTACAATATTTTACCGGTGAAGCGACGATATTCATTACATATTTTTATGCCTTTGAGCGTTCAGTCTGCAAGCATCTGTGAATTCACTAATTGCTGCCACAATCCTTTATTTGAAACTAATTGTGTGGCCTCATTTAGTTCTATACCTTTTATATTTAAATCATTAGAAGCTGAGTTTAACCATCGACATCTTGTCTTTCTATACGCCTACTTCTATTACTTTCCTTGACCATGACCATTATTCTCTTGGATAACCTATCTTCCTCCATTCTCCTAACATGATCCCACCACCGAAGCCGGTTTATGCGTTAAGTTTCATAAATCGTGTTAATGTCTACATTAGCTTTTATATCCTAATTCCGATCGCCCTTCTGCCATTGTACCCACTTGTTTGTAGCAGCGATCTTTATCGCCGCTGTCATTTCTGTTACCTCTAATAATAATAATAATAATAATAATAATAATAATAATAATAATAATAATAATAATAATAATAATAATAATAATAATAATCTCTACATTGAAAGAGTTTACTAAAATAGGTTTGGCTAATCCGTCTGCCCGTTCTACTATACCGATGTCCGACTCGTTGGCTGAACGGTCAGCGTACTGGCCTTCGGTTCAGAGGGTCCCGGTTCGATTCCCGGCCGGGTCGGGGATTTTAACCTTAATTGGTTAATTCCAATGGCACGGGGGCTGGGTGTATGTGTTGTCTTCATCATCATTTCAATCTCATCACGACGCGCAGGCCACTTACGGGTGTTAAATAGAAAGTCCTGCACCTGGCGAGCTGAACCCGTCCTAGGATATCCCGACACTAAAAAGCCATACGACATTTCATTTACTACACCGATTTGCTTCATTATTGTTTTGTTCTCTCCGGAATTACCTGCGGTGATTCGTAAGATTGATAGGTCTCTAAGATTAGCCAACTTTGAGTAATCCTAAAATCAAGTCATTAAATGAACACTCCAATCATTGAAGGCGTTGGCCGCAACACATTCTGTACTTAGCAGCTTGCTAAGCGACTAACACTTTCATTAATATTCTGATATTTGTGATCTTCATCCTTAGTCATGTCATTGCATGCAGCCACGTATGATTACTACCTGTCAAGCCAGAGAGTATACAGTTCTTCTGATCACGGAATAATACTATTCCCTGATTGATTTTCTAACCTTTCCCAAATATATTCAGCAGATGGCAGAGTGTTCCTAATAACTTGCATTCTGCTAAGAGAAGAAAATGGCTACAGCACAGACCCCATCATGACATACGCCTTAGAAATTATCTGGGAATACTTATTGAAGGATAATCTAGCTACATTAGAAAGAGTGAAACCGTTCTCTGCCTGGCATAAAACCTCCCTTCGAGACTAACCTATGAGCTCAAAAGATAACCGTTCTTAGAACAACTGCCATTAAAAATACCATCGCCTTCTACGACACAATACCAAGCTTTACATCAAGAACTGCAGGATAAGGAAGGGATGAATTATGTCTGCGAACAGCGGCATACGATAACCCGTTTCTTATTACATATTCATAAAACCATCGAAAGGGCAGTCAAAACAATATCACTACGACAGGCATATTAAGAAGTGCTACCTGACTTACTTATAACGAATATTACGGAGCAGCACGGGTCCTCTGGTAATAATAATAATAATAATAATAATAATAATAATAATAATAATAATAATAAATGAAATGGCGTGACCTCAGCTGTCGAATGCAAGAATTTTAATTTGACGCCGTCTGGCTGCTTGCTTCTATCTTATGAGTAAGGTATCGAGAGAACACCCAGATTTCACTCCCGTAAAGCAAAGTTGGTCTAAACCGGTGGAAGCACAGTTTCGTCCACGAGCTGACTTCTATTATACAGAATACTGTTGAACGCAACTGCGAGCTCACCGCATTAACTTTACTGCACCTTGATTCAATCTCACTATAATTCCAACCTGGGAGAGTACAAATCCTAAATACTAGAAATGATCCCTGTTTTAGTTGTGTATTTCCAACCCGACATTCGATTCACTTAGGTTTCATTCATGCTGAAATCACTTTTGTCTTCTATAGGCTTTTTCATATCATACTCATTACCCCTACTTTCGAACTCTAAGATAATAGACTGGAGGCTTTAAGCACAGTTTGCCATTAAGACCAAGACGTCAGCATATGTCAAACCGCTTACTATATTTCCACCGAATTGAGTCCCTCCCTGGCACTTTATACCCTTCAGTAAATCATCAATGTAACCTATAAACATTAAAGGTGAAAGATTAGTCTCGTCTATCGCCTGAAAGTACCTTGAACCAAGAATTCACTCTGCCATCAATTCTTACTGTAGCCCAATTGCCTTTGATTTATTTCCATAATCTTCCTTTAATCCCATAATCCTCCAGTACGGCTAACAACTTTTTCCTAGGTATTCTGTCATACCGTCGGTGAATCAACAATACCTCATATCAATGGCCTAGACTGAATACCTCGTATCTCACGAAGTTCTTCTTATCCATTATTTCCCTTAAGACTGGTCACGCCTTCCAGCCACATTTGGGTATGCAGTCCATCAGAACAATGTCCGTTGGGTTTATTTTCCTATGCTAACTCGTAAAGGAAAATGAACTTTATAAAAATTATACTGTAGGAGTTAGTAAATACGTCACGCAAACATACTTGCCTATAGTACGGTACGGTAAGGTTCATTTTCCTTCACACATCGGCATAGGAAAAAGGAACACAACGAACATTGTTCTGATGGACTGAATATCCATGTGTGGCTGGGAGGCGTAACCAGTCTTAAGGGAAATAACTGATAGGAATAACTTTGTGAGATACGAGGTATTCAATCTAGGCCATCGATATGTCATAATGCTCTTCTAATCCATTATGTTCCTTAAGACTCGTTACGCTTCCCAGCTATGTAAGGACATGCGGTCCATAACTTAAGAACAACGTTCGTTGTGTTCATTTTCCTATGCGATAGCGCAAAAGAAAGTTAATCCTAAATAGAGTACACTGTACGAGTGCGTAAATACGTCAATTTTAAACATTCAGCCCAACAATACTATACGGTCCAATTTAAGAACTAATTCCACTTGTTTGTGATGCTTTGTGACAATGAAGTTTACTTACTATCCTACACAAATCCTCAAGCGTAATTTCAGTAACATCATTGTCGTCCTTGCTGTTAACTCTGTTGTTAGCGACTTCCACAGGGAGACTTCCTAATATATTAAGGAGATTTTAAAAATAATCATTCCACCTGTCAAGTGATTTCCTAGGATAAACTATGAGTTCACCTGATTTATCCAAAACGCTATTCATTTCCTCCCCCCTCCCTTTTCCAAGTACTTCATTACTGTCCGGAAAGTTTTCCCTGCTGCTTGACCAAGCCTCTCCAGATTACTGCCAAAATCTTCCCACGACTTTTCTTGGATTCTGCAAATATTTGATCAGCTCTATACCATCTACGTACAATTCCCTTCATCAGTATTTTTTTCGAATCAGGCCTAATACGTCTCCTTCTTACTTTTAAATGCTCACTTCATCAATCCACCAAGGTGATCGACTTTTTTCACCTTTGCGCATAGTTTTTCGTAGGCATCCCCTTGTTGTATCTATCACAGAATCCCTGTACGTCACCCATTTTATTCCTATATCCCGAAACTTCATACTCTCTATTTTGAGAACTTTCCCCTAATCATGTTGCTTGAGCCATCAGTCCATAGAATTTTTTGATGCAGCTCTTCAAGCCACCCTCGTCTGTGCTAACCTTTCCACTTGTACGCAACAACTACATTCGACATTTGCTCTAATTTTTTGTCATATTCATACCATGGACAACCCCTGCCGTTCTTACCGTCTGCACATCCCTTAAAAACTGAAAAATTTCTGGGAGTCTTAAGGAGTGTCCTATCATCCTCTATCATTTTCTTGCCAAATTTAGCCAAATCAATCTCCTCTCACCAGTTAAATTCAGTGTCTCATCATTCGTGATTCGATCTACCCACCTCACCCTTAGCATTCTTCTGTAACACAACATTTAAAACATTTCTTTTCCCCTTCTTTCTGAACTGGTTATGTCCATGTTTCACATTCGTACAGTGCCACACTCCAGACGAAAGTCCTCAATAACGTCACTCCAATTCGTATACCGATGTTCGAAGTGAGCATATTTCTTTTCTTAAGAAAGGCCTTCCTTACTTGTGCTAATCTGCAAATTATTTCCTCCTTACTTCTGCCATCGTTAGTTATTTTACTGCCCAAGATACAATATTCATATACTGTACAGTATTTCATTTCCCAATCTTATATCTCCTGCATCACATGATTCCGTTCGACAGCACTCCATTAATTTCGTTCTGGACTTAGTAATTTTCATCTTGTACTCCATTCCAGGGGGTCTGTCCATACCATTCAGAAATTTCTCCAGATCTTCTCTAGATTCGGACTCACTAATCATAACCATGAAATTCTAATTTCACCATCCTGGCGGTTTCTACACTTATTCGTCCGCAGAAGGATTTCACTTCCTCTATGCTTGGCCTAAAGATATATAGTTCGTTACAGATCAGATAGTGGTCTAAATTATCGAAAAGTCTCCGGAATACCCACACATTTCGAACAGATTACCTGAATTCAAAATCATTTATGGTACAGTCTATTACGGACTTGGTGCCCGTACCCTATCAGGTGTTGTGGTGCATAGCCTAATGCGTGAAGAATGTACCAGTAACAGTTAATCATATACTAGCATAGAAATTCAGTGAACACTTCCCCATCCTTGTTATTTTCCACATCTCCCCCATATTTACCCATAATCTTGTCATATCCTTCAGTTCTAGTTTCAATACTCCCATTAAAATCGAACAATAGCACTATAACATTATAGCTGCTGACCCTTATTACGATGTCACTCAGTACTTCAAAAAGCTTGTCGACTTCATCCTCAGATGGTGTAATGACTGAACTGTTCTCGTCCTGATTACTTCCACTGCTAAATCTACGAGCATAATTTTCTCGATTTCCTG
Organism: Anabrus simplex; assembly: GCF_040414725.1. Lineage (NCBI taxonomy): Eukaryota > Metazoa > Arthropoda > Insecta > Orthoptera > Tettigoniidae > Anabrus > Anabrus simplex. The sequence goes on along the minus strand of NC_090266.1, from coordinate 443,345,157 downwards.
CCTAACACACTTATCGATGGCTTTCTTTAAAAACCTCGTAAGTCCGAATACTCTTCCTATCCATTATATTCCTTAAGACTGATCACGCCTCCCAGTCTCATATTTTTATGCAGTCCAAAAGATTAATTTTCGTTATGGTCATTTTCCTCTGCCAGTTTTTAAAAGAAAATGAACCTTAAATACATTATACTGTAGGAGTGTATAAATTCGCCGTTCAATCAACATCCCTACAATACGGTACGGTAAGGTCTAGTTTCCTTTAGACATTAGGAAAGGAAAATGAACACAACGAAAATTATTCTGATGGACTGCATACAAATATATGACCGGGAGGCGTGACCAGTCTTAAGGAATATAATGGCTAGGAAGAACATTTGGACATACGAGGTTTTAAAAGAAAGCCATCGTTATGTTGGGTTCAATAGTATTGTCTATGAACAATTTTGCGCTACACTCTGACCTTCCCTTATTAATGCCTGTTAAGGCCACTTTATAAACTCATATCTCTTCCTCGTTAGCTCCATTTATTCGAATATCATTGACTCCTAACACATCCACATTCATTCTCTTGCTGATTTATTAAGTTCTACATTCATTCTTTCTTACTTTCTATCAGTAGACCCCTTTATTATTGATAGTTCCCCACCGAATTCCATTTCGTTGGACAAGTTGTTTCCAAGGAGACCGTCGCTTGTCAAATGGAAGTGGGACTCAGTTACTCCCATAGGACCGAGACTTACTTAAAATATTCCGAGCTGGGTAAATTCTGTGAAGCAGGATTCTATCCTAGTTATACATAGTTTCAGCGAGAATCTAGCGGATCGGGGACGAACGACAGATTGTATATTCCTAGCCGCATGAGATGCCTAGTCTTATTTCAAAGCAACTGGTCCCGCTCTCTGAACCTCTTACTTGGCTACTGAGCCGTTAACCATGGTTCACAAACCAGGACGTTACCAAAATAACCCACACCACGAATATAATTATTAATAATAATATTAGTAATAATAATAATAATAATAATAATAATAATAATAATACCGGGCGTGTTAGCCATGCGGTTAGGGGCGCGCGGCAATGAGCTTGCATCCGGGAGATAGTGGGTTCGAATCCCACTGTCGGCAGCCTTGAAAATGGTTTCCCATTTTCACACCGGTCTGTACCTCAATTCAGTCCACGGCCGCTTCCTTAAATTTCCTAGGCCTTTCCTATCCCATCGTCGCCAAAAGACCTATCTGTGTCAGTGACACTACCAATAATAATAATAATAGTAATAATAATAATAATAACAATAATAATAATAATAATAACAATGCTTTTTTAGTTTTCCAAGTTTAGTTTTCAAAGTTGCATTAACTCAAGTTTTTTGGTAACGACGTGGTTCAGACGGGCTTGGACTGGAAGGAAGCGGTCGTTACTTTAATTCAGCTGTAACCCAGCACTTGAGTGGCATGACAAGCGGAAAATGCGGAAAAGACATCCTGAGGGCTGCTGACGGTGTGATTCGAGCAAACCAACAAAAATAATTGCAATGATTTCTATCTGTTTTATTTTTGGAACAAAATCCACAGCAAATGACATTGCAGGCGAACACATCAAGCTTTGGTGGGATAAATTATTACGTTATAAATGCTAATGTGCAGCTGCAAATGTCACACATTTCAACCACTACTTAGTAATAGGGGAATAAATTATTTGAAGGCAGAACCCACAAGTTGTACCTATGAATAATATTATTTGCTTTACGCCCAAATAACTACATTTTTACGGTTCTCGGAGACGCCGAAGTGCCGGGATTTAGTCCCACAGGAAATTTATTACGTGTCAGTAAATCTATCGATACGAGGCTGATGTATTTGAGCACCTTAGCATACCACCGGACTGAGCCAGGATCGAACAAGCCAAGTTGGTGTAAGAAGGCCAGCGCCTCAACCGTCTGAGCCACTGAGCCCGGCTTGTACTTTACGATATACTTCCCTTCTTAAGATCCATACCGATGGCTTTCTTTTAAAACCTCGTATGTCCAAATGTTCTTCCTAACCATTATATTCCTTAAGACTGGTCACGCCTTCCGGTCATATATTTGTATGCTGTCCATCAGAATAATTTTCGTAGTGTTCATTTTCCTTTGACGATGTCTAAAGGTAAATGGACCTTACCGTACCGTATTGTAGGGATGTTGATTGCACGGCGAATTTACACACTCCTACAGTATAATGTATTCAAGGTTCATTTTTCTTTACAGATTGGCAGAGGAAAATGGCCATAACGAATATGATTCATTTGGACTGCATATAAATATGGGACTGGGAGGCGTGACCAGTCTTAAGGAATATAATGGATAGGAAGAGTATTCGGACTTACGAGGTTTTAAAGAAAGCCATCGATATTCACTCAAAACGAGAATGAGTACGTGGTATTTGTATGTACCCGCATTTAATATTTTACATAAATACATATATCATCATTATAGACCGTTATGTCTTCAGCGTTCAGTCTGCAAGCCTCTATTTGCAACTAGTGCTGTGGCCTCATTTAGTCCTATACCTCTTATCTTTAAATCATTAGAAATTGAGTCTAACCATCATCGACTTGGTCTCCCTCTACTTCTCTCACCAACAATAACATAGTCCATTATTCTCCTAGGTAAGCTATTCTCCTCCATTCACCTCACATGACCCCACCACTGATGCCTGATTATGCGTACAGCTTCATCCATCGAGTTCATACCTAACTTAGCCTTCATCTTCTTATTCCGTGTACCCTCCTGCCATTGTTCCGACCTGTTTGTATCAGCAATCATTCTGGCTGATTTCATGTCTGTTACTTCTAACTTGTGAAAAGATATCGTGAGTCCACCTAGCTTTCGCTCCTGTAAAGCAAGTTGGTCTGAAAACAGACCGATGTAAAGATAGTTTCGTCTGGGAGCTGACTTCCTTCTTACAGAATACTGTTGATCGCAACTGCAAGCTCACTGCATTAGCTTTACTACACCTTGATTCAATCTCACTTACTATATTACCATCCTGGGAGAACACACATCCTAAATATGGTTGAAATTATCTACCTGCTCCAGCTTTGTATCACCAATCTGACATTCAGTTCTGTTGAATTTCTTACCTACTGACATCAATCTAGACGTCGAAAGGCTAATTTTCATACCATATAGATTGAACCCATTTTCAAGTCGCAAGATGTTAGACTGCAGGCTTTCGGCATAGGCCAGACTGCTTACTACATTCCCACCTAACCGCACCCCACCCCTACCACTTTATAGCTATCAGCAAATGATCCATGTCAACTACGTCCAACACAGGTGAATGACTACCGCCTTGTCTAACCCCTGTAAGTACCCTGAAATAGAACTCATTCTACCATCAATTCTCACAGCAGCCCAATTGTCAACATAAATGCCTTTGATTGATTTTAATAAACTACCCTTGATCCCATAGTCCCCCAGTGTGGCGAACATCCTTTCCCTCGGTATCCTGTCATATGCTTTCTCTAGATCTACGAAACAAACATAACTATCTATTCCTCTCGTAGAATTTTTCAATTAGTTGGTTCATACTGAAAATCTGATTTACATCTAACTTCATCTCAATTACTGATCGCGCTCTTTCTTCCAAGATGCCAGTGAATATCCTGCCCGGTATACTAATCAATGAGATACCGCGATAGGTGTTGCAATCCTTCCTGTTCCCTTGCTTACAGGTAGGTGAAAGTACTGATTTTGTCCAATCAGAAGGTACCTTACCAACACTCTCTGCTAATCTTAATATTCTATGACGCCATTTCATCCTTGCCTTCCCACTACACTTCACCATTTCAGGTCTAATTTCATCTATTCCTGCTGATTTATGACAATGGAGTTTACTTACCATCCTTTCCACTTCCTCAAGCATAATTTCACCATCACCATTTTCCTCCTCACCATGAGCACCGTTGTACGCGGCACCGCCAGGAAGGTTTCCTTTCACGTTGAGGCGATTTGCGAAATATGCCCTCCACCTGCCCAGTGATTATCTGGGATCTATTATGAGTTCACCTAAATTACCAAAAACGTTGTTCTTTTCTTTTTCCCTCAATTCCTAAGATTCTTCTTTACTGTCCAAAAAAGTTTCCCTGCTGTTTGACCTAGACTTTTCAGGTTATTACCAAAATCATCCCACGACTTCTTTTTGGTTTCAAAAAGAATTTATTTCGCTCTGTTTTCTTCATCGATGTACGGTTACCTGTCTGCATCAGCCCTGATTTGGAGGTATTTCTGATTAGCGTACTTTTTACGTTTACAGGCTGCTCTCACTACATCATTCCACCAAGATGTTCGCTTTTCCCATCTTTACACACAGTTGTTCCGAGGCATTTCCTTGCTGTTGCTACTGCAGCATCCCTGTATTCCAACCATTGTCTTTCTATATCCTGAACCTGCTTACTGTCCACTGTTTGGAAATTCTCACTAATCATATCCATGTACTCTAATTTCCTCATCCTGGAAATTTTCTACACTCAATCGTTTGTAGACAGATTTCACTTGCTGTACCCTAGGCCTAGAGATACTTAGTTCACTACAGATCGGATAGTTATCTCTTTAATCGAAAAACCCTTGAAAATCCCGTACATTTCTAACAGATTTACCGAATTTGAAGTCGGTTACGATATAGTCTATTATGGATCTGTTACTCGTAGCCTCCCATGTGTTGCGGTGAATAGCCGTATGCTTGAAGAATGTATTCGTAACTGTTGAACTCATACTAGCACAGAAGTCCAGCAGACGCTTCCCATTCCTATTAGCTTCCATATCTTCTCCACATTTGGCAATGACCCTTTCGTATCCTTCATTTCTATTTCCATCTCTTGCATTGAAATCGTCCATTAGTACTATCCTTTCCTTGCTGTTGACCCTGACAACGGTGTCACTCAATGTTTCGTAAAACTTGTCCATTTCATCCTCATCCGTACCCTCACATGGTGAATACACTAAGAATATTCTAGTCCTAATTCCTCCAACTGCCAAATCTACCCACATCGTTCGCTCGTTTACGTGCCAAACAGAAACTATGTTGCGTGCAATAGTATTCCTGAAGAACACCCCTACCCCAGACTCTGACCTTCCCTTTTTAACATCCGTCAAGTACAATTTACAATCTCCTGTCTCTTCATCGTTATCTCCCCTTACCCGAATATTACTTACTCCTAGCACATCAGATACATCCTCTTTGCTGATTCAGCCAGTTCTACCTATTTTCTTCCATAAGCCCCATTAATATTGATAGCTCCCCATCGAATTCCATTCCGTTCGCCAAGTTGTTTCCAAGGAGTCCCTCGTCTGTCAAATGAGAGTGGGACTCCATTACTCCAATATGTCTGATGCTTGCTTAAAATGTTCTGAGCTCAGTAAATCCATGAAGCAGGATGCTTCGCTACTTACATATAGTCCAAGTGAGGATTTCCCTCTAACGGGTTAGCGACCTCAGGTGGATTGTATAGTCGTAGCCGCCTGAGCACAAGGAAGGCCATGACTCAGAATATGTCCGAGAAGCCCACTTCCATTCCGTAGCAACTTGCATCCCGACTCTCAGGACCACTTACTAGGATGCTCAGTCGTTGCCCATAGTTCACGAACTAGGATGTGACTACAGGTACCCACACCATGAACTATTTTAATATTTTTTTAAAATAAAAAATTATATTTGGACTTAATTTTTATTATTAACGAATTATGATTTACCTCCCTGTGGTAATAAACTCAGTGGATACACATGAGATAGTACATTTATAGGTTCAATAATTTCTGATAGAAGTGTAGCTTACGGAACCATGCGGTTTAGTTTAGTTTTTAATTGACTTTACGTTAACCGGGCAATAACTCGTGTTACGTCATCCCACGAGCTAATGATCTTTCAAAGATTTTGGACAGCCTAAATAAAAGTGTTGACTGACAGACGGCTTTGGCCCTATTCAGTTCAGAATGGTGGCTACAATTAGATATTTGGGACTGGATTGAATAACTCGGACGGTGGAGTGCTCGCCTTCGTGCCTCAAGTTGGTAAATTCCATCGCGGGTCAGTCCGGTGGTATTTTGAGAAGACTTAATACGACATTTTCGTGACGGTAGATTTATCCGCGCTTAAAGGAACTCCTATTGGACAGAAATTACTCTCGTTCGGTGTTCCTGGAAACTTTTAAAATCAAGTTACGGAGATGTAATACCTGTAGCATTGCTATAACGTCCGAATTCATGGGCGGGTGGTGGTTAGCAATTTGGCGTTTGTCCTTTGGGCCGCAGGGTTAATTTTGGACCTGGTACAGGGATTTTAATCTTAAACGATTAATTCCCTTAGCTCGTGGACTGGGATTGTGTGCTCTTCCCATTCCATCAACTCATACACTCCATCCACACCAGATTCCACCACCCTCGTCAGAGAGTCTGCCTCAGATGAGCTACACGAGGATAGAAATTAAAACACAAAAGTATTATTATTATTATTATTATTATTATTATTATTATTATTATTATTATTATTATTATTATTATTATTATTATTATTATTATTATTAATAATATTATTATTATCGTGTTAGTGGCCGCACAGTTTGCGTCACGTCACTGTCAGTTTGCGTTAGAGTGATAGTGGGCTCGAGCCTCACGGTCAGCAGCCCTGAAGATGGTTTTCCTTGGTTTCCAATTTTCACACCAAGAATGTAACTTAGTTAAGACCACGGCCACTTCCTTTCTACTCCTAACACTTTCTAATCGCATCATCACCAAAATACCTATCTGTGTAGGTGCGACGTAAAGCAAACTGAAAATTTTATTATTATTATTATTATTATTATTATTATTATTATTATTATTATTAAAGATCTCCGGGTGTAAGCAACATTCATTGGAATTGTCACTTGGACGGAGGGTACCTAGCAGAAACGGTAATGGGGTTCTCGAATTTTCGAAAAGGAAAATAAGTCAAAGAAAAATGATAAATAGATTCCCACATCCGCAGAGGCACATGCCCTGAGATTCATTCAGACTGCACTAGAAATTAGTATTAGGTTAATTCCTGGTGGCAAGGATGGCCAGGAATAGGGCTGATAAATCTCTCTGACTTCGCGCCGGGCTTACATAGAGAAGAAGCGATTTCCTTCCATTCTGCAGACGGCCTCCATGGCTTGTACAGAGATGCCCTTGCTTGCTTGTTTTGCGTCACTTGGAAGGATCGACCACGTTGGTTTCCCAGAGTAAGAGTGTAAAGGAGCTTGACGTCATACCACACTTAGAGTTCTGTTCAGCGTGTGTAATAAGTGACCTTCTTCCTTAATAGCATCGAATTTTTTAGATAAATAACGTATATACGACTGATACAAAGGAACGGCAGAAATAAAGTAAATTATGAAATTTATTCATATAAACTCCTATACAAAATTACGTCACACTTGAGGGCGTGGATACCATATCAGCTTTAGTAGATTTAAGTTGTTTTGTGAAACAGGAAGTCAAGGATTTAAATTTGAATAACTAAGATATAATTACAAATATAAGGTATTATGATGCATAAACATAATATTTAGCAATCATATAACACATTCTAAATATTGCACTCAATTATCTTCAATTGATACAAGGATAAATGAGTTAATTTTCCTTACTATACACTGTTATTGCATGGAACTACGAAATTATATATAAACGTAGGCTCTGAGTAATTACATGAGCGGAATATGGATCAGTTATCATTGGAAAATCGGTTTAGATGACGCAGTGAAATCATTAACATGATTTTCATTGAGTTTAACTATTCATTTCACTCATGCATTGTTACAATCAGATTAATTCATGAACTTCCATTGAGTTAAAATCTTTGTTTCACTCAGCATCGTTACAATCGGAATCACTTTCTGAAATTTCTGATTCAAGGCTCACACACAAGGCCTTTTCATACCACTCTACATTTTCAGGTTTTTAGTACTTAGCTAAGGATTGTATAACACCCCTCTTTTGTGCATTCACACCTGCCTTATATATTTTACTTAATTGTAAAGCGTTGTAAGACAGAACGTTAATCTTTTTATTTATGAATACAAATGCCTGAAAGTTGGAAAAGCATGTCTGAGACCCAGATACAATGCCATTCTTGTAATGCAGCCTCACGTATTTCTGGATTGAAAATGCATACCCTTTTACAGTAGGTACTCTTAGAAACATGTTTTACAATATTTCTCTTCCTGTTACTGGTGTTTTCTCTTCCTTTTCTTCCTTCTATACCTAGGTGTAAAACTTTCATCCACCTACTGTTCATCAACAGACACATCTGATTCATTACAATGTGAAAAACTAGATTGAATGTGTCTCGTGCATCATCTCACCAGCACGCGTCATTTTCTCTTACGCTGTTGATGCAGGATTGCTCTCCTTCCTTGCAACAAGAGAGTAGCGCACGCCGTTCATTTCTTTCATATCCTTACTTCCAGAAGCTGCGTACAGAGCTAACATAGCTTGCTGGTAACAGAGAGTTCAAGGATGTTTGTGCAATAAGAGCGTAAGTAGACTTACGCTGTTATTGTACCCAGGTCCTCGATGTGTACTTTATCTCTACCTAGCGAGAGACTCCATATTTTCCAAACTGTTCATTGATCTGAAGTAATTTGTGAATTTATCATAGGTTGACTGACTGAGACATTATTCTTTATTACTATCCAGACAGGTTTCCCTACTGCTTGACCTAAACTGACCAGGTTATTGCCAAAATAGTCCCACGAATTTTCTTGGATTCAGCAACTAGTTTTTTTCGCTATGTATACTTCATCTGCGTACAATTCCTTTCATTCCATTAACTCGAACTACAAAACAGTTAATTTTAAGACTTCCAAACTACATTTAAGAGCAGATTGATCTGAACTTCAACTACGCCACACTCCTTTGGAATATTTTTAAGAGAATAATTTAATGTCCCTCACTATTCAACAAGAAAGTCACCGTCAATGAATGGAGTTTCTTGCTGGTTCACCCAGACGCCTTCACTTCATTAACTGTCCGACTCTTTGGCTGAACGGCAGCGTACTGGCCTTCGGTTCCGAGGGTCCCGGGTTCGATTCCCGGCCGGGTTGGGGATTTTAACCTTAATTGGTTAATTCCTACGGCACGGGGGCTGGGTGTATGTGCTGTCTTCATCACCATTTCATCCTCATCATGAGGCGCAGGTCGCCTACGGGAGTCAAATAGAATGACCTGCTCCTTGGCGAGCAAAACCCGTTCTGGGATATCCCGGCACTAAAAGCCATACGATATTTCATTACTTCATTAACTGTCGAATGTATACAAGGTCTTGAGAACGGATCCATCTCCGTCGAGGGCGTGGTACCCCTCAGGTAATTCAGGGCTAGGAAAAGTTGTTACTTCAGTCTATCTCTCTCCATACCCTCTTCCGCTTTGACAATATGCATGTGACAGAGGTATGGTGATGTCAGGAATACCATTCTTAATACGCCGTGTTCCCTTGTTAAATAATCAAAGAAAAACCATTGATGGTACTTGGTGTGTACATTTCAATTGTCATGGCAAATTTATGTTTGACTAGCATTTGTACCCGATCTTCGCACGGAAATTTGCCTTCAGGAATTTATGCGAAATAACATGGCCCTAAACGCACGTTTAATGCGACATGTTAAAATGATATTTTCATACGAAAGCGCGTGGCAGTAACGAGGAAAGATGATGAAGCTGAAGAAAGCCGAGAGAGAATGAGAACGAGCCTCACTTCCAAATTGATTGTATGGTACAGTTCCTGGACCAAACTTGTGCGAAATTCTCCGTGGATCTCAGGTTGCATATCGACGCTTCACCGGTAAAAGGTTGTAATCCACAAAGCTCTTCCTATCGATTATTCTCCTTAATACTCGTCACTCCTCCCAGCCACATATGGATATGCAGCCCATCAGAACAATGTCCGTTGTGTTCGTTTTCCTATGCCGATGAGTAACCGAAAATGAACCTAACATGCATTATACAATAGGAGTGCGTAAATACGTAATGCAAGCATACATTCTTATAGTACGGTACAGTAAGGTTAATTTTCCTTTACACTTGGGCATAGGAAATTGAACACAACAAAATTAGTTCTGATGGACTGCATAACCATATGTGGCTGGGAGGCGTGACCAGTCTTAAGGAGAATAATCGATAGGAAGAGCTTTGTGGATAACAACCTTTTACCGGTGAAGCGACGATATTGTATTTCTGACAACTGGCGTGGCGCTCTGACTTTGAAGATTCCTCCCTTAATATCTGTCCAATCTAAAAGAGTAAAATGGATCTTTAGATTTTCCCGTTACCCAACATGAAGTAACATGCATGACATGTACCACGGGACTTGTACTAAAAGTACAATTTTCCATAATTATCTGCGTTATTAGCTCTCGTGCGATAAATACGTACATGGCATAAAGGAACGGAAATGAAATATTTTTAAACATTTGTTGTATACAGTCTGTTGATAGAACTATTATTAACGAAAATATTTGAGAAAAATCTTCTTATAAATACCAAGTCCATATGATTACCATGACATCATATGCACCTGATAACACAATCCGGAGTGAGAAGATTCCAAATAAAGAATTTGTTTGAATTATGTCCAGCCAGATTTCCACTTTTAGGAGTATACAAACAGATAGACAGCCACACAGACAAACAGACAGATTCCAAAAGGAAAAGTTCTACCTCATGTTTCCTTGATAAGTTTCATTAGGCGGGGTTAATTTTAAAGCCGAGCGAAATTTTATTCACCCTCCGATTTTCTCCTCTTACGGATCCTTCAAATAACTGTTAGGTGTGCGAGGGTGTCCGCCACTGGCTGCAAACATGAAACCCGTAGAAAATAGTAATTTACTCCGTCATTTGAAGAGTAAGCGTAAATATGTACATAACAAAAATTATTTAAAATGAAGGGGCGTTTCACATATTGTCCACAGATTTTACATATAATCAACAGTGTAAGAGAAAATTTAAAAAAATCTTCTGATTTCCTATAAACCCCCAGTCCCTTCAGTGATTTTTAAATGGTATGCATATTGAAACCTACTGTACCCCTGGATGAGTAGATTCTAAATATGAATTTTGTTCGAGATGTAATCAATAGTGTAAGAAAAATGAAAAATATTCTTCTTTTATTCCTACAAACCCCCAGTCTAGTCATTGAGTTTTAAATGACATGGATATTGTATCCTGATCCTGTATTATTAGACTCTAAATATGAAGTTTGGTCGAGATATAGTCAATAGTGTAAGAGAAACTTAAGAAAATCTTCTTCTGGTCTTCCTGTAAACCCCTAGTCTCCTTATGGGTTTAAATGATACGCGTATCACAACCTTCTTCTGGATGAGTAGACTCTAAATATGAATTTTGGTAGGTATGTAATGTATAGTGTAATAGAAAATTGAAAGAATTTCTTCTGGTCTTCCTGTAAGCTCCCAGTCTGTTCAGTGACTTTTAAGTGATATGCATATCGAAACCTGCTCCAGAATGAGTTGACTCTAAATACAAAATTTGTTCAAGATTTATATAGCCGTTTTCCCGTAATGGCGGAACCAATAAACAAGCAAACAAACAAGCGATCCGGCAAACAGACAAACAGACACGAAAGCTAAGAACCACTGATACGGTCCCGAGTGGACCTAAAACGAATAGATATATCAAAATAAGGCAAAATAAATGAACTTAAAAACAGCGGACCTCTTCCAAGGTTATTTATAAAATAACACATTCTGAACCAATGGGGAAAGTACCCCAAAACTTCTTCGCTCCTCATTTCCTTAAGACGCCACTTCCAGGATAACAGATGGAGGAATAGCTCGGCATCCAACCAGCCTTTCGGCTAAAAATTGAAAACGTACTCAGAAATAGATGTATAAATTTTCTCCATCTGCATCCCTTACTCTCTACTACCTACCCATACGTCTACTATTCTAGATGTGTGCCAGCCTCGAGCATTCGCCTAACATAGGCACATACGTTCAGGTAGTTTATAAGTACAGGCATATTAAAGTGCTTTTTCTTATATGAATTTTGTAAATTAATTATTAATTTACCTTGCTCGCCCGGCTCATTGGCCAAATTATTAGAGAATCTAGACCTTCGGTTCAGAGGGCTGCGGGTTCGATTCCCGCCGGCTTCGGGGAATTTAAACCCGTATGGTTACCTCTTCCGTCGGAGACTGGATGTTTATGTTCACCTCAATACTCACTACTTCATACACTCACTGCACATTACACTACGAACAACCAGAGAAAACAGTGAAGAATACATCCCATTACATAGGGTTGATATCAGGTAGGGAATACGGCCGTAGAACAGGGGTAAGTAGGTACACATATGTGCCAAGGTGGAACCCGCGAACCGACCAAGAAGTGGGAAAAGTTATAAAAGAAGAGGAGGAAAATTTATCCTGCTATTATCTTTCATGTTCGTATCAGCATTCATTCTAAGTACAGTCATTCGAATGTTTGCTTTCATTAAAAAAATGAACATGCATAATTCGTTAAACGTGTAACAATTCTTTGTCCCATTATTACAATAAGAGGTTTGATTGATCTCTATTTCTCAATACAATAATGAAATATCGGGCGAGTTTGCCGTGCGGTTAGGGGCACGCAGCTGTGAGCTTGCATCCGAGAGATAGTGGGTTCGGGCAGCAATGTCGGCAGCCGCGAAGATAGTTTTCCGTAGTTTCCTATTTTCACATTAAGCAAATGCTTGGGCTGTACATACACATTAAGACCACGTCCGCTTCCTTCCCACTCCTAGTCCTTTTCTATACCATCGTCGCAATGAGACGTATCTGTGTCGGTGCGACGTTACGCCAATTGCAAAAAACGAAAAAAGAAAGCAATAATGAAACGGTTGTAAGGTCATAAAAAATCACTAAACATTATTAGTGCTATGTCGTTCGTAATTCAATGCTCGGTTATGACCAGATTATATCAATCAATAATGTAACTTAAGAGGACTCGTAATTAAATAGTAACTTCCTTACTTTTCAATGCGTCACTTTTACTTGCCGCACATCACTCACTCAGCAGAGATATCCGCTCTAACTTCAAGCCTTCAAATACACCTGTTGCTACTAGCAGGTTATTCTTTTCTCTTCTGTGTCGATAAAAGTTTTCGACTATGACCCTATGCTAAGCAATGCCACAAGGCTGAGAGGTCGTTCCAATTGTCCCTCATTATTTCTTTCATTCCTTGCGGTTCGCACTTTTGTACTCCCATTTTCATTGTGCTTGTACTTGTTCTCTTTCAAAACTCCTCTGCCTGATCCTATCCAAGTAAGACCATTTCGCCGCTGAACTAGCAATACCGCGTATCTGACAATAATCTTCCAATCCATTATTTTCTTTAAGGGTGGTCAGGTATCCCAGCCACATGCGGATAAGCAGTCCATTACAACAATTTTGTTGTACTCATTTTCCTATGCTAATGTATAAAGGAAGCTTAAACATGAGCGAAGAGTCATGCAAATATACATTCCTACAGTGCTGTATTGAGAGGTTCACTTCCCTGCAGTATACAGTATTTAAGGTTCATTTTTCTTTACACTTTTGCATAGGAAAATGAACACAACGAATATTGTTCTGATGGACTGCATATCCATATGTGGTGAGAAGACGTGACCTGTCTTAAGGAAAATCATGTATGTGAAGAGCATTGAGAGATACGCAGTATTGCTCACGAAGCGACGATTTGTATATGCGTGAGAAGACGGACAGACGAACAAAGGCATACAAAACACTTAATAATAATAATAATAATAATAATAATAATAATAATAATAATAATAATAATCATAATAATAATAATAATAATAAACTATGAGTTTGTTCCAAATACATTTCATATCTTTGGCCTTAGCTGAAGAATGTGTTATTCTGAGTCATTGCAATTTAGGCTCTCATACATAAATCAACCAATCAGTCACTACTGATCTGCACTCAGGGCAGTCACCCAGGTTGCAGATTCCCTACCTGTTGTTTTTTTAGCCTGTTCTTAAATGTTTGCAAAGAAATTGGAAATTTTTTGAACATCACCCTTGGTAATTTATTCCTATCCCTAACTCGTCTTCCTATAAACGAATATTTGCCCAATTTGTCCTTTTGAATTCCAACTTTATTTTCATATTGTGATCTTTCCTGCTTTTAAAGACACCAGTCAAATTTATTCGTCTACTAATATAATTCCATGCCATCCCCCCACTGACAGCTCGAAACATACCACATAGTGAAGCAGCTCGTCTTCTTTCTCCTAATTCTTCCCAGCCCAAACTTTGCAACATTTTTGTAACGCTAATCTTTTGTCGTAAATCACCCAGAACAAATCGAGTTGTTTCCTTTGAAGTTTTTTCCAGTTCTTGAATGAAGTAATCGTGGTGAGGAGCCGTACACTGGAACGATACTCTAGTTGGAGTCTTACAGGAGACTTATATGCCGTCTCCTTTACATTCTGACAACAACCCCTTAATACCATCATAACCATGTACAGAGATCTGCGAAATTTGATTCCCCCTGTGAAGATTCTGGTTACGAATACATTAATTTTTTCACTGTTTAATTTTCTACTTTGAAAGGCATTTTGCGCATTTTTACACCAAGTTTCAATGTGTATGGATTATTTATTTTTTACGCACTAATCATGCCCCAAAATTCTTTTCACCCCATTACCTTTACCAACTAAAACCATTAAGACTTGTTCGTGACTTGAGCTTTCACTCCTTGATGTCCTTTTAAACTGGTTAAGCGAACCAAAACATGAAATGAATAATTTTCATATCTCTTAATGGGAGTAAATATTCATAGCTTCAATGGAAATAATCATAGATCCTAAGGAATCACCGGAAAGATGGATGGAATATATTAAAAATATGACAAGCTTAAAAGGAATTATTTCTGTTGAAGTCCTGTATACTGGATTTCCTGGGGGTAGATAATCAAGAAAGCAGTGGCATTACTCTCGGGGAAGTAGAAAGTGTGGGAAATGAATTACATTGTCATAAAGCTTCAGGAATAAATGAAATACACCTGAAATGGTGAAATGTAGTGGGAAGGCAGAAATTAACTGGCTTCAAATTGCAACAGGATTAGTGTTGGACTCTTAAATAGGGTACCATAATTATGGATGCAAGCAATAATCGCACCTATCTGTAACCAAGGGAAGAGGAAGGATTACAAATATCGAGGTATTTCATTGATCACTGTAGTGGGAATGATGTTCACATGTATCATAAATGAGGGCATGATCAGTGGTGAAGCGTAATTTGGAAATTACGCAGTGTTGGTTTAAGACCATGGAGGAGATGTAAGGAGCAGATGTTCAGCATTCGTTTAGCAATACAGAAATGCAGCGAGAGGAATAGACAGTTATGTTTCAGTTTTATGAAATATAGATAAGATATATGACAGTGTAAGGGAAATGTTGTTTTCTATATTGGTCGATTATGGTATTCAGGGTAAGCTATTACAGACAATCGAACGCATTTATTTTGACAATCAAGCCGCAACGAATATTGATTGAGAAATGACTTTTTTATTAAAGGGATTTAATGTGGCGAGACAAGGCTGTAATATTTCACGTTTGTTGGTCATTGCATATACAGAAAGGTATAAAACGGCAGGGAGGTATTTAGTTAGGTGGAAATGTTGTGGGCATTTTAGCCTGTACCAAAGACTTGGTATTAATGGCAGACTGCCCTAAAATCCAGCAATATAACATCTCGGAACTTGTAAATAGATGCAATGAGTGAAAAGGAAAATCCACAGCCTGTTTCCAGTCATTCGACCAGGTCAGGAATGGAATGAATGAAGCGTCATCTAATGGCGAGGATAGGAATTGTGCCGGCTGCCGAAGCCTGTCGCACTCCTCTGGGGCAATGATTAATGAATGACAGATGAAATGAAATGATATTGGAGAGTGTTGCTGGAATGAATTATGACAGGGAAATTCAGAGTACCCGGAGAAAAATCTGTCCCGCCTCCGCTTTGTTCAGCACAAATCTCACATGGAGTAACCGGGATTTGAACCATGGAACCCAGCGGTGAGGGGCCGGCGCGCTGGCGCGTGAGCCACGCTGGCAGATACAATGAATATGACATGAAAATTACGATCTTGAGACCAAAGTGATGTCAGTAGTGAAGGAAAAAAAGAGGACTGGATGTCAGGTCAGGAACACAAAACTGTAACAGGTAGATCACTTCAAATATTCAAGATCTGTATTCTCCCAGGACAATAGCATAATACGTGAAGTTGCAAGAAAACTAATGCAGTGAGTTCGTATTTACAATCAACGGTATTTTGTATCGGAAAAGTTAGCTCCCCGACGAAAATACGTCTACTTCAGACCGGGAGGGAACGCTGGGTGGCCATAAGATATCTTATTCCTAAGCCGGAAGGAACGGATATGAGAGATGTGAGAATGACTGCATGGATCATCTGGTAGTAGGAATGGCAGGAGACGAACCATTCGTTATTCTGGTCTTTCCATAGATGCCCAAACGATGTGGTTGCCCCTGCGGCTCGGCAATCTGTTTCACTGCGGCGCAAGCCTCCCCACTGAGGCGAGGTAAACATGGTTCGCAGGGTAGTTACGTAAGTTATGTAATAAAAGAAAATATCGCAGGCACGTCCTGTGGTACTGACAGATATTAAAGGCTTATTTTAGAACAGAATATCCTGGGATATAGGCTAATAAAACTCTGTCCAAGTAGTTCCGTAAGTTATTAGTGTGTTTCGATAGCTGTTAATTAGAAATTTACACCACTGTTAATGCTATTAATGATGTCATCTTGACGTTATTTAGATTTTCTGACGTTAGAGGCCAAGCCTTTACAGCTCGACTTTGGATTCCTGAGGCCATTGAAGTGATATGTTTAGTGATATTTGATTTCTGTTAATTGTTTATATATCGTACATATTGTGAACATTATTATTTTATTGTATTCTTATTTCTATTTCATTTTGTAGTTGTTTCACCCGGTGTAGGGCGCCGGTGCGAAAACTTAGAGGAAATAAAGCTTTTAATTTCTCATTCTTGATGCCTCGCTTGCCCACTCCCCTCCCCTACATATGTAGTAACGCAATTCAGTCTACTTTATGGCTTGCTGATACCGTGCGGTTTTTGTCACCCGCTCATGCTTGTACTCCGTTCACTTGTACAGATTCTGATCATTTCTATGTTCCCCATACAGTTTCCTTGGGAATACCCCGTTAACTTTCTGTTGCAAATTCAGTTCACTACGTCGCAGGACATCCCCTGACGATTAATGAAAAGAATTAGGAAAACGAATGACGAATTTTCTCTTATATTCTTGGGTTTATTATGCCAATAAATTTTCCGCAACATTTTCAGACATCCTGTACAATGATAATAGTTACGAATCTCAGTATATGAAATAATATATTAAAAGTCTAATTATAGTAATTGTCCTTAACGTCGATGTCATATGACTTATAAATATAAACAGTTCCTACAAACGTCTTTACTTGCGATCATAGCTGAAATACAGGAATATAATCGTTCATCAACGACATCCGTGAAATTTCTTTATTTAAGGTAATGTCGTCAGAAAGGTTTCGTCTGCAAACACTGCGATCCAACTTGATACCTGTTCATGCACTGTTCTATTACGATGTAGTTACTTGTTTAATTTCATGATCCTTTCAAGTTTAGTTGATGATCTGTTCCCACGGTGACATACCATGTGTCGTCTCACGAATGATTCCAATCGGAGTTCCCAAGTGAACATAGGTCTATTCTGCCAATGTTCGTGTTACTAGCCAGATCAGACGTGACATACTCCGTCCGCAGCCAAAGTGTCTTAAGGCGTCTTTATTTCTCCGCCTGCGTGTTTTGCTTTCAGGGGAGTAAGACCATCTGCGTACATCATTCGTAGGTCACGTCCCTAGGACCATTCCATCCTCGGTTAGGAAGCTGGGTTGGATTTCCAAATAGTCTGCTCCTGCACAGTAATCCTTTATATTTGTTTGTTTGTTTGTTTGTTTGTTTATTTAATGTTTAACGTTTTATTCCATTATAGCCGTGCTGAACTGAGATATCTGGCTAATTAAATGAGGTAGAACAGACAGGTGAGGGCTGCTCAACCGAAGTGGTAAAGGCGTGCTCGGTTCACCCAGAAAGACATGGATTAGATTCACCGCAAGGAAGTCGAAACGTTTAAGAAATAATGTGTAGAATTATGTCGTAAATACACCTTATTTTTGTATCAACTAATTCAGTTTTCAACATTCATAAACAACTTTTATTCGCAATCAAAAACATGTTAACACCCGACCACAGAATACACAAAACCCAAAGAGTAAAGGAACAAACATTGCCAACTTTAACATCTACAAATATCCCGACATACTCCCACCTAATTTACAATTTTCTCAAAATTGGAAATTATCAAAACATTGAGGGTAACTGAACAATGGATGTCTCGGTTGACAGAGACGGAACTAGTTCCAGATGGACAGCCCGGTAGCAAGCACACGTGAATAGGGCAATCCATGTCTTTGACGAATCACGAAGATGTAAAGGTCCTGCAAAATCTAACCCGATGACTTCGAATACGGCTGCATCCTTAACTCGAAGATCAGGCAAAGGAGGGGACTGAGTGTCAAAGTTTTTGCTTGAAGACGCCGGCAAATAACACATCTGTTGACGATTCCTCTCGCAAACTGGCGTCCTTTAATGATCCAGAATCTCTCGCGTAACAAACCTATGAGAGTTGCTGGACCGGGATGATTATTTTTACGATGCAATTCTTCCGCGTACCTTTTGACCACCGCAAGTTCGGGAGGCAGCAAGGCCGGTAGTCTGAAGGGGCCCTTGTCCACACGTTCGACTATCCGTGTCTGGAGTCTGATTATGCCTTTTTGATCTTAGAATACTTGGAATACTTGGAAATTCTTAAGTCTCTGATCGTCTGAGAATTCGAAGGACTCTGCCTGAATGAGCAGAACAAGTTTATCTTCAGCTGCAGCTACCTCACTTGTCGATATCGAACCTCTTCTTTTAATTTCAGTGCGTCGACAGTTGTTGAGAAATCTGAAGATCCATCCCACCATCCCCACAATATTTTCATATTTGCTGAACCGGTGATACAGCCACGTAGTATTGTGAGTGACTGCAATAAGATTATATTCGTTTGCCACTCCATAGTTTATGTGAGATTCAGGCCAGGTTTCTTCTCCTTCAGCAAGCCACTTAGGCCCTTTCCACCATTCGGGTTCGAGCAGCTGCGCGACACTACATCCTCTTAAGGGTAGATCTGCGGGGTTCAACTCACCTGGTATGTGTCTCCAGCTTCGTACATCAGTGAGTTCCCTTATCTCCTTCACTCGATTTCTAACAAACACAGTCTTGTCTTCATTGCCAAGAATCCAGGCTAGCACAGTGCTTGAATCGGTCCAACAATGAACAGGGACTTCTTTCCAATTTAGACTTTCTCGAACTGATTTCAGTAGACGAGCTCCAATAAGAGTTCCTAATAATTCCACTTGAGGAATGGTCAGGCGCTTAAGCGGTGTTACTCTTGCTTTGGCTACCGCTAACCGAATGTGTACCTCTCCCTGGTAACCACTCCTGATAAAGACAACAGCTGCATATGCATTCTGACTTCCATCACCGAATACATGCAGTGAGATGTCCTCCTCGCTGCCGAGGTGGCGCATCATCCCGATTTCTCTTAGGTGAGGCAAGTCCTTCAACCACCTCTCTTGTCGTCGAGTATCTTTGTCAATAGGGTCGTCCCATCCTAACTGTCTGGTCCATAACTCTTGAGTTAACATTTTCAACCTTATCGTTACTGGAACGGTTAGTCCAATCGGATCAAAAATGCGGTGAACTATTGAAAGAACAGTCCTTTTTGTCAGATTTTCCATTTCCCACGATTTCTCCCACCAATCCATATTGATCTTCAAAGTGTCATCTCGATGATTCCACCTAATGCCAAGCAGGGTAGACTCCTGGGGAGAGTTGTCTCCAGTCCACTCCCACCCTCGAAGGTCGAACCCGGCCCTCGCCATAATGGTCTTCGAAAGATAAACGAATTCCTCTACTTCTTCTGCTCGGTCGAGGCTTGTCACTAGATTATCAACATAAAAATTATTCTTCAACGATGCCGCGATTTTTGCCTCCTTTGGATCAGTTGATTCCACACATTTTTCTAGGTGGTACCCAATAACTGCTCCAAGAAGAAACGGACTACTGGTAACACCGAATACCACTCTGGCATGACGAAGGACTCGTAGGTCTTTCTCATTATCTTCATACCAGAAGAACTTCAAGTAGTCTCTCTCGTCTGGGTGTATTCTTATCTGCAAAAAGGCCTTTTTTTATATCAGCTGTGATACCTATCCTCCGTTGTCGAAACCTCAAGAGCAATTCTGGTATGATTTCAACGAGGTTCGGTCCTTCTTCAAGGCAGTCGTTCAGTGATGGGAAACCTCTCTCTTTCGCCGACGCATCGAATACGGGACGCACTTTCGTAGTTGCACTAGTTTCCTTCAATACCGGGCGGTGAGGAAGGTAGTGTCCTGTAGATAGATCCATTGCACCTTCGACAATGCCTTCTTTCGCCCAGTCTTGTAAGATGGTATCATATTCTTCGTAGAGCCCACGCTTTGCCTTTAATTTTCGGGTCATTCGAACTAATCTGCCTTCTGCAATCTCTCTATTGGTTGG
Organism: Anabrus simplex; assembly: GCF_040414725.1. Taxonomy (NCBI): domain Eukaryota; kingdom Metazoa; phylum Arthropoda; class Insecta; order Orthoptera; family Tettigoniidae; genus Anabrus; species Anabrus simplex. Next base: position 443,324,428 of record NC_090266.1, on the reverse strand, counting down.
AAGGTCTGGAGCATCTCTCCTCCATGGAAGACGTACCTCATACCTGCCATCTACAAAATTAACCGTATATTTGAAATATCTGAGTGCTGACATCCTCTTCTCCTCCTTTGTTGCATTCTGTACTGGATCGGTGATCCCAATGGTCTCCATTTTCCATAGATCAGATACAGGTAGTTGAGTAATACTGAGTGCAGTGACTGTATTCGCAATACTTGCATGATGAGCTAGATCGTTTTTTCCTATGGTGCATACTTCCTTCTTCTTCCCCGTTACCGTCCATCCTAAACGGGTTTCAATGGCAACCAGGCCAGAAGGTAGAGTCTTCATGTTGCCCGTCCACAATTTTCCCGCGATGTCAGAACCTATCAAGATGTCAATCGGAGCCCTAGAATCTCTGTACATTGGAATGTGTTCTCTCAGCAACTCTTCCCTCACTTCCTCCCTGACTTCTACTGATGGAACCGCAGCTGTAATTGTTCTCTGGTCTAGCGCCATGAAGTTGCATGCAAAGTCATTACATAAGCTGAGTAAGTGCACTTTATAGCATCTGTGCTGGACTACCCCTGTTGGCTTACCACCAAAAAGAGAGTGTATAATGTTTTCTTCCCCAATTGGAAAGTAGTTCATTTCTTCGGCCAAACTACTAGAAATGTACGAACGTTGGGATCCACTGTCTATCAGTACCCTGGCCTTCTTTATTTTGTCACCATTCTTTACATAAACTAGCAGAGTCTGTAGATAGACCTCCGTTTGGGAGCTAACTGTCAAATTGTTATCAACAGATGAAGTATTGAACAAGGAAACCTCTTCTCGTTTGCTCTCAGGATGGCTACCCTCAACACATTCTCTCTCTTCCACTTGGTACTTCTCAACAGAGGGGCATAATAATGGCACATGCCGCCCACGACAAACAACACACCGTGCTCGACATTGCTGCGCAGAATGGCCTGCTTTGGTACAAGAAAAACAGCGTCTAACTTTAAACAGAACCCCTTTCCTATCTTCAAGTGACATTTTTTGTGCATGGAGGCATTCTGTTGAATAATGATTCACTCCTTTACAAAATACACACTTCTGAGAGTCAGATTCAATTCCGAGAGTAGCAAGATCGATTGCAGAGGCAAAATAAACCTTGTCCTTATCATGTGATTTCCCCGGATTCTTAGCCTGGCTATAGGAAAGGGACTGATTATTTGCCATTGCGACTCTCTCCTCCCCTTCTACTTCTCTTTTCAAAAACAACATTAAGTTATCCATTTGCTCCTGCAGTGTCCTACTGGGTTCATTGGAACGTTGCCACACCTTCAATATGTCTGTGGGCAGACACGATTCTATTAGCGGAAACAATAATGCGGCATAATTATCCGAGAAGACATTTAATGCCTCCAGTGCCCGTAACTGAGTTTCTAGTTTGTCATACAAAATACTGATCTTGACTGTCTTCTTTTCCAAAACCAAACTTAGTAGCTCCCGAACATAATACTCGATAAGGAGGTCATTACGCCCAAATCTGTCTTTAAGTGCTTGAATGGCCCTCCCGTAATTTTCACCTGAGGGAGGAAAACTCATAACAACCGCGCGTGCTCGTGAATATTCTTTCGTAGCTTGAATCAAATACTGAAACTTTTCCTCCCTACTTAACGACTGACTCTCGTCAATTTGTGAGAACTGTGACCAGAATGATATCCAACCGGCTATTTCCCCATCGTACTTATTTAATTCCAATTTCGGTAGACGAAGAGATATTTCGTTTCCCGAACGATCACCAACACAACTAGATGAAGCATGGGCAGCACTATTCATTGTGATCAAATCAGAGGCATTACCTTTAATGCTGTGGTAACGTAAGGTATACTCCTCTGCTTTCCCCATTTCTGCCATCAGCACCTCTTCAATCTCCTCTTCCTTTGTTTCAGCACAGATGTTTTCACAAATCTGACTGTCCAGTTCCGATAACTCGTTTCTTCTCTCTTCGAGCACTAGTAAACGCGCTCTTATTTATTGTAAATCTGCATCCCTCTGCGTCACTAGTTCGTCTATAGCATTGCAAGTTTTCGTGAACAATGTGCGGGTAACAGCTCTTTTCTTAGTTACTTGTATAGACGTCATAATTACGATGTACCGGTACGAATGTAAACAACAGGATACGGTATACTGGATATACAGACACAGTTATACTCGCTATCAAATTATAACTCAACGAAGTCTACGTTAAGTCCTGTCACGGTCGCCATATGTAGAATTATGTCGTAAATACACCTTATTTTTGTATCAACTAATTCAGTTTTCAACATTCATAAACAACTTTTATTCGCAATCAAAAACATGTTAACACCCGACCACAGAATACACAAAACCCAAAGAGTAAAGGAACAAACATTGCCAACTTTAACATCTACAAATATCCCGACATAATGTTTCCATTTTCACAGGTGTACATGGTCCAGAGGTTCCCTCAGCCTACACCAAGAGTGAATGCCAGGTTAATTCCTGGGAGCAAAGACGGCCGGGAGTAGAGCTAACCACTCTACCCCACCAAATGCTGAGGTTACGGAGAGTGGAAGCTGAAGTTAATATTAAAAGAAAACTCTGCTCCCTGCAACCCGTCAACGGATAGTCGCTGAATTTATCAGTTGATCACGACCACATATGAGGAGTGTATGTTCAAAATGTACTATTTCCACTGCCAAAAAGTAAATCAATATTTATTTATACAAGTTGAATTACGACGCACCGACACTGATAGGTCTTATGGCGACGATGGAATAGGAAAGGCCTAGGAATGGGAAGCGGCCGTGGCCTTAATTAAAGTTCAGCCCATTTTCACAACAGGCATATGCGTGTTGCGAAAATGGTAAACCACGGAAAAATAACGTCAGGGCTGCCGACAGTGGGGTTCGAACCCTCTATCGCCCGGATGCAAGCTCACAACTGCGCGCCCCTAACCCCACGGCCTATTCGTCCGCAAAATCAGTATTTCGTCCACATGCGTTCCAATAGTTGAATATATCAATTGCCATATGCAATCGAATCCGGAAAAATATAATTCCTTAAATGTTATAACAGACTCGATCATGGGTACGTTCCATGTGCCTCTTAGGTTACGTTTCCTGTGCTTTTCCCAGAACTTTCATAAAGTGGAAATAGCACCTAATATTTGATGCCGCTGTAGGGTACCATCCACTGACACTGGAGGAACAAAGATACAGTTATGTACGTTCAATAGATTTAGGTTTCAACATTGGCCTTGAACAGATTCTCGAATGGCACGTAAGAGCAATTAGCAAAAATGAAAGAAAGTAACACTTTTCCTGAAGTAAATTCACCTTCATTGTGTAAATATTCAGCCGAGGTGTTGTTTGCATTTCAGGTACGCAATAAATAAGCTCCTCATGCATTAACCATATGGCTATTATGTCAATTAGAAACGTGGTTATTAAAACTATACGCAGTACGAAGAGAATCAGTTATACACACCACAGTGAAACCATTTACATGTGAAATATGTCTAGGATATTACAATGAACTGCTCAAGTAATTAATAAACAGTGCTGAGTTACCTTCAGATTTCACTCTTTGTATCTCACACAAGAAGTTAAGTATTTATTGTATTTAAGTATGGAATACAATTACGATTCATTTCTTCCTTAAATTATACTTAAGAATGTAACCTATCAGTGATGGTTTACTCAGACTAGAATAGGTATGATGGTATTCCTGTAATTTTTAACCAGATTGTTTATTGAACGGATGGTTATCTAACCGAATTAAAACGCCGAAAGACAGTCTAGCCGGAGACGATCGGTCTGGGGTAATAAAGAACGCGGAATGAGGTTACGACTGCAAGGAAACAATTAGGTCGGAAATAACCACTCATTTGTTTGGCATAAAAATACTTGTTCTGTGGCCTTAAGCAGTTTATCTGTTTCTCTCGTGACAGAAGCGATTTTTTAAACGGAATGAAATATCTATTTTGCTCAGTAGTTAGAACATTCCAATTTCTGGAAGTCATTTAACTACTGAGAAATTGATATTCGTTCGTATTGGAATCGTAAATGTAAATAGTTTGAAAGTATATGTTTGCGTTATCATTGTTTCAATCGTGTATGGTGATGGAATATGTCAAGGAGAATTTGAAATACTTATTACTATGAAAATAATTTCGCAAATGAGTCTTATCACTCCAAATATATAATCAAAAATGTCTAGAAGAAGGAAATGAGTCAGTATCAGCATTCCAGTAAAAAAATTTGAAATATCAGAGCATACAAAATGTGTGACTTCAACTTCTTTTATAGATTGCGTACGAACGGTAGACCTCTTATTTATAATATTACTAGGTGATGTACCCGTGCTTCGCTACGGAATTCTACATTGGATACAGAATTTTAGGTTAGGTAGCGTACACGTTGTGAGCAAGATTGTCTTAAATTTTACAGCTCTTAACGTTACCCTAGAAAAGCGTCGGGAGGTCACCAAACATATTTTCTAATATGAAGACTGAGGGAATTTTCACTGTAAAGGTAGACCCAATTTCATACCACCAGTCACAATCAGGTTGAGATGTTTTCATTATAATGCCTTTTTACATCCTCAGAAAGACTGTCTTAGTGGTTTTCCCAACTGAAATGAACATACAATGACGTGAATAGCAATGGCGCGAATAAAAGCAATGCTTTCATATTACGAAATACTCGTTCAGATTAAATACCACACATTTTCTCACATTTAACGAACAGGACTACGCTGCCTATCTAACAGTCCAAAGTTCCAGACCTGGAATGACCAAACCACAGACAGCCGTGATCCGTGAACATTCTTCGGCTTTCTTCAGCGGGGAGAGGGTCGAATAGTGGAGACTCCCAGGGCAAAAACTATGCCCAATTACTATTCTGTTTTCTAGGAGTACCCGATGAGTCGGAAAATATCAATTCACTACACTGGCGGCGGAAATTCTATCTGACTTGAAGGCAAATTTTTCCTCCAAGTCAGAAGAGAAACCCCCTCTTCACTGCTAGTTTGGAATAAATTGAATGTAAAATTTAGTATAAGTGAAGAGGAAGAAGCTTTTCTTAAGAAACGGCTCTTTTCAGAGTTGAATTTTGAGTTATTTAGTGAAGATTGTGGTGCTATAATTTGGAAAAGGGCTAAATTGTTATTCTAGACCAGGCCATACTACTACTACTACTACTACTACTACTACTACTACTACTACTACTACTACTACTACTACTACTACTACTACCACCACCACTAAGCGAGGGTCTGCCTTAAGCATGCTCACTGCTCATTCAAAATAGCGCGTCAGAGTTGGGGTCGAATAGCTGAAATACTATGATGATCCAGTGTGTTACGTACCAGCTGAATCAGAAAATGTATGAACCAGAGGAATGGCATGCTAAAGAAGAAATGTTTTCTAACTCCCCGGCTATTTCCCGCCAATATGCAGTCAGGCTGTTATACTCGGTAGGCAGCAGTAATCCCATCTATCGGAGATGAGAGGCAGCATAAGAGACAAAGAATATCACAATAAGCAATGGTCAATGTAATGTTATTGTTGATATTATAGGCCTTCACATTTCGTTTTCTTCCGACTCTAAAATACCACTCTTAACATAGTCAGTACGGTAAAACTGAATAAAAGATAAATGATGTATTCTCTATAACTCTTTTACAGTATATAGTACTATTCGATAGGACCAATAACATTGGTATTTAAAAATTAAAATTTACGCACCTTCCCCTAAACTACAATTTCATCCAGGATGAATAAAACTGTTTATAGCTTAGACTGTAGTTTCTTATTCTCGGACTCTATACACCGATTTTCATTAACTTCTGTTAACCCATTTTCTCGTGGCTCGGCGTTGATATGGACTTAGCAACAAAAATACAAATTCATGAATATCTGTGTTATCATAGCCGGTACGGTAAAAATGTATAAGACATAAATGGTCGGAAATTTAATTATGTATAACTTTGGTTATGTGGTATTTATCGATACGACAACTAATAATATAAATATTTGAGAATTACATTTAGGCCTTCCCCTAAACTACCATTTCACTCAGCGTAAATCACATTACTTATAGCGTAAATTGTAGCAGATCATTCTCCTACTTTGCATACCAATTTTCGGACCACTATTAACGTAAATATTTAACAATTAAATTTTAGGCCTTCCCCTAAACTACCATATTACTCAGCGTGAATAAAATTATTCATAAACTAGATTGTAGCGACGTATTCCTGGACTTTGCATACCGATTTTTATGAAGATAGGACTACTGAAAATATAAATATTTGAAAATTAATTTTTAGGCCTTTCCCTAAACTACCATTTCTATCAGCGTGAATAAAATTATTATGTCCTAGATTGTTGAGACTTATTCCTCGACTTTGCATACCGATTTCCATTAAATTATCTTTGGCCGTTTTCTAGTTATGTGTGTACAGACAGACAGACAGACAGACAGACAGACAGACAGACAGACAGACAGACAGACAGACAGACAGACAGACAGACAGACAGACAGACAGACAGACAGACAGACAGACATTACGAAAAAGTAAAAAATTGCCTTTCCTGGTTACTGTGGATATGACCGATACAGAAATACCATTCTTTTCAAATTCTGAGCAATGTACAGACAATACTCTGATTTTATATATATAGACTAGCAAGATACCCGTGCTTCGCTACGGCATTATAATGAAATTTATAATTGAATGCTTATTATTTTATACTTAATTCGCCGAAATTCGCGATCTGAGTGGTTTTCTAAGAGAATGCGCCAAAATTCGCAATCTGACTCGTTTTCTAATAGATTACGGCAAGTTTCCTCATATTTTTCAATCTTTCTTTCCAGCAATCGATTTCGTACTTCCCAGGCTAGGTCCAGGTATTCCACCCGGTCAGTTGGGTCCCTAAATCTTTGCCATCTTTTCCTATAAGCTTTTTTAATGTGGATCACATCCTTGAGGAGATCCGGCGTGGTGTCGTCTTGGGTGCCTTGGCAGTACTGAACCGGCGGCCGGACTGCAATCGCAGTCATTACCCGCTCAGGACCCGTTTCCAGCGCGGTCCGCACATTATTATTATTATTATTATTATTATTATTATTATTATTATTATTATTATTATTATTATTATTGTTCTTGTTCTGGACTCCACAGCAAGATGCAAGACCGCTACTTGGCGGTAAATTACATCTGCTGCCATTGTCAATGATGACAGTATGACCAGCACCATTGTCGCCCGTAGGCAAGTGCGCAGGACTTTTGGCGGTACGAGTGACACACTTCCGTGCATTATTGACCTTAGAGGTGAACAATTGCACGGTCAATCTCATTCCTATCGTTTATTTCAAATGTGTTTAAATTTTTATTTATATGCCAGAAGAATCTACTTTAATCTAAGAAGGTTCTCCAAAGGAAAAGATGGCTCTTGAAAACGAACCCAGGAAAGATTAAAAATGATCGGTTTATGATCAGAATAAGTGCATTGAAAATGCACAGCCAGTTTCCAGTCATTCAACCGGGTCAGGAATGGAATGAATAACCCCCCAGTTAGCGGCGAGGATAGGAATTGTGCCGGCTGCCGAAGCCCGTCGAACTCCTCTGGGGCAATGATTAATGAATGACAAATGAAATGAAATGATGTTGGAGAGTGTTGCTGGAATGAATGATGACGGGGAAAACTGGAGTACCCGGAGAAAAACCTCCCGCCTCCGCTTTGTCCAGCACAAATCTCACATGGAGTGAACGGGATTTGAAGCACGAAACCCAGCGGTGAGAGGCCAGCGCGCCGCTGCCTGAGCCAGGGAGGCTCCTTATAAGTACATTAGGAACAGTAAAGGCAATTGGTCCCACCTCCGTTTTCACCCCACCGCGGTTAAGTTGACTTACCCCCCCCCCCAAAAAAAGGAGGCGTGTTTCTTTATGTCTAAAGGAGATTCCAAATGCCAATGTTCACCTGTGTTTACTTCAGTTTTGAGATATAAGTATTCCCATAAAAATAACTCACTTTTTTCACTTACTTTCACACTTTTCCGGGGAAAAATATTTGTTTATTTAATAGTAAACGATAGAGCCTCCTTGGCTCACAGCGCGTCGGCCCCTCACCGCTGGATACCGTGGTTCAAATCCCGGTGACTCCATGTGAGATTTGTGTTGGACAAAGTGGAGGCGGGACAGGTTTTTATCCGGGTTCTCCGGTTTTCCCTGTCATCCTTTATTTCAGCAACACTCTCCATTATCATTTCATAGCATTTACCACTCATTAATAAATCACCTTAGGAGTGGCGACCCCATTGTGATAACAGCCTGTATAAGTTTCATTCATTGCATCCCTGCCCCGCCAATGACTGGAAAACAGGTTGTAGGTTTTCATTTTCAATTGTAAAGGATCTTCTAAATACCGATTATCTTGAGTTTTTGAGATATGTGTCCTCATGAAACGAATTCAACTCCTTTTCACACCCGCCCCCAAAGATGATTCCCGCCCCCCCAAAAAAAATCGTTTTATTTATTAAAAAGATCTAAATGCCAATTTTCACGTCTGTAACTACTTTAGTTTTTATTAGATGTAAGTATCCTCATACAATTAATTCAATTAATTTTTCTATTTTCACCCCCCCCCTCCCTACATTCTATTTTCCGAGAATACCTGTTTCTTTACTTCAACAGGAAATTCTAAATACCAGTTTTTACGTCTGTAACATTTTACGTTTCCGAGATATACTATTGATATAGTCTTTCTAAGAAATCACCCCAATTTGTCACTCCTGTTTAACCCCCATTAATGAGATTTTCCCAAAACAAAAAAGTAAATGTTTCTGTAATTTAAAAGGAGATTCCATATACTAACTGTCTGGTCTGTTAATATCTTCAGTTTCTGAGATATAAGTATCCTTATTAAAGGCATTCAACCCATTTTTCACTCCTTTTCACCCCTCCTATTGGGATTTTCCGAAAACAAAGAAAAATTAGTGTTTCTTTGTTTTGAAAAGTGATTCTAAGTACCAATTTCTACGCCTGTAAACTTTTACAGTTTTGAGATATAGATACACTCATTTTAAAAATTCACCCCCCCTTTTTCACCCCCATTATTTGGATTTTCCAAAAACAAGAAAGATACGTGTTTCTTTATTTTTAAAGGAGGTTCCAAATTTAAATTTTTATGACTATAACATCTTCAGTTTTTGAGATATAAGTCTCCACATAAAAGGCGTTCAACTCTTTCCCCCCTTTTTACCCCTTCATCATTTTCGGAAAACAAAATAATACGTGTTTCTTTATTTTTAAAGGAGAAATCAAATACCAATTTTTATTACTCTAAACCTTTAAGTTTTTGAGATATGGATATTCTTATTTTAAAAATTAACTCCCCTTTTCACCCCCTTAGCGGGCACCTACATGTTAATATGAATGTATTCCCAAAATTTCATTTCTCTATGTCCAGTAGTTTCGGCTCGGCGATGATGAATCAGTCAGTCAGTCAGTCAGTGTCAGTTAGGACAAGTTACTTTATATATGTAGATTATTGCCTACCTGTCTTGCCAATAAACACACATGATACATTCTTGGAACTAAAATATACTTTGCTGGTACCTCTGCCCCTGATATTTTTGTTTGTACGTATCTAACAGCAACAGCCACCAGTTGATTGTAATGTGTAACTTAATATCAGTGATCACTCCCTCGAAACAGAGATCAACCCCACTGTCGGCAGCCCTGAAGATGGTTTTCCGTGGTTTCCCATTTTCACACCAGGCAAATGCTGGGGCTGTACCTTAATTAAGGCCACGGCCGCTTCCTTCCCAGTCCTAGCCCTTTCCTATCCCATCGTCGCCATAAGACCTATCTGTGTCGGTGCGACGTAAAGCCAATAGCAAAAAAAAAAAGAAACATATCCTGCGTGGGATGTGAGGATGTGTTAGGCCTATACAACGACTTATTTAATACACAGGGCTGTGTTGCGTTCAGTCTCAAACCTACATAATGTAGCAGCAGTAACAACACAGGAAGAATAACAATACAAGTATATCCCTCGACAATTATTTCGGTATTTGATGAACATGGGATGAGGAAACTGTGAAGGTCAAGCAAAGAGTACGAAGTAAATACTGTATTAAAATGCAACTCGGGCTGATGACCTTCGATGTTAGGCCCTTTAAAACAACAAAAACAGCAAAATGCAACTCTGCTCCATACAGCTTGTCCCCGGATAGTCACTGAATTTATCAATTTATCACGATGAGGGATTTCACGTAAAATGAAGGATGATATTCAACTTTGAGTTCCCTACTAGATGTATTTTTTAAATTAAATAAGTTTATATGATGCTTTCGTACTCAGGCTTGCTATTGATTAATAAGAGATACTTGAAATGTTAGTAATGTGTTCATCATCATCATCATCATCATCATCTGTTTACCCTCCAGGTTCGGTTTTTCCCTCGGACTTAGCGAGGGATCCCACCTCTACCGCCTCAAGGGCAGTGTCCTGGAGCTTCAGACCCTTGGTCGGGGGATACAACTGGGGAGTATGACCAGTACCTCGCCCAGGCGGCCTCACCTGCTATGCTGAACAGGGGCCTTGTGGAGGGATGGGAAGATTGGAAGGGATAGGCAAGGAAGAGGGAAGGAAGCGGCCGTGGCCTTAAGTTAGGTACCATCCCGGCATTCGCCTGGAGGAGAAGTGGAAAACCACGGAAAACCACTTCCAGGATGGCTGAGGTGGGAATCGAACCCATCTCTACTCAGTTGACCTCCCGAGGCTGAGTGGACCCCGTTCCAGCCCTCGTACCACTTTTCAAATTTCGTGGCAGAGCCGGGAATCTAACCCGGACCTCCGGGGGTGGCAGCTAATCACGCTAACCAATACACCACAGAGGCGGCCTAGTAATGTGTTGCAAATCTAAAATGATTAGTTTTGAAAATGCAATAATTATGGTTTCAGAAACTTGGCTAGACAAACTGGGAGTTTTAAAGGTGTTTCTAATTAGAATTGTCAGCAGACAGCCTCATCTGCGATACAAAGAGTATTTCTCGACGAGAAATTAATTTCCGTCGTTGTAACGCAGAAATAAGTACATTTCCTGAAGCTGATGATTAATGAGACGTGAAGAATAATGGGAATTCCGCGCAAAGCGGAGGGGATGACTATTAAATAGTCATGCATGAATATTCATTCAATAAAAGGGTGATGTGCGACAATCTAGAACATTGTTTTAAATATAAATTCCATAATCTCCGTCGAGGTAATATTGACAAGACAACATTCTCACGGTTTCAGCATAGATTATTCACTTGTTACAAAAAAAGCACCAAACAAATGCAAAGCCATCTCCGTACAACCATGGAAGGGATTGAAGGTAAATGCTTCTGGGTGAAGCGACCACGTCTTTACCACCTCCACTAGGCAGCCCCTACCTAGTAGATACACGTCTCTTAATTTGTCTGATGTCTCAGATCACCAGGCCTCCATGGCTCAGGCGGGAGTACGCTGGCCTCTCATCGCTGGGAACCGTGGTTCAAATCCCGGTCACTCCAAATGAGATTTGTGCTGGATAAAGCGGAGGCGGGAAAGGGTTTTCTCCCGGAACTCCCGTTTTCCCTGTCATATTTCATTCCAACAACACTCTCCAGTATCATTTCATTTAATCTCTCAGTCATTAATCATTGTCCCAGAGGAGTGCGACAGGCTTCGGCAGCCAGCACAATTCATGTCCTCGCCGCTAGATGGGGGCTTCATTCATTCCATTCCTGACCCGTTCGAATGACTGGAAACAGGCTGCGGATTTTCGTACGGTTATGTAAAAAGTAAGTTCCGACCGATTATAAGCTTTCACCAGGTTATGAAATGAACGCTAAAAGTGATGGCATACTGATAGAAAACGTGTGTGAATGTGTGAAGCAGAAGTAGTAGTCCGTCTAGTAGGCTTTCTGGAAACGCGCTCGCCTTAGTCGTCGTGGTGTCATAGGTTAAGTGCGGTGTTTTTAAGACAGCTGCGTTTGGCAGGTGGGTTCGAATCCCACTTGAGCCTGTACAATTTATTCGTTTTTTTGTACTTCGAGTATCATTCACAGATCCAATGTATCCGAATGCCCTCACGACGTGGGCTATTTAAATAATTTATATATTTTTTTAAATGTTGTTTATTTATTTATTAATTTACTACTTAATCTGTTTATCCACCAGGATCGGTTTTTCCTTCGGAGTCAGCGAGGGATCCCACCTCTACCGCCTCAAGGGCAGTGTCCTGGAGCGTGAGACATTGGGTCGGGGAGTACAACAGGGGAGAATGACCAGTACCTCTCCCAGGTGGCCTTACCTGCTATGCCACGGAGGGGCCTTGTGGGGGGATGGGAAGTTTGGAAGGGATAGAAAAGGAAGAGGGAAGGAAGCGGCCGTGGCCTTAAGTTAGGTACCATCTCGACATATGCCTGGAGGAGAGGTGGGAAATCACGGAAAACCATTTCGAGGATGGCTGAGGTGGGAATCAAACCCACCCCTGCACATTTGACTTCCCGATGCTGAGTGGACGCCGTTCCAGCCCTCGTACCACTTTTCAAATTTCCTGCCAGAGCCAAGAATCGAACCCGGGCCTCCGCTGGTGGCAGCTAATCATACTAACCACTACACCACAGAGGTGGACTATTTATTTATTTATTTATTTATTTATTTATTTATTTATTTATTTATTTATTTATTTATTTATTTATTTATTATTTATTTATTTATTTAGGCACTGTTCTAGATCATTACTGCTGCTAATGTGGATGTTTTACAAGCAGGGCTGGACAAGGATAGAATGGTTGGGGGTTTGAATCCGCTTGGCTTAGGAACAGAATGTTAGCGCAGTACGTGTTCGAATAGATGGCCTTCTGCAGTAATGCACGTTTCCACACGTCGTTGAACTGCCATTCGGGCTCTTTGTAGCAATGTAGGTGTTATGGATTCACAGGCTTCCGTAATAAGGTTTCGAAGGCATTCAGGATTTTCCGGCTGCTGATCGTACAGTACATCCTTCAAATAGCCCCATAGGCAGAAGTCCAGTGGCGTCAAATCGGGCGATCTGGTAGGCCAGATCACAGATCCACCCCTTCCTACCCATCGACCGGGAAATGCAACATTCAGGTAGTTGTGAACATCTGCTGACATGTGAGGTGGATCTCAGTCATATTGATACCACATGGTTACACGCTCAGCCGTGGGTACATCCTCTAGCAGCAATGATAGTTGGTCTTGAAGAAACTGTAGGTACCTACTCCTGTCGAATTATCCTCAAAGATGTATGGTCCACGGTGACCACCAAGTGTACCACACCAGATATTTACTCCACATCGTGTCTGAAATGCTGCCTGCCTTAACCAGTGGGGATTTTCAACACTCCAGTGGTGCATATTATGACGATTCACAGAGCCATTATTATGAAATCATGCCTCGTCCGAAAATAAAATGTGAGTTACAAACGCTGGATCATTTGCCACTTGCATCAGTATCCACACACAGAAATCAACAAGAGTTTCGAACCCTCGTCCGTGGAGTTTCAGATGCCGTTGCAGATGATACGGACAATAAAAAAAATGAATTCAATATCCTTACAACAGACGACTGGCTGATGCTGGCCTGTTGTGCTACTGCCCAGGTACTCGTGTGAGGATTCTCCTGGAAAGTGTCCAAAACCGCCTCAGCAGTTTTACCGGACGTAACTGGTGCCTCTCTAACAGGACCTGTTCGGGAAAGTGACGAAGTTATTCGCAAGCGTCACTCCACCATCCTAAACCTATTTGCGTTTGGTTGTTGTCTGTGTGGAAATCTTTCCTGGTACAGGCGCCGTGCTTTCTGTGCGTTCTGTTTTGTTTCACCGTAGATGAGGAGCATGTCGACATACTCATCTGCTGAATACATACTGTAGCAAAGAAATGACCAGGTCTGCTAGGCTACACCAAGTGTCAGGCCACTACACATTCAACATGCATGATATTGTTCGAATGTGGTACGAATGGTCCCTTATTTGATCCCGAAAGTTTAAAATGTGAATAAAAATATTTACCGCTCGTGGGATTTGAAGCCACATACGAACGCAACTTGCCTCAACACATCTGCGGTTAGTCAACTACACCAGGGTGGGTGTTGCCTCTAAGTTATCAGATGACGCAGTAAGTGCTTTAAAGGCGACTGTAGCTAGGTATGCGGCAAAGGAAAATCGACCATCACCCCATTGACGTTCGTTGGGACGCCTAAAAGCAGAAACTTCAGGCGCGGCTGACACACCCGGTAGTCGTTACGCCTAGAAATAAACGCTATGTGATCACGTTTCAGCTTAGAACTCTGGTCTGAAAGGTTCTATCATGAACTATATCAATGAATTTTAGTTCAAAGGGATACATGCGCTGCGGGTCAGTTTCTCTCCCCGTCAGCATTGCCACATAAATGTGTTTCGAGGGGCAATGACGATATCTTAACGCTCTCCAAATAAAGTGAAGCATAGTTGAGTAAAATGATGAACTATTTATTTCAAATTGTCCAAGTCTTGCTGAATTATAATGTCTTATTTCAGAGTGACCCAAACGGTAGAGAACTATTGAACTATTGCACCACACGTGATCTCCAATGCAATATGACGTTCAGTGTTGTAACGTACTCCGTGGTTGAATAGAATACTGGCCTTCAAAGCTCAAGTTACAGGTTTCAATCTCGGAAAAGTTCGGTGGTATTTGAATGTGCTCAAATTCCCCAGCCTGGTACCAATAGATTTACCGGCGCTTAAAAGAAACTCCTTCTGTCATCTCGGAATCTCCAAAACAGTGAGCGTTGTTAGTGAGACGTAAACGAAATCGCAGTACCAGTACAGGACACAAACTGCAAAGTCAGGTCATCTCCATACAGGCCATGAAAGTCCTGGGACGGGAGGAAGCACTGGTTTCCACTGTGTTTGACCTCCCTACTTGATGGGGTAAAGTATTTATCTCTACGCCCGGCCGCCTTTACCCAGGAATTAACCTGGTTCTCGTTTCTGGTATAGGCTGAGTGAAGATCAAGGCAACCTGCAACTTGGGAAGTGGATATCTTGTTTCTTAAATTCTTTCGATTTCCCATCACTGGAAACATCATCATCATCATCATCTGTTTACCCTCCAGGTTCGGTTTCTCCCTCGGACTCAGCGAGGGATCCCACCTCTACCACCTCAAGGGCAGTGTCCTGGAGCTGCAGACTCTTGGTTGGGGATACAACTGGGGAGAATGACCAGTACCTCGCCCAGGCGGCCTCACCTGCTATGCTGAACAGGGGCCTTGTGGAGGGATGGGAAGATTGGAAGGGATAGGCAAGGAAGAGGGAAGGAAGCGGCCGTGGCCTTATGTTAGGTACC